>NW_006383007.1:532369-573385 GCF_000327345.1 Myotis davidii
TGTGAGGCCCCTTCCCCACTCGCGGGTCACGCTGGTCCCAACGGCTGCGGACTCTGTGGGGCGCAGATTTTGCCCCGCGAGCGCAAACGTGCTTGCGCATGCGTGGAGCTAGCTCAGTCCTCTTTCCAACCCGAAATGCAAACCGCACCTTTAGGGAAAATCTATCCTTTCGGTGAGACGAAGCAGTGCTCCTCTGAGTTCACGCAGTCACGCTTCTTGAGATCCCTTGTTTCCAGGTTAGTAGCTGGTCTCTGGATGCCGGCAACAATCGCCCAAGATGGCGCAGTCTCCGCTGCTGCGCTGGCGCACCGAGAGACGTTTCAGCCGCAGTCTCCAACCGTCCTTTTTTTCCTGGGGGTTCTCGGTCTTTCCTAGCTGCAGACAGCCTCTCAGTTGAAAATCCTCGGCCTATTCAGGCTGTATGTTACCCGTTTCAGCTGCTCACCTTTATCTGCTCCAGGACAAGCGCAGGACACGTCCGTTTATACCTCCGCCATTTTTCCTCTCAACAATTGTGATTGATGTTTCTAACTTTCTATCCCTCTCCCTTCCTCTCTGTAAAAAAATCAATAAAATATATTAAAACAAAAAAGAAGGAAGAAACGTAGCAGGTAGCAGCCCACCTGGCTAAGGAAGAGTCTGGAAGTAGAGGTGAAGGGACAGAGGTTGTTATAAGTGGAGAGGGAGAAGTGAGCCAGCAGGCAGAGCAGGAGTAAGATTTCTCACCAGATTGGTATAACACAGCAGTGGGAATACAGGACTGAGGAATATTTGGAGGCCCATATGCAGCAGAAGGAGCTTTGAGAAGTTCAGGGTCCTTGCTCATTCCTCTGTTCAAAACCCTTCAGTAGCAACTCGATTCACTCTGAGTAAAAGCCATAGTCAGAGCATCTAAATTTAAAAATGTATCCTTGGAAATCGGCGTGAGGCATCACATTGCCTTCTTCCCCAAGGCTTTTGGACTGGGTGAGGATGGCAGACTCCTGAACCCTCAAAGCGCTACAACTACCAAGCCCGGGACTCAGAGCCTGGAGCACATCTAATCCAGAAGACGGCCCAGGCGGGAAACCTTGAGTAATAGATGCAAGTTGGAATCTGGGTCGGGGGCCTGAGGCGGGGATGGCGGGGGGTGGGTCAGTGAAACTGATGGTTTGGGTCTGGAGTATCAGTGTCCCCCTTGGGGTAATTGCTTTTGTGCAGAGGTGGAATCCTCTGGTTCGAAGAATGTCACCAATGTGCTCATCAGCTTCAAGCAGTTTTAAGTCATGAGATTGTGTATTTAAGACCTAGCTGCCTGTATTTTATTAATTTGTATCTCCCAAGATCTTGAAATTATACCATCGTCATTCTTGCTATTACTGGTTGTTCAAGTGGAATTTTAAGCAATGTGGAAATGTAGGGTGGGGAAGAGGAAGGGATGTGGACGAGAATGAAAGGGAGAAAGGTCTGGTTAAGGTGGCATGTGGTTGTACCCAGACCTGCTCCACCAAAGCAGAGTGGAAGGCGCTGCTGTTAGTTTTGAGTGAACATTCTGACTACACCCAGGAGCCCTGGGTCTAAATCTACCCCAACTTTTCTGAGGTCAAAGACTGAGTCAGTGAGAGAGCTAAGAATAGAACCCCTGAGCACCAATGCCTGCCTGTGACCTATCTGTTAAACCACACGGAGCAAGGTGTGTGCACACAAAGCATTGTTTATTATTAGTGGTGGGAGACAGGGCTTGCCAAGTTTAGAGGCTTCTTTGAAACCAGAGGTTCAGTCTTTACAACCTGAATACTGACATATACCTACCCAAAACATATATTCCTTTTGCTTCTTAGGAAAAAGGGCTGTTTCAAATAATAAATTAAAAGATTCGAAGATGTTTTCCTAGACATGAATGGTTGTCTGAAAGCAGCACTTGAACAAATTTAAATGCAAATGAAAGGGCTGGATTTAATGGACAAATGCATTTCTAAATCACATTGTTTTCCACCTAAGCCTACGCAGAGAAAACCAGCAATGAAAGCCTGTGCTCAAAGCTCATCACAAACCAATTTAAAAAGCTCACCGAGTCAAGGTGACCACACAGGCTTCTGATTCTACCTGTCTGTGTTGGGTCTTTACTTTGAGTTAAATAAAAGAAAAGCCTTGTAACCGAGCCTGGCACGGGGCAGACCTAAGCCATGTGGCTAATAATTTTGTGCATCTACCAACTGTTACTAAATAAATCCTTCTTCAACTGAGTGTAGCAGGAGGATGAGAACTTTGTGGCAACACCTGACATTTTCTATCCCGTGCTGGCCAATATGGTAGCTATTAGACACATGTGGCTGTTTAATTTTGAATTCAAATTAATTCAACTAAGTTAAAATTTTAGTTATTTATTCACGCTAGGCATGTTTCAAGTGCTCAGTAGCTACCTGTGGATGGTGGCTATTGTACTGGATGGCGCTGACACAGAATCTTTGCATCACTGCACAAAGGAAAGTGCTCTGGGCACCATTGTTATGTCCAAGTTATTTAGGTTCCTGATGTGCACAGTATAGCAAGAGCCCTATTGTTTATCTACTGACAAGGCAGTTTACTGGCATTCTATTATACGCAAACATCTACGTGTTCAAAAAATATTTATTGAGCACCTGTTACATTTCCTGGCTTTGCTTGCCTCTGGGCCACCTGGGTTCAGATTTCAATGAAGGACCTCAAATAGAAAATGGAAAGACTGGTGGTAGTGTTTGAGGTGAGACTGTCAATTGTCACTGGCGATCAGGAGTGGGCTTAGGGGATGTGACCATAGACATCAAAAGGATCTGCTATAAACACTTCATAACTGTAACTATTTTGCCTTTATTTTAACATTTGCGGATATAATTTAAAATGTCTTTAGTACCCAATAGAAATGCCATTGAGGCACTCAAATAATTGTGGTCCAAATGATAGTGCTGACAAACTCGGCCTGAAAATCAATGTCTTTGGAATGGAAGTTAGATGTGCTAAAATAAGACTAAACACCCTAATGCACTAGGCTTATTACTTTTGGAGAAAACACATTATGATATATTAGGGTAATCTTGAGAAAACTTAAGGCAAAAATAGGCAACAATGATGATAGATGCATATGCTGTGAGATTTCATCTCTTCCTAGTTTCCATTTTTTCCCTTTGGAAATATTAGTCTGAATTATGAATGGGAGGCTTAAGGAACACGGTGACTCTCACATGGAATAGCCCTGAACAACTTTCTCCATCTAGATACGTTTCCAGTGAAGGCTCCCTTGGCAACTGCCCAGGTATCTCACCCTATTGGTCAGCATCAGTCTGGTAATAAAACCTGGTGATAAAAAAATCTTGTTTTCCTCTATAATATCCATTTCACCCTCTTATCTGGGTTAGAAACCATGGGGCTGAGTAGCATCAACTCCTTCAGTAGCTCTAGAGGTGGGTTGTCATTAGCCTAGCTCTGGCTATGTTATTGGCTCAGGCCTGAAATTAGCAGGGTACATGACTTTTCCCTGGCCACAGTAATTTTTTCAGAGGTGGGAAAGCCCAGGTGGTGTAAAGCCCAAGAATTGGTTTTATGATGGGAAGGAAGGGTAGCCCCACCTAACCACTCCCCCCTGCATGCAAATGGTGAGAAAACATTGAGTCCGGGGAGCTGCTGGCAATCGCCTTGCTACCACAAGAAACTCCAGTCTAAGAAGCTAATACAAGAAGGTGGGCACAGTCAAAGGAATTGCAAATAATGGGAAGCACTGGCCTTGACAATATTACAAACCTTTGGCTCAAACTGACTCTGAAGTTTGCTCTCTAGTCCCTCTGGTTCTGAGTCAATAGATGCCCTTATTTTCAGCCAGTTTAAATTGTACATGTGCTACAGAAAGCTTCCGAACTGATAGCAGACACTTGGAAATAAATGTTCCTTCTCCCTTCCATCAGCGGCGTCTTCAAAGCAATCAGGACCTCAAACCAGAAAGTTATACATGAAGCCTGTGGAAGACCTATGCTTTTTTTCGTGACCCAAATCAAATGTGCTCGTCTTTTTCTACTCAAACCTTTTTTTTTTTTTTTGGCATAACCTTATTATTTTATTATCAGTCCCTAATCACTGGCAATTCACTTCTAAATCGGTTTACATTGCTTCTAAAGTGAAACATCATCTGCTACTCAGTTTAATTATTGAATTCTGATTGCTTACATAAATAAGCAACTCTCTGCATGTGACAGCCTGGGCACTGCTGACCTCAGATTGGTTGAATTCACTCGTGGTTCCCATGGTGATCAATGATGTGCATGTGTAAGACTTCCGATCGCAATAATGCTCTGGTGCAACAAAGTAATGCTGCATAGTTTCATATTTTACAAAGTACATAATTGCTTCCATTTGTCCTAGTTATACAGCTAACAATGTTTATTTCAACAGATTCTGCAAATTATCTCCCAATAGAAATGGCTGGAAATATGAATACATTTTTATGTTATAGTTCACGCAAAGACATCTGTGTAAATGTAATGTATATAAGCTTGGACTCTTTCTGTTGCCAGTAATGAAGGATCCTACTTAAGTTGGTTTAATAAGAAGGGGGTTTGGTGGGCCTGGGGGGCTTTAGGGAGGGAAGGATTTGTGGTTCAAATGGTGCTCTCAGAACTCAGCTTTTCTCTGTCTCCATCTCTGTCCGAGCTCTACTCTCAACTGCTCTATCCTCAGGCTCTGCTCTGTGTCTTCCGGCAGCTCCAGGTTCCCTCAGATCTCTTAGCCCAACAGAAGTGATAATATTCTCCCCACAAAACTTAGAGAGCCCCCAGAATTTAAGGTTGTAGGTATTGATTGGCCTGAACCAATGATAGTAAGTGACCAAGAGATAGAACACATGAATTGGCTTAGCCTCTGCATTCGATGGAAGAACTAGTTCACTTGAACCATAGCCACACCTACTGAAAGTAAGGAGAATCCTAACTATGTACATATTGTATGTTCTTATCTCAAAAGGGATGGGAAGTGAAATGACTATGAACCATCACAAAGGGAGGCCATACCCCACTCCTGCCTTTGGACCGCAGGGAAGTTATGGAGGTCTAGCTGAGGCCGTGAACACTTACTAAGGCTTTTCACACTCAGGTTCCCAGGAAGTAAGCATGTGGCCTTTTGATGGCACTTCTTTGCCTTTCCTTCTGGCCCAATTTGGGTCCCATCTGAGCACTGATTTCTGGGTGAGGTCAATTCTTACTTTACCACACAAAGTGCATGGTTATCAAGGAACTGTTAAATCCATTGGCTCTTTGCCCTTTCCTTTTGAGCCATTTGTGTTAGCCTCACAGTATGATTGATAAATACCAATAGTGGCCAGGTAGAGAAGGAATATTCTGCTTGATAGGTTCTGAGGCAGCTGGCTAATTTTAATTAATAGAAAATAACTAACTGCAGAGAGCAGGGAGAGCACATTGAAGCTATCCAACATGATGCATAGGTTTGTGTCTCTCCCCCCCCCCCGCACCCCCCTCCTTAGCCCCCATATGGTTTAATAGGTTCTGAGAAATTTGGAGGTCTGAGGCTGCTGCTGGATGATCTGCTTCAGATCAGTGTCCTGAAGAGGGGTTGTTTTCATTTTTAAACAGGGTGGTGGACATGCAAGGGCATTTCCAAATCTGGAAAGTTAAAATTGCCCCCTGAGAAATTTGCTGAGCTTCTAATTTGGCTATTTAATAAAATAATCTAAAAATAAGGACTGCTTTAAATAAAAGACCAAAATAAATCACTCAAGAGAAAGTCCCATATCTGTTCCTATCCAGCAGTCCCATTACACGATTCCATCACTTATTTTCCATTACAGCATTTGTTCTTTTCACATAACTGTATGAACCCCCTCTTTTAAAGTTACGTGCAAAAATAATATCCTTCTTTTGCCTGTTAAGAGAGCATATTTTTTAAACATTTTTTGCCAAGGGAGATATTACTTAGAATGAATTCACGGAGTCCCAGAGAAGGAGCTGAAATAATATAAGCAACTGGGGGATGTCGAGACAACACAGTGAATTCAGAGTGAAAAACTGAAGTTTTCATTTTGTCCACTCATTACTGTGTTACCTTGACCAGTTTACCTAACCTCTCTGAGCTTCAGTTTTTGAAGAAAACAGAGAATAAGCAAAAGGAATATCTAAAGCAACCTTCCTGGCAAGAGCTGGAGTCTTAGGTCGCCTGTACATCCTATCTTTACCGACTTAAATCATCGTGGGTAGATGGATATTTACTCTATTTCAAGTTATAACAATAATAACTTTGATTTATGAAAACTTTGTCCTCAAAAAACTTTTCTGGAAAGGGAATAATGTATTCTAACATCTTGAATATGAAGGAATAAATGACACCTTAAAACTGCCAGCATGTTATTGTCACACTGTTATAATGATGAGCATTAAGTCCTGAGAACTAGACATAAGCCAAGTCTCACTAAGATCATCGTTTTCTCTAGACCATGTCCGGGCATTGCTGAACATGGCACCCCACCTTAACATGAAGACAGAGAAAATAATGCGATGGGCTTGCGAGTAGAAAGCATCCAAATGCCGCGTTGAGATGTTCTGTATTCCAGGTCCCAAACTCAGCATTTTAAAAGTAGCCTCTTCATATTACAGAAAGGCAGGGTTTTTCTGGCTCCATTCTATTGTTCTTGCCTCATCTATTGACATTGTATATATGCACAGATATCCATGTGAAAGAAGATAATATTTGATAAATATTAATTTTCCCAAATGTATTTTTTTTGTCTAGCCAAATTTAATCTAAGCCAATCTAAACTTCAAACTCAAATCAAACAAAAAGGAAAAGAACAAAACCAAATCTGAAGACATGTTCTTTTAAGCTAGTTTTCCTTTCATTAAAAAAGTAAGTTTTGATTTCGTCAAAAACCTTACCATGCCACTTTTTCAGATATTATCTTCTCCTGGTGACCAGATTAGAACAATAGTTTCTAAGCCATTTGGAGTGGCTATAACCAATCATGGTTAATTTTGAAATTATTTCTTCCTCCTTATTTCCTTCATTATTCTATACTTTTA
The DNA here is from genome assembly GCF_000327345.1 of Myotis davidii. Taxonomy (NCBI): domain Eukaryota; kingdom Metazoa; phylum Chordata; class Mammalia; order Chiroptera; family Vespertilionidae; genus Myotis; species Myotis davidii. The sequence continues at coordinate 539,404 of NW_006383007.1, forward strand.
AAAAATCACACATTACAGACATACTACAGTATATTATTTAGCTAATATTTTTATTCTTTAAAAAAATATTTATTGTTGAGATTATTACAGATGTCCCTTTTTCCCCTCATCCATTGCCCTCCTCCACCTGGTTCCTGCCCTGCCCCCGGCCTTCACCACCCTATTGTCTGTGTCCATCGGTAATGCATATATACATATAAGATCTTTGTTTAATCTCTTCCTGCCCCCCACCCCCTTACCTCTGAGAATTGTCAGTCTATTCCATTTCCATGCCTCTATTCTATTTTATTCACCATTTATTCTGATCATTAGATTTCTTATTCATTTATTTTGATTTTTTAATCAATTATTGATAGAAAATGTATTTGGGGTAATTTGTTGTTCATATTTTTTATCTTTTTCTTCTTCCTCTTCTTGAAGAATAACCTTCAACATTTCATATAATACTGGATTGGTGGTAATGAACTCCTTTAGCTTTTTCTTGTATGTAAGGCTTTTTATCTGACCTTCAATTCTAAATGATACTTTTGCTGGGTAGAGTAATCTTAGTTGTAGGTCCTTGCTATTCATCACTTTGAATATTTCTTGCCACTCCCTTCTGGTCCTGGACTTGTAAGTCTATTTCTTTCACCAGGTAGGGGAAGTTTTCTGTCATTCCTTCAAATAGGTTTTCAATATCTTGCTCTCTCTCTTCTTCTGGCACCCCCATAATGGGAATGTTGGTATGCTTGAAGTTGTCCCAGAGGCTCTTTACACTATCTTCATATTTTTGGATTCTTTTTTCTTTTTGCTCTTCTGGCTGGGTGTTTCTGCTTCCCTGTATATTATTCTTTATTTCAGTCAGTGTGTGCTTAATTTCTGACTCTTCCTTTTCCATTTTTTGGAGGTTTCTAAAAGATTCTTGAGTAACCTTATAACTGTGGTTTTGAACTCTCTATCTAGTAGTAACATTAAGAGATATTACCACACCTTAATTTTTTATTTTATCAACTATAGGTGTTGTTGGTTGCCCATCCTATCGATGAAACACTAGGGCCTCTATCCTTCCATTTAGTTTTTCTCCATTCCTTCCCCTTCCTAACTTCTAACATCTATACTTTTTCATTCACATTGTTAAAGTTGTAACACTTATAGTCTATTCTGTAACTAAAATTTAGTCTTCCATATGTTACCTATAAGTTGAGCCAAAAGTTGAAAAGCAACAAAATGTTATTATTTTGACTTTGTAAAAATCTGAATTAGCTACATTATACTATGATTAATAGATGTTTCTTGTATAGCTTTTCTCCCTGTGATGTTTCGAAAAATCCCCTTTTTCTTGCACTTTTTCTTTATAATAGTCTTGTTAGCTTCATATTCTACATAACATCAGATATGCTATTGAGTGCACCCTTTCCCTGGAGCCTCCTTCCCACCTACCCCCAGTTAAGACTTCCATCATTATATCCAATTAGAGGCCTGATGCATGAATTTGTGTATGGGTGCACCCTAATTGAGGCTGATTGGGCCGGGCTGGCCGGGAGGAGGGGCTGTGGGCAGTGGGTGGGCCAGCCCCACCCTTGATTGGGGTGGAGGGGCTGATTGGGGGCAGGGCCAGCTGGGAAGAGGGTCTGTGGGCAGCTGGCAGGCTCGCCTCACCCCCTGGTTGAACTCCCCATTTAGGTGACAATTTGCATATTAACCTTTTATTATATAGGATTTGAACTCCTCTCAAGTCATTATGGGAGGGACTTCCTTTCACTTTGTTGATTTATTCTCATGTTTTAATGGAACACACCCTCAAGAAATTTTCTAAGAAATGGCGTGGAATATAAATTTTCTCAGCTTTTGCACATTTGAAAATGGGTTTAATCTACATCTCACTTGATTGACAGTTTGGGTGGGTATAGAATTCCAGGTTCAAATTCCTTTTCCACTAGAATTATAAAAATATTATTCCACTATTTTCATGCAACCCTCATTGTCATTGAGAAGCTGAACACTACTCTGAGTAACACTCCTTTGTGGATAAGCAGATTTATTTTAGGGAAAATTTTATGATCTTGTCTTTATTCTGTGTATTCACAATTAGGTAATTGGATATGGTCCTTTTTTCATTCATTGTGCTGGGCAGGTGAGGGCTTCTTTAATATGCAGACTTACATTCTTTTTCTCTAGCAAATTTTCTTATTTATTTGAAAATGCCCTTATTTCTGTATTTTTTTGTTTTTCTTTCTTAGAACTCCTATTAATTGATGTTGAATCTCTTGTATTGATCATGTTCAATTTCTTTAGAAAAGAACACTCTATATTTTCTTTAAGATAGACACTACAAAAGAATTGGAGAGTTGGAGAGGTGAACTTTTCTGAAAACACACTTTAATTAATCTCTCTGTTTTTACCCCTATAACTCAATGCCACCATTTGTTGTACCTGGTACATCTGTGTCCTATGCCCCTCTTGTAGTCTTCAGATTGTTCTTCTCCTTATTTGTGTTCCCTGCCCCATCCCCAATACCTGCATGTACACACCCTCTCCTCTCTCTTTAGATTGAAGCTTCTTCCTTCCTGCTTCACCAGTAAACACTTCTCTGTCAGCCCTCATTCTTCCAGAAATTGGTCTAAACTATTGTTTACCAATGGAGCCCTTCCTCTGTTTTTTTTTTTTGGGGGGGGGGGGACGCATTAAAAATTATTCCTTTTATAGTCTGTTTCTGTCATTTCAGTAGCACCTCAAGAGACAGAGGAGATACATGTATGCGATTGTTTCACAATATTGACCCTCTAACAAATCAAGCTCTTCATCTGACATTGTCTGCAGTTGCTCTGCCGGATCCTATCATTACCCCATCTTCCTTCAGATCACATGATTTGGCTCCACATGATCCATTATCTTGACTTAATTGCTCATTATTCTTCTTGGTACTGAGAATGTCCTTGATATATTACAAAACAGGCCTGAGAATCACTGTCTAATGTTGAAGGCTACTGATTTTCATACTGTGAATTATAACCCAAGTGTAGAAAGATTATTGTCTCCTGTATTTCCTTTCAGAGAAGTGAAAGTGTTGGAGTAAATAGCTGTGTGTTTGGGGGTAGGACCCAGAGGTGTGAGAAAGGAAGAGGAAGGCCAAATCATAATTTTCTTCAAGCACAGCATCTACAAGATCACTCAATAGGGTGATAAACTGTTCTCCATCCACAGTAAAGATAGCAAGAAAAAACAGGCTGAAGTTGCAACATGAGAGGTTTTCAGGAACCCTAGAAAACATTTATGAGTGAACAAGAGTTTCTGTAGAGAAATCATATACTTTCTTTTTCTTAACTACCCTTAAAAATAGGAGAGGGACCCATTTTGTTTTCTGTAAGTATTTAAATGTGATCCAAATTAGAAATAAAGGGATGGACTAGAAGACTTATCTAGATCCTTCTCCTGCTAGGATGATGCTGAGAAATAACAACAAAAATGATGACATGCTTACAATATGCCAACTTCTCTGCTAAGAACTTCACCTGCCAATCTCATTTAATTTCTACAATAAGCCTGTGAGGTGGGAAATAGTAATATTTCCACTTCACAGATGAAGAAGTCATTGTCCCAGATCCCTAAAGTAACACAGATTAGGATCTGGGTCTGTTCCACCACAAGATCCTTGCTTTTAATTGCCACACTAATTTCTCTCTTCTAGGATACCATGATTTACATTTTCAAAACAATGCCTTTCCTGAGGACCACCCACTATGCCTTCGTTGTTCTAAGTAAGATTTGTAATTGTAGTTGTTTTTAGGGGGTTTGTTCTTTGTTCTGCATTTTACCGTCCTGTCAGAGTGCAATGATGCCTCCTTATTTCTGGGACTTGAACTAGTTTTCCAGTCTTATAAAAATGTGCCACCTGCAAGCTGTCTTTCAAAGGCAGGTTACTTTTCACTTTCTACATAGAAGATGAGCAAAACTCCTCCTCCAGCGTGGAGCTTAGCCGCTACCCTGAATGGACTGGTTCAGGAAATGGCTTCCTGCCCCACCCCCAGGGCAGCCAGCCCCACCGCCAGGACAGCCTGCCAACCCTTAACAGGCCGGGAAGAGCTGGCAGATTGCCAACCAGAGCAGGTGAGCATTTCTTCCTGGTGAGGACACGCTTCCCATTCGTCTTTTCAAGTGTGGCTGCCTCATGTAGGGTAAAAGATTGCTGGTTAAAGAAAAACCTTCATCCCACAGACTCTTCAGATGGATTCTATTGTACTTTACAAACCTCAGTTGCATGTTTATTCTTGCTCTTGTTGGCTTTATTGTTCATTAAAGAGTTGTTTGTCCTTTTCCTACGTATATATCTGAGTGAATTGAAAGGTACACACTTATTTAAAACCACTTGAAAGACACAAGAACATTAGGAAGAGGAAGGAAGGGAGGAAGGAAGGGAGGGAGGAAGGAAGGAAGGAAGGAAAGAAAGAAGGAAGGGACAGGAAGGGAAGGAAAGGGAAAGGAAGAGAATGAAAGATAAAATGTCTTTTCTCTCTTGCATGGAAGTAAAGAGAAATCTGGTTGCAGCAGATCCCTACAGTAACACAAAAGCATAATTATACCCTAGGTGAAATCATGACAATTAAAACATATTCACACCATTGCAGTTAGCCATCAGGTGATTGTTGTTACAAAGGAATTCTGTAGTCCTTTCAAGTTATATCCATTTTTAAAAAGTATATTTTTTTTATTGATTTCAGAGAGGAAGGGAGAGGGAGAGAGAGATAGAAACATCAACGATGAGAGAGAATCATTGATTAGCTGCCTCATGCATGCCCCCCACTGGGGATCGAGCCCACAACCTAGGCATGTGCCCTTGACCAGAATTGAACTGGGGACCCTTCAGTCTGTAGGCCAACACTCTATCCACTGAGCCAAACCAGCTAGGGCTGTTTTTTCCCCTCTTAGTAGTATTTATTCACACCATTGCAGTTAGCCATCAGGTGATTGTTGTTACAAAGGAATTCTGTAGTCCTTTCAAGTTATATCCATTTTTAAAAATATATATATTTTTATTGATTTCAGAGAGGAAGGGAGAGGGAGAGAGAGAGAGAAACATCAACGACGAGAGAGAATCCTCTAGCTGCTGCTGGCTGGCCTGCCACTGCCCACTGCTTCCCTGTGATTTCCTTCCCTCCTCTGAACTCAGTTGGACAGGATTGTTGAGAAGATGGTGGTAGAGGCAACAAGTCTTGTTTATGATCCCCCCTTTCCATTTGCTTTCTGTTTATAGTCACTGGCCACCTCCTGCATCCAAGGAATAGGTGACACTGCTGGTCACTCAGTAGTTGGGCAAACGTGCTCCTCTTAACTTTGCTTCATGTCACCATAAAGAACACACTTCTGTTAGGCAGGTCCTGTGATGTCCCTGTCACAGGACTTCAGGCTCTTAGATTGCTCTGCACTGTGAAACAGGATGAAGCTGACAGGCACCTACACAAGCTAAAGAGGGGATTCCCATCCCATTGGTATTATTTTTCAAACATCTCTGCGTCACAAATTAGTTTTTCCCTCCTTTATGCAGAGGCTTTCTAATATTTTCAGTGTTGTTGCCATCATTTCCACTGGCCTCAACAATGGCACATTTTCCAACGTTGGGCCAGTAGGAGAAAGAGAAAGTGACCCTGTCCAGCCACTGAAGTGCCATAATTGCACTCGGGAGCAAGTACAGAAGCTTAGACGGCTTGTTCATTTATATTCAACATAGCAGATATAAAAACATAAAACTGCAGTAATTTAGCAAGTGTGATGTATTTAAAAAGAGACAAATAAATGTAGGTAATAGGAAAAGAACCAGCATGTATAAAATCAAAATAAATGATATTGGAAGGCATGACAAATCAATCAAAAAGGGTAAAATTGTCCATTAAATGATCTTGAGAGACAAGGTTTGATAGTCAGAAAAAAAGATCAATTTAGATTTCACTTTACACTGTGTGTCATAATTTATTCCAGATGGACTAAATACAAATTATTAATATGGAGAAACTATAAGTGACTGATGTCTGGAAGGGAACGTGTTCTCTTGGCATTAGAGCAAAGATAAATGTTATAAAGTAATTTATAATCATTTGACTAGATGACAATGTAGAACTTCTGTACAGCAAAAACCAATTATGACACGAAGGGCTAATATCTTTTCTCAAGAAAAATGCTTAGATCCCAAGAGGAAAAATGGACAAAGAACATGAATAGTAAGTTCACAAAAGAGGCAATGTCAGAGCCTAATAAAGATAAATAAATATTCCCTCAAATCTGTAATCAAAGAAATGCAACTAAACTAATGAAATGTCTTTTATGCTCCTATCAATTAGCAAAGTTTCTGTATGGTTGGGCCCTCTGGGGAGCAGACGCAAGGTGGGGTTAGGAATACAAAGGTTTGTTTGTGAGTCAGTCCTCTGAAAGACAAAAGTGGGAGGAAGTAGGGTCTGACATTCATGGAGTGTAAATATTCCATCAGACTACATGATGATCTATCAAGAAAAATGGAGGCAATTAGTGCTAAAAACACTCAAATATAAATCCATTCAATATTCACTTGGAGGTACTCTCTAAGGCACACCCTTTTTGCATCCCGACTAGTGTATTAGAGATGAAGAAGCTAATGCACAGAGAGGATAAGTAAAATGCCCAGGGCAGAGTTGGAACTTGAACCCAAGGAATCTGGCTCCAGAGCAGTGGTTCTCAACCTGTGGGTCGCGACCCCTATGGGGGTTGAAAGACCCTTTCACAGGCGTCTCCTAAGACCATCGGAAAACACATATATAATTACATATTGTTTTTGTGATTAATCACTATGCTTTAATTATGTTCAATTTGTAACCATGAAATGGGGGTCACCACAACATGAGGAACTGTATTAAAGGGTCGCAGCATTAGAAGGTTGAGAACCACTGCTCCAGAGTCTTTGGTCTTGGTCTTATATTACACTGCCTTTTAAGTCTAGCGTGCAATAGTAAATAGTATTAAAAATGATGTTAAGAAAAAAATTTTAGTCATGTGGGAAAATGCAAATGATATAAAATTAATTGCAAAGAGTGAAATTCTAAATTAGCTACATAATGAAATTTCAATTAATTATACTGTGCATACAGTATAATGGGTGAAAATAGCATATATTATTAATAGTGACTGCTGAGTGAGAGGTGAGGTGTGGGGTAACCAACTCATCCTTGCTTTTTTGTTTTTTCCCATGTCCTGGGAATTTCTTCTCTTCTTGGACAAACTAGAATGATGGGTCAATCTTAGTGATTTTAATTATCTTTTTATATGACTTAGGTTTTCCTGTCAAATTTTCTAAAATGAACATCTATTAACTGGGTCATCAGGAAAAATAGATAAATTCTTGGGAGAAGAAGAAGAAGTATGTTGGCTGTATTTTGGTTGAGAAGAGATCGGGAATAGAGGAGAAGCATCCAATAAAATGACCCAGATCAAAAGGATTGAAAACAAGTAGCAGGAGATATTAGTTCATTTTCTCATTCATTCAATCCAATGCTAGGCTCTGGGGAGACAGGAATGGAGATGGTGACAAGTCACCTGCTCTCAGGAATTTACACTCTAGTAGGCTCAGGCGTTCAGTAAACAATGACAATACTTACACATTGTGATGAATCCTAGGAAAAAAAGAACCAGGGTGATGTAATAGAGAGCAATGGGAGGGCAATACTCTAGAGAGGAGGGTTAGGGAAGGCCTCTGTAGATTGGTGACATTTGATTTGGAACTGAATGAGAAGTGCCATTATAAACATTATTAATTCAAGTGTAAAACTAAACCATGGGGGAAAGAAAAAATTTCTGGCAATTTATTTCTTCCCAGACCTGAAATTAAGACACTCCATCTCTGGAATTCCTTGGCATCATGCTCCCAACTCACATGAATGATAACCTAGAGTACATTCACATGTTTGGAGTCCGGAAGAAACTGGGCAAGTTTGCAAAAATGGAGATTTTTTAAGGGGAAATTGATGAAACCTCAGTTTTCAGAGACTTTTTCCTAAATAGGTGAAGCAGTAATAAAACACCTTGCATGTATAATTATTCACCAAAATAAGGGTTTTTGAAAAAATGTTTACGTGTTTGACTGATCTCATTTTAGCATGATACTGTTTAGAAGCATTACAAATCTTGAGTGATGAAGAAGAGCATAAAAGAAGCTGCAATCTCCCTTTCTTCATTTAGCAAATGTACGTCCCTTACAATGAAGACTGAGCAAGTTTCCAGGGGGAAAAAAAACAAAACACTCCAGTCTTGCCAAAGTCAGCAGAGCTTCTCTGGGGTCATCAGAAGTAATGTCTTCACCAAAACTCTTCTTAAACCTTGAGAGCCTGTTTTGTAAACAGTGACAAGGGGTTACAGCACCTCCCTGGCTTCTCATCAAGGAGGGTGACAATTAGCAAAAGACATTATTCAATATGAAACACAGAAGGGCCACACTGGAGCAGGGAAGGAGACGCTGGGAACAAAAGGATTTTTTGTTTTGTTTTTAGATTAGAAGAGGTTGATATGTTCCTAAGGTCTAGCCTGGTAATAAATTAGGACCAGAGTGTTAACAGTCTATTTTAGATGATAGTGCTCATAAGAGAATCCGTCCTAAAAAGACTGTAGTATTTGTTCTTCCACATTCCAACCCAGTTGCTGCTCCTCTCCTTTCTGAAAATACTCTTTAGGAAAAAAATTGTTAAAATGCTTATTAAACAATTTTTATGCATTAAGCTGATTATGACTTTGGACTTTTAAAAAGGAAGACAGCAGGATGGATTTTTTTAAATCCTCAGAAAAATGTGGAAGAGACGCCTTTTTGGGGGGTAGGAGTTCAGGTGGGATATCAGTGTCTGCTGCTAGGCTTATCGTAACTGAGAACACTGAGCTCTTCTTAAAAAAATTCCTCAGCTGGAATGAATAATTGAAAATGCTGATCCATTAAAACTTCAAAGATTAATTTTCTCCATTAATGGCACAAGGTGATAGAGAGAAACAATTAGGCTAAAGAAGAATAATCAGACTAACCCAAGTGGGGCATTTCATCTGATATTCAAAGTTGCTAAGCCAAAACTTTGATCTCCTTCAGTTTGGTTTAAGGGAGTTTTAGGTCATTTAAAACTGCAGAAAACTTCTGTCTTTGTAACTCAGAACTGTGTTCTGATATTATTTTCTTTTAATCCCTTCAGGTAATAGGATACAAAGTGCTATTTCTGGGCACTGTGAGCTGCAGGATGGTTATTTAATGACCAGCCTCAGATATTCCCCAAAGGCCTTGGCTATATTTTTAATGTGCTTACTTGATAGTCACAGTCCATTCCGTTATATTAAACTTGGAGACAGACCATCTCACTTAGCTAAAGAAAGAACAGTGATGCAACAGGAAGTCAGATGGCAAATAGGAGACTCCAGTGCTCTAAGAAAACCCAAATAAGGCGGAAAGACAATAACTTGGGTTTGAATAACAGTTGGAATGGCTAGATGTAACGAAAAACTTTCCTTGTTAGCAGCCAGTTCTCCCAGTCATGGATCTATTCTTAAGGCTTATAACCAAGAATATAGAAGATAGCTTATTTTACTATCAGGTGGATTATAATCCCTCTGTCAGTGAAATTTTCATACTGTGTAAGTCTAGTAAAAATGTTTCATAAATGCTTATCAGGATCATTTCATAGTTATGGAAACTGTTTCAGAAATTGTAAATCAGATCATTATAACTATTGTCATTAATATTGACAAAATCGATGGCATAATAGTCAGAGTTATTTATATATTATAGAGAGTTTCTGCCTATTTTATTTAGTTACTATTATGTCTGAGGCACTGTTTTGGGCCTATTTAAAAATCTCTATTTCTTACAATAATCCTGAAAAGTAAATAAGTATTCTTAGTCTCATTTAATACTTGAGGAAATAGAGTATAAATAATTTGCCCAAGGATTACAAATGGATACATGGTGGACTTCAAAATTCTAGTAGGAGCTTCTTTGGCTCCAAAAAACAAATTACATCGCAATCACCATCTCTCCAATTTTTATGCTGCTTTTCCTTCAGAATTAATAGTTGGAGTGGTTTTCCTTGACAATGTCATTTGGAAGCAAATGTTCTTTCTTTGCAGCAGACTGAATCTACTGAATATTCACAAGTTCTTTAGTGCCATCCTCTCTAACTGGCGGGAGGGGAAGAGACAAATCAGGGGGGAGAACTCCAAAGCATCTTCATTACCATCGAAGTCAAACCAAGCACACATATCACTTTTAACCCTGGTACTTGGAACTCTGGTGGGATTAGTTACATGCACACGTCCGTTTGCGTTTGTCTACATAGTGGGCTGCAGAACTGTTAACAATCTCCAACTCTGACTGAGTCCTTTCCAGGTCTGAGGCATTTTGCATAGATTATCTTATTAGTGAACACATCTATGAGTTCAGTGCTATTGTCATTGTCATCATCATATTACAAATAAGGTTAAGGTCATTCACAACTTATTGGTAGAACAGAGAGTAGAACCTATGACTCCTGACATCAAAATTCAGGAATTGTTCATAATTTGATAATTTGGTGTTTTCAAGTATCTTGACATTGTGATGTATTGTAATTTTCAAACATTCTGGGTGACTTATAATCAAAATAGATAAAATACTAAAATTTGCAAATAGTTGACCTTTCTCTTTGTAAACTAGAGAACATTCAAGGATTTCTCTTGAATACCATCATCTGCTACTGTTTGCATTCAACTATATTTCCTTTTATATGAGAGAAATATGTGTAATTGCATCAATATTCAGGAAACTAAGCATAACCCTGTCTGTTATCCATTGTGCTGCTTTGTCCATTTCCTATCTCGGTTCTTTGAAAGCTGTGTGAAGATTTTCTGCCACCTAAAGGGCCTGACACAAGCCGTTCATTACATGTAGCAAGTGCAGTAAGTTCTTGCTGAAAGCACGGAGTAAGGAGCTGGGTGGTTAAAAGCACAGGTTGCAAGACTGACGCCAGCCTCCAGCACTTGGCACCTCTGTGATATCAGGCCATTACTTACCCTCTCCAAGCCTCAGTTTCCTCATTAAAGAAATGGGGGTAATAGTAGTACCTAAGTCATGGGGTTGTTGTGAGGATGAAATAAAATAATGTAAAAAGAAGTGTTTAGCACAGTGTCTGGCTTACGGTAAATCCTCAATAATATTAGCACATGTTATCTGCTGTTCTAAAAGGGTTCCTTGTACCCTGCCTCTTAAAGTCTAGTTACATTGTAACCACACAAAATAAGGGGCTATATTTTTGCCTTTGGGTTGAGCTAAGGAAGTCTGGGACATATTACTAGAAATAAATATATATTATTTTATTTATTTTATAAGAAATGCCATGTATTGTGAGGGGAGGGAGGAAATGTAGTCAATAAGTAATTGGAAAATTTAATAAAATATTTACTCTTTGCCTTCCAACGTTGTAAACTAGTGGGGAAAAAAACCCTCAATTTTTAAGTCTTGTTAATAGCTACGTTGCACTGAAGATGATAAATTTGTATGTGGGGAGGCCTTTAATCATTTCTTGAAAGTTATTGATTTAAAAAAACCCCTAATTATCAACATAATGGAAATTAGTGCACTTTGAATTCTTAAGGATTTTTTTTTTCTCTTTATAAGAGACTTGAAAATAGCTAACGCAATCTGCATAGAAAATTAAGAAAAAAATCCACATAGTTGCAGATGGACTTGGTGTAACAACCAGTATAGAAGGAACTGGGTAGTCTGTTAACAATACGCACAGTAGGAAGCCTCACTCAGAGGGGAACTTCCCCAAAGGTGTTGTCAGATATCACTCGCTGTAACATGGCAGTCAGCACAATTGCTCTCATTTTCTTCATCTGTAAGAGGAAAACATTGTTCACATATCTAGGTGAGCTCTGTCTTCAACACAGAGTTCTCATCTTCACTAATATTCTACTAATATTTTTTGTCTCAGAATCACATACCTTATACATACTACAGGACAGCAGCAAAGATTTCTGGCTTCAGAGATGAAGAGTAGAGCTTCTATATGTAGCCTTACCTTTCCAATCTCTTTAGTACCTACCTCTCTGCCGCCTGAGCGTCCAGCTAGCACAACCTTTCTTATCCACATCTTGACTGAATGCCTTCTTACTGCCTGTAGTTAGTTATTCTTTCCAGCAGGAGGAGTATGATGATTAAGCTGGTATCAGGCTTCCTTCTTTGACTTAGTAAACACAAAAGGGACTTGAACAACAATAAAATGATGTCAGAAGTTGTAAATGATAAAAAAAAATCAGAGAAAGCAATTTTGCTTTTATTGACATTAATTTTATTAAGCAAATGAATTGAAAGGGAAACTTTATTACACAAATTCCACTTCTGGTGAGGAAGGCAGTGTAAAAGAAACATACACATAAACACACACAAAACAAACACTGAATCAAGACAGGGAAATATGAGTTCTGGCCCTAATCTTGCCAACCACAAGCTAGGAAATTTTGGGTTAGTTACTGAGCTTTCCTAGAACACAATTTCCTTATGAGTAAAACTAGAATATTGGGACAGATGTTCTGAAAGGTCTCTTATAACCCCCTCATTTGGTGTTCTAAGATAAACAAAGCCATCATCTCTAGTGGACAATTTTCCAAGAGATGATCATGAACCTATCACTGTAAATCAATGTTATAGTTTTTTTAAATGGCCTAATTCTACCCAGAGGATTTTAAGATAAATAGAAGTGAAATAAATAGAGATATTTCAGACCAGAGATAAGAAAGAGTGGATTCTCAGTGATTATAAAAATCTTGATAACTAAACAAAGTAACTTAGTAAGAAAAGCAAGCAAAAAAATAAAAATTCAAAATTCAGATCCCAAAGAATTATTAACAAAATTTTACAGAAATTTTTATTTATATTACTTTTAAACACTGGAAATGTTCCTTTATAAAAACTAATATAGACTTCCATTTCTGGACTTGGTGGAGGAACTGGTACCAGATTTTTCTTCCTACTAAGAATAGCTAAAAATCTCAACAAAACAAATGGAACAGCTGTTATATATTGGGCAACAGGCAGTGTAAGAATATGATCCCTGAGAGAAGGGACAAACAAACTGAGCCCCCAAATCACCCCGAGTTTCACTTGCAAGCATTTTCTAGACCATGATGTAGGGAGGGAGAACCCAAGTAGAGCATGCATGAGGCTCCCACTGAATTGAAGGGATAGAGTTTGGAGTTTGGAGAACACTGAGGTGGCTGGGGCTTGTGGGGAGAATAGTAGAAGAAAGTATCTAACAAAAAAAACTCCAACAAATATGAAGAGGGCCCCCATTGGATTAGTTGCTGAATACTAGACGATGCATTTTGGTAAACCCTCCTGAGTTCAAGTAAAGAACAAGAAGGGTGCTGTAAATGCAACAATGTCCAGAATTAACATTGGGAGAAGAAATTTTAATTCTCATCAGCCAGAATGAAGAGACTTTGAATTTCTGGGACATTCATAGAGAATCCAGAGGATTCTCTGGATTGGCTAAGCCAGCTCTAGAATAAAGATTACTCTAGACCTATCCTAACAAAGTTTAAAGAGAAGCCTCAAAATGATCTAGTTGATCTTCAAGTAACTTAATTTGCAGTAACTTAATGAAATGACATAACAAATTTCAACACTAGATGAAAAACTCGAGATAATTAATGTAATATTCAGAGTCCCAAATCCAATAAAAATAGTTACACATACAAGGAAACAATGAAATGTAACATAACCAGAAGAAAAATCAATCAATAGTAATAGGAGAAAAAGTGATAGAGATAATGGAGTTCACAGATAAGAGCTTTAACACAAGTATTAACAATACATTCAAGGATTTAAAGGAAAGCATAAATATAATGAGGAAGGAAGTTGAATATATATATATAAAGATTCAATGGAAATCTGGAAGGTAAAAAATTAACAAAGCCTCATTGAAAGAAGGCTGAAACAAGAAGTCTAACAAATATTTAATTTGAGTCCCAGCAATAGGAAGAAAGAAAAAAAATTATTTCAAGAAATAATGTCCAAAATTTTCCCACTTTTGAAGTAATCTAAAAATCTACATATACAGTAAACACAAGGAGCCCCCTTAAGAGATGAAAAAGTTGATAACACCAAGGGATGTTATAATCAAACTAGAGGCCTGGTGCATGAAATTCTGGCATGGGTCCCTAGGCCTGGCTGGTGATCAGGGCCGATCTGTGGGGTGATTGGTGGGGCAATTGACTGGCCTGGGGCCTGCAGGTTAGGGGAAGCTCCTGCATTGAGCATCTGCCCCCTGGTGGTCAGTGTGTGTCATAGTGACTGGTTGTTCCACCAGTCATTCTGCTGTTTGGTTGATTTGCATATTAGGCTTTTATTATATAGGATTGCTGAATAGCCAAAGATAGGATAAAATTTTAAAAGCAGCTAGAGGGGAAAAAAAAGGCACAGTACATACAAGGGGAAAGTAAGATAGCCATATAGAGGTCTCATCAGAGATAATGCAAGCCAAGAATTTTAAAAAATTGCTAAATGACATCAACTCAAAGATTCACGAAACTCAGTGACACCCAAACAGAAGAAATGTACATAAAAAGAAAAGAGATACCAGTCTAACTGCTAGAAACCAATGATAAAGAGAAAATCTTAGCAGTAAGAGGGGAAAACATATTACATGCAGAGTAACATAGTCAGAATGACATCAGACTTCCCATCAAAACGATGAAAATATGAAGACAATTAGATATCTTTAAAGTGTTAAAAGAAAAACTGCCAATCTAGAATTCTATGCTCAGTGAAATTATTCTTGAGAAAAAAAAAAAGATGAGACATTTCCAAACAAATAGAATTAAGGATTTAACAGCAGAATAACACTAGGAGATTCTTTAGTTGAGAGGAAATCATCCTAAGAGGGAAACTCAGATATATAGGAAGAAATGAAGAGCACTAGACAGGAGAGATGTATGTAAGTATATACTTAAAAACTATTTTTAAAATATCTTTAAAAGACTATTAACTGTACAAAGCAAGTATAAATATAATTAATGGTAGAATAAGAATATTTTTAATCCAAAAGTGGGTAGGAAAGAAAGAATATAGAAACAAAAAATGGGGAAAATAAAAAATCAAATAAGATGGTAGACCTAAATGCAGCCATATCAGTAATTACTGTAAATGTAAATGAATCAAACACAGCAATTAAGAGACAGATATTGACAATACACAATTATTTGATATGTACAAGAAACACACTTTAAATACAAGGACAAAGATTGGTTGAAAGAAAAAGGATGGAAAAGCCTACTATGTTAGCCCTCATACTAGAAAATTTGTGTAACTGTATTTATATCAGAAAGCTAGATTTTAAAACAAAGATTATAACTGGAGACAAAGGGGGCATTTTGTAATCATAAAAGGGTCAATTCATTAGAAAATAATAAAAATTTAAATATGTATGCAGCCATCATTCTAAATATATGATGCAAAGACTATAAGAAATAAAAGGGGGGGAAAAGAAATAAAAGTAGAAATAGACAAATCATCAATCATGTTTAATCCACAATATTTGGAGATTTTAACACTTAATTCTTAGTAATTGATAGGATTTTTTTAAAAAATCAGTAAGAATATAGAAAAATTTGACAACTAATTTGATCTGATTAACACTTATAGAATATTATACCCGATAACTGTAAATAAAGAAAAATTATATTGCTGGTTTAAGAAAAAGGTTTTCTAAACGTCCATTCAAATGTATTTTAGTATGTGCGCAATGGGCATCGCTAGAATTTCCATGCGTAGTTTCATCATTACATTCTTATCTATTTGAGATATTGTCTAGTTCCCTCCTTCCTGCCACGCTTGGTTTCTGTGCTGTGAATTGCTTCTGACAAAATCTCGTTTTTACTATCCACTGCCTTGTCTGGTCAGGGCAGATCACTTATCCCTCATTGTATCAAACTCCTCATCTGTGAAATAGGAACAAAGCTTGGTGTTATGTTTGTAAGGTGACTTTCTGAAGAGGAACACCTGCTTCTGTATCATTTCGTGTTTTGCTGCTAAGCAGCAGGATGCTGACTTTGAACAGTCTGTGAAAGGGGTCATTCATATGGGAGAAGTTTAGATTGCAAGTCCACTGCTATGATGGAAGAGTAAACTGTTGAGGTCTTTGTTAAGATACCCTTGATCAGACTGCCATAAAGAAATAGCAAGGCATAATTAAATTCTTTGTTATTTGGTCTGTGAATTCATAATACTCATGATGTCAATACTACTTGAAATACAGAATATATTTTTATAACATTCTGCTAATGTGTTTTATGGTTTTAAAATAGCTTCTAGATATGTCACTATTGAGTCCATGCTGCCTGTCACTACTTGAGATAATTAAACAGAGACAGGGTTGAATCATATATGAATATTTATTCCAATACTGCTGGCAGCATGGGAGAATAGCAGATCATCCACAAAAATCTGCTCTGTTCCCTCCTGTCCTGTCCCCTCCGCCCCCACATCATAAGCCAGCTACTTATCTTGGGTAGAAGGACAAAGGTTACATGGGGAAGGGTATGCCAAATAGACAGTTTACAGGTAATGGGGACTGGAGATTTGCAATGGGGCTGTGCGTATGCAAAGGCTGGAGGTCTTCAAAGGGCTAGCAATGTGCAAAGGCCAGGGTCTTCAAAGGGCTGGGGGCTCTGATTTCTGGCTCTGGTGTCTGAAACAAGATTATTACTCTTTCCATGATAATGGGTAATTCCCTGATGGGGAGGATGGGCTGCATTTCCATGTGAGCTCCCAGGTCCTGGTGCAACTGCCAGCCAGGTTAAAATGTGCCTCCTTTAATCAGAATAGAACAATCATGGTTAACAGAGCATGATTAATATTTCTTACAAGTATAGTTGGACTCCAATATTCTATTTCTGCCCCTATCCTATATAATAAAAGCCTAATATGCAAATTGACTGAACTGTGGACGACCAGCGGAATGACTGGTCGCTTTGTTATGACACGTACTGACTGTCAGGGGGAAGATGCTTAACGCAGGAGTTGTCCCCTGGTGATCAGTGCGCTCCCATAAGGAGAGTGCTGCTCAGACAGAAGGCAGGCTCATGGCTGGTGAGCACAGCAGTGGTGGTGGGAGCCTCTCTGACCCCCGTGGCAGTGCTAAGGAGCAGTGAGCTGAGAGGTAAGGAGCAGCAAGCAGGTGGGCGATAAGGAGTGAGGGGTCCCAGACTGTGAGAGGGCTCAGGCTGGGGTGAGGGACTGCCTCCCTCCCCCCGCCCCCAATGCATGAATTTCGTGCACCGGGCCTCTAGTCAACTGTAAGAGGAGTCTATATTGCCATAGTGAAATCCATGTGGGGCTCTCAGTCACTATGTCCACCTCTCCACCATTACAGAAAAGAGGAGGTGACTCTAGCTGGGCAGTCAGAGCAACTCACTTGTCCGGCTATAAAAACTGAATCAAGAATGAACTCATCCCTGATAAAAATCTACCCTGGAATAAAAATGACTCTAACCTCCTTCCACTTTCACTAAAGTGACCTGTTTTGTTGAAATCATTTTCAATTTTAATATATTTTTGAGGTTTTTTTTAATAGTTATTTCATTTTCATGATATTTAAACAATTCTTTATCAAGATTTATGTCCATAATAACATTTCTTTATACTTATCTATAAGTTTATTAGTTTCTTTGCTCAATGCTATTTCTTTTTTTATGTATTCTTGCCTTTTTAGATAATTTATTTGTAGAAATATGTCTTGAAGTTTTTCAGAAAGATTGAGTGAGCAGGAACTACTTAGTAGTTGAGTAAAAATTTCTCATTTGTTTTCACATGTCAATAATGACTTATTTGTCTTTGTATGAATTTTTGTATAGGTTCAAAGTCCTTTTCTTTACAACTCCACAGAAATTATTCCATTGTTTTTTTGCACTCCATGTAGAAGATGAAAGTATAAATCCATCTGAGTCTTCATCATGTAGGACTATTTTTCAAAAAATAAGTTTATTCCTAAAGCTGAGAAATCTTACTTGAATGATCTTATGTGTTCCCTTTTTCAGTATTCCTGCTTGGGACTAAATCTAAATATTCTGTTTCTCCCTGACTCAAAGAAAATTTCTTTTAATATTATTTTAGAAACTGTTTTAAAATAATTCAAATTACATGTGAATGCAGGCTTAACGTGCTCAATTATAGTAGTACACAGAGTAAAAGCTTCGAGTCCTTCATAACCCCTTAACTTTCCCTGTGGTCATCTGGACATGTGCCACCCTTATCCCCCCCCCGCCCCCCCAGGAAGAGCTTCTTGTCCAAGTAGTCAACAAGCAGCCTCTTGCCTCGAGGTTTGTCTCAGTGGCAGAGAGCGTGACTTCCTAAGATGACTCACACTCAATGAGTTGTTAAGTCGGGGGTATGAGGGCCCAGCAATGTCTGCCCAGTGTGATTTGTCATGTCTGGAAGTCAGTATTCTGCAGAAGTTCCAATAGCATTGGCCAAGGCTTTGTCTGGCCCTCATCACAGTTTAACTTCTTCTGCCCAGCCCTGTTTTCTCTCTCTGAGATGATGCTAAGGCTACCATGCCTATCAAACTCGGCCTCAGCATTTGCTGGAACAGGACCTAACTTAGAAGAGTTGGTGGCAGAAGTTTAATGAGAGAGCAGGTGATATGCCAGGGTTTTAGAAATGGATAATTTGTTGGCCACCTGGCAGTGAAGACCCCATTATTGGTGGGAGGTGGGGCAGAGCCCTTGGCACAAGATACGATTCTAAAACTCTCACTGATGGTGAATTGTGATGGTATATTGGTGAAAGGGATATACTAGATGGTATAATTTGTCAGGTATTTCAGTAGCGAACGAGAAATAGCAACTCTAAAGGCAACGGGATTGGATGCTAAAAGCTCTTGATTGACCTTAGATTAATGCTTCTCAAAGCACAGTATCTACTGGGAACTTGTGTAAAATACAAATTGTCGGGCCCCATCACAGACCTATGGATCCAGAAACTCTGGAGATTGGGTCCAGCAATCTGAATTTTAACAAGCCTACCATGTTAAAGTTTTATAACCACTCTCATAAAAAAAGATAAGGAAAAGCTGCTGGTATTAACAGGCAATTGGAAGCCAAGTGTGAAAGCCAGGGGGTCTCTCTCCCTCAGCTTACAAAGAGGCTCCTATCTCTTGCAGAGTAAGCTGTGGACCAGACTCAGGGAGAGATAAGAGGCTGAGCTCCAGAGAATGTTTAACTCCCAACTAAGGCAGGTCTATTATGCCAAGGCTAGGGCCTTGGGATGGGACATCTGAACAGATTTTGAGCTCCTAGAACAGTGTTTCTCAACCTTCCGAATGCCGCGACCCTTTAATACAGTTCCTCATGTTGTGGTGACCCCCAATCATAAAATTATTTTCGTTGCTACTTCATAACTGTAATTTTGCTACTGTTATGAATCGTAATGTAAATATCTGGTATGCAGGATGTATTTTCATTGTTACAAATTGAACATAATTAAAGCATAGTGATTAATCACAAAAACAATATGTAATTATATATGTGTTTTCCAATGGTCTTAGGCAACCCTTGTGAAAGGGTCTTTCAACCCCCAAAGGGGTTGCAACCCACAGGTTGAGAACCGCTGCCCTAGAATGATATGATTTTGCAGCCGATTACCCCACCATATTAAAAGGTAACATTTCTCCTTTGCCTGAAAAAAATTC
The DNA here is from genome assembly GCF_000327345.1 of Myotis davidii. Lineage (NCBI taxonomy): Eukaryota > Metazoa > Chordata > Mammalia > Chiroptera > Vespertilionidae > Myotis > Myotis davidii. The sequence continues at coordinate 559,098 of NW_006383007.1, forward strand.
AGATGCCTCTTCTAGGCAAGGCAACATGTGGTTCCCTCAGAATCTACTTCCACATCCTTCCTTAGACACTAGGTCTGTATCCTGAGTGACATACATCATCCACAGTTGGGCCTGATAAGGGAGGAAAGCGAATATATCCCAGAGGAGCTGTAAATCTAGCCAGAAGCTGGTAGTCTGAGACGGGGTCTGAATTGCGGGTGCTTGATTAGAGTGCAGGGACATAAGATTAAATGGTAGAGCCGAGACCGGTTTGGCTCAGTGGATAGAGCGTCGGCCTGCGGACTGAAAGGTCCCAGGTTCGATTCCGGTCAGGGGCATGTACGTTGGTTGTGGGCACATCCCCAGTGGGGAGTGTGCAGGGGGCAGCTGGTCAATGTTTCTCTCTCATCGATGTTTCTAACTCTCTATCTCTCTCCCTTCCTCTCTGTGAAAAATCAATAAAATATATTTTAAAAAAGATTAAATGGTAGAGAGTTTATTGTATTGAGAGCATGCACCTAAGATACAGAATTTCATGCCCTGGCACAGTCCCCAGGAGATGGTATGGACTTGCCACTAGGATGCTTCGAGAAGCCTGGAAAAAAATGATGGCTAATACATATGAATTTGAAGTGCCAGAATTTCTGTGGGCGACAATAGAGGGAGGACTCAAAAGACCCAAGGAAGTGGGCATGCTGAAGTAGGTGTCACATGCAAAGACCCATTGGAGTATCATATGCCACAGGTACACTCAGGGGATATACCACCCACCAAGGTCATAGAGAATGTTCTGGAGACAGAGTACCAGTTTCACTAAAAATGTTCAGTGCTGTCTCCCAGGACTGATGGGAGGAGACTGTTATAAAACTAGGCTGATAGGAACCCCAAACAATAGAAGTCAGGTGGATGCAATTATTATAATAATCCTCAGGAATGATAGCCAAAGGGAGATGACCAGAAGAGGGTTGTATACTAGTAGATGATTAATCAAACGAGTGACCCTAGGGGCAAAATAGATTAGAGCCAACAAGGTACTACTCAGTGTGTATCATCATAAAAAATTGAGGACAAATGACCAGAAGGCTGAGAGCAATTGGTACAATAAAAAGCCACGATACTTTGCCTGAATCTAGATCTGAACCAGTTTTTAAACCTGGAGCATATTGACTAAAGAGGAGGCTGGATCCATGGGAAGAAGAACCTGGCAACAGCATTGACAGTTATCACATGTAATAATTCTCCCAGTTCTTCTCCAAAGGATGTGGCCACTTATTCTAGTAACTGCACTCTCCGGAAAGAGTTCTTGTGGTCATAATTATAGTCTCCCCAAGAATGTCCAGGTCCTAATCCCTGGAACCTGTGACTGTGGTATGTAACGTGCCAGGGAGAACTAAGTTTGCATATGGAATTAGGGTGCTAATCAGTTCACTTTAAATGTGGAAGAATGAGAAGAGACAGGGCGTAGGGGTGGGTGATGCAATGTGAGAAGGACTGAACCTGCTACTGCTAGCTTTGAAGATGGAGGGAGAGAAGAGCCAGAAGAGTATGGGCAGCCCTTATAAGCTGGAAAAGGCAAAGAAATGGATTTCAGGAGAAATGCTAACCTAGATTTTAGCCCAGTGAGATTCATTTTAGATTTCAACTTCCAGAAATGTATGATAATAAGTTTTTGTTGTTTAAGCCACCAAGTTTGTAGTAACTTGTTACAGAAGCAATAGGAAGCATACAAGCAATAGAATACATACACGAATACTCATCCATTTTATTTACAAGTCTGGTCACAAAAGGAGTCCAGTGAATCATAGAAAATCCCCGCAGACCAAAAACTCAACCAAGCTATAGCCACAGTTGCAGCTGCTGTGTCAAATGTAAATTTGCTCGCAAATTAACATGGCCTCAGGTACATGGAATGTAGTCCCTGAGTTGGCAAACGCATTCTTTTCTATTCGAATCACAAAAAACATTCACATGGAATGGGCAAGAAGACATATTTGCAGTTTTCCCCAGGGCTATGTTAAATCTATCTTTTATCATAATATAGTCTGAACCATGTGGACACCCCCCAGAAACTGACCCGCTACATCAAAGATATTATTCTAATAGGGTCAGAGATACAAAAAATGGTTAGCACACTAGAGGCCTTGGAAAGTCACCTCTGTGCCTGATGGTGGAAGATAAACCCTACAAAGATTCGAGAGTCATAGGTGTGCCAACATATCCCTTTAAAATGAAAGACAAATTATTGCATCTTGCAACTCCACCATGAAGAAGAAAATACAATGCCTGGAAGGCCTCTTTGGGGTTTGGAGGCAGCATATTCTGCACCTGGGAATACTGCTCCAACCTCTACACTGGGCAACACGGAAGACCGCCAGCATAAAGTAGAGTGCGGAGCAAGAAAGAGTTCTACAGCAGGACCTGTGGTAATGTAAGCAGCCCATCTGCATGGCCCAAAGGACCCAGCAGACCATTATATTGAAGTGTAAGTGGTGGGAATGATGCTGCATGGTGTTCATGACCAACTACTCTAGGCCCTCAGCATTCTATAGCTAGATTATGTCCTCGTGACAGATAATGGTGTTTTTTGAAAAACAACCCCAGCTGAACCACTGGATTCTGATAGAGACATTCAATCCTAAGAGGACCACACTATCTTCCAAGGCCCAACGCCCTCTCCACATCAGCTGTTTACCTCACCATTGGTCAAGAGAGAGTGGGATATGTGTTCAGCCTTCCATTGTCTGCATGAATAATTATTGTTTCTTTACCTACTGTTTTCCTTACGTTTTCTCTGTTTCCTCCACTGAGAACTCTTATTAGATAGATACAGTGTCTCCTGAAGCTATATTATGTTTTATTGCTCTAAGTTTTGAAAATATCCTGTTTTAATCCTTCAGGCTGATTAAAGTTTGCAGCTATGTATGTTTTATTATATAGAACTTCTATTAAGTTGTTCTTATTTGGGAAATTATATCTTTGTTTTCCAAAAACTCTTTTGTGTTATTTTGCATAGTGGCTAGTGCTTGTTTTATAGAAATACTGTCTTTCCAATAACTCTGAGGATATAAATTCATTTTTTAAAAAAAGTTTTCTTGTGTCTCTTACATGTCTTTTTACTCAGGGATCAGTTATTTTGTTGTTCATTTTTATGTTTCTACTTCAAGCTGTGGCTCCTTTCTCAGAGGTGTTTTGATTTTGGTTGTCTGTTTCTATTTATGGCAGGACTAGGTTGACTAGCACAGGTAGCTGACATGTATTTCTTCAGAAAACTTTAGTTGCTTCCTCCTCAATGAGCATGCATGTTTGGGGATGCCAGAAGGTAGGTTAGCTAAGGAGCTCTGTGGATAATTACCCACAGGTAATATTCCTTCCAATCACATAACCCCTAAGAAGGCAGGCTAGCTGGGAACCTCTAACTGTTCCCTCTGAGAGGCATTATTCTGGGTGGACTCTATGCCATGAATAATACTAATTGATTTGTCTATTCATCCAAGTGTCATTTTATTTCTAACTGATGTAGGTAGACACTTATGGAATCCCCACATTCATGATGAAAATTAAAATGACTGAGGTTATTATTTTTTTAAAATATATTTTATTGATTTTTTACAGAGAGGAAGGGAGAGAGATAGAGAGTTAGAAACATCGATGAGAGAGAAACATCGATCAGCTGCCTCCTGCACATCTCCCACTGGGGATGTGCCCGCAACCCAGGTACATGCCCTCGACCAGAATCGAACCCGGGACCCTTCAGTCCACAGGCCAATGCTCTAGTCACTGAGCCAAACTGGTTTCGGAGACTGAGGTTATTTTTGATGATGTATGTAAAATGGCACCATGTTAACAACTTTCCAGTTCAATTCAAAGCTTATTGTAAGTCTTTTAATATATTCAGATTAAAAGAGGATTTATAAGGACAATTGTGGATGAAAACAATTGCCCTACTCTTCAAATAAATTTGAGAAAATCAGAGTAGAAAGCTTTTATTTGTAATTTTTTTTTCTATAAAGGGAAAAGCACACAAAAAAAATCATGCTAATCTGGCCATGCTAGTTCACCTAAGCACATCCTATCTAATAAAAGACAAAAAGGGTAATTAACCATATTTTCGCTACACTTCCCATTGGCTAATCGCAAATTAACCGCCAACCAAGATGGCGGCCGGCAGCGATGCAGCTGAAGCTGAAGGAGGCTTCCTTGCTCCAGTGATGGAGGAAGCCAAGGTTCCCCGCCTGCCGCGGCCTGGCTCTGAGCTCTGAAAGCAACAAAGTTTCAATTATAGAAGCTAAACAAACCCCAGATACCTGCTTTCAGCAGGCCGTGGCCTCAGAGCTGGAGCAAGAGGGCCAGCAACAAAGTTTCAATTATAGAAGGTAAATAAATCCAAGAATAAAACAAAAAAAAAAAGAAAAAAGAGGAGGCTGGGAGCTTCAGTGACAGGCCAGCCTGAAAATGGCCCTCAGCCCCTCATCCAGACTGGCCAGGTACCCCAGTGGGGACTCCCACCCTGATCCAGGACACCCTTAAAGGCAAACCGGCCGGCCCCCACCCGTGCACCAGGCCTCTATCCTATATAGTAAAAGGGTAATATGCAAACTGACCCTAACAGCAGAAGGACTGCGAATGACTGGTCACTATGACACACACTGACCGCCAGGGGGTAGACGCTCAATGCAGGAGCTGTCCCCTGGTGGTCAGGGCGCTCTCACATGGGAGGAGCTCTGCTCAGCCACAAGTCAGGCTGATGGCTGCCAGTACAGCGGTGATGGTGGGAACCTCTCCTGCCTCCTCAGCAGCACTAAGGATGTCCGACTGCAGCTTAGGTCTGCTCCCTGCTGGCAAGTGGACATCCCCCGAGGGCTGCCGGGCTGCCTAAGTGTTGTCTGATTGCCATCTTAGGCCCAATCCCCCAGGGAGCAGGCCTAAGCCAGCAGGTGGTCATCCTCAGAGGGGTCCCAGACTTTGAGAGGCCACAGGTCGGGCTGAGGGACCCTCCCCCACCCCCAGAGTGCACAAATTTTTGTGCACATGGCCTCTAGTATAGGTATAAACTTTGTTCTGCTCTCGAATATATAGGAAATTAATTGCATTATTTGCAATTCTTCTCCTTTACTTATTAGAGTGGCATCTCTTTATAGCATCTTATGTAAAGTAAGACAGTATATATATCTTTACATTTTAATAAAAAGCTTTGGCAATATTCATTGCAAGTTAGATTTTCTATGCTGACACTATTTTAATGCATCATTGATTCAGATCCATGTTGAAACGATTTGGTGAGAAGCATACTGGTGGTCCTGAGGGTCATGATGGAGTTGATAAGAAGGGGCCATCCACGGGAGATACAAACATTTCTCCCATCTGCGAGGCACTTTCAAATTCTGTATACTTTTTGGTTCTAAGCAAGGTGTGAAGGGACACAGGGACATGGCTCTTCACTATTTGCTTTCCCACCTTCTTTTTGTCCTGTACCCACATGGGAAATATTTCTCAACTCTGTAACCTCCTAAAAATGACAGCAGGTCCAGGACTGCCTGTCTGCCAGGGGACTCCCCTGAGAACCCATGGCCAGTTCTTCCTGGTCTTTTCAAAATCTGCCATCATTTTAAGATTGAATCACTCCAGAGGCATTAAAGCCAGACATATTGCAGCTCAGCTGTTACTAGGTACTCACAGGATTAAGGAGAAAAACAGCAAAATTAAAAGCTAATGGATTAGTATGAGCAAACATATCAGACTCCCATTGCTAGTAAAAGTTGCAGCTCTGATTACATCATTACTGAAAATCTATTAAAAAGTAAAGATGCTAAAAGGTACTTAGTCTTTTTCCATGGATCAAGGTGTGAGATCATTATCTTTGCTCTCTGCTTCTCATTCACGATTAGAGAAATATCATCATGTCATCATCAACATCATCATCATCAGTTTTGATTTATCTGAATAGCCTGCTGAAATAGACCTCTGAGAGCATTTACATATCCAATTACCACAGAATGATTATTCATAGCCTTAAAACTGCCTTGCACATAAAAATGCCTGACCTAGCTGAAAGTTCTTAATAATAATACTTTACACTGTGTAGTGCTCTTAATATTTCAAAAGATTTTCATATCCATTTTCTTAATTTGAGCCTCAAAAACAACCTAGTTGAATAAGTGGGTTCCAAGCATTATTATCTCCCTTCTACAGATGAGGACTTAGGAGGCCATCTCATCTATTAAGGCCTGGTCTAAAGTCAGTCAGCCAGTTAGTCTTAGAGCTTAGACTGCATCATAGGTGTCACTTGTTGGGCTCAGTGAGATGATCCAGTCTCTCCTTCCTTGATTTGTGGAGGCCAATATCATTGGGTTGCAGTGAAAATAATCTCAAAGCCATGATTCTTACTTCTGAGAAGGTGTTGTTGTTTGTCGTTTCTACACTGAGGTCTTTAAGAAGTCTTGGGGGGCGTGGGCTGTGGACAGGGAGCCCAGGGCACATCAGCAGGCTTGAGCTCACTAATGTGGATTTCCTTATGTTACCTTGGAAAGAGTATCTGGAAAACAGGCTGGATTTAGAAGCAAGCTTTGCAGTTTACTGAGTTTCCCTCATAGAGAGTATATGGTAATTATGACCTCAGGGGCTCTTTGTTTTCTTTGTAGGTGGTATAGACTGAATGCTTATATCGGCACCCCCAACCCTGCCCCCCCCCCCCAAAAAATTCACATGTTTAAACCTAATCTCCAATGTGATGGCATTTGGAGGTGAAGCCTTTGTGAGGTAATTAAATCATGAGGTTGAAGCCCTCATGAAAGGGATTAGTGCCCTTATAAAAGAGATCCCAGAGCCCTCCCTCACCCCTTTTGCCTTGTGAGGACATAGCAAAAAGGCAGCCATCTGTGAATAGGAAGCATGTTCTCACCAGATACTGAATCTGCCCATGTCTTCATCTCGGACTTCTCAGCTTCCAGAACTGAGAACAATTTCTGTTGTTTATAAGCCGTCCAGTCTACAGTATTTCAGTATAGCAGCCTGAATGGACTAAGACAGGTAGGTATGGATATGATTTAAAATAATTTTTAAAATGGCCATTGTGATTATCTCCCCAATATCCATTCCACTTTTTCTTACTAGCTACCAACTTTTCACTCAGGTATCCACATTTTCCTTAGGAAGTCATATACTTTGGTACCCCTGGTTTGCTAGTGTGATTATTAATACACTAGAGGCCCAGTGTACAGGCCTCTAGTGTATTAATTCGTGCACTCTGGGGGATCCCTCAGCCTGGTCTGCACCCTCTCCCAGTCCAGGAGCCCTCAAGGGATGTCCGACTGATGGCTTAGGCCCACTCCCTGTGGATATCCTTAGCACTGCTGCAAAGGTGGGAGAGGCTCCCGCCACCACTGCTGTGCTCACATCCATCAGCCCAGCTTGTGGCTGAGCAGAGCTCCCCCTGTGGGAGTGCACTGACCACCAGGCGGAAGCTCCTGGGTTGAGCGTCTGCCCCCTGGTGGTCAGTGTGCATCATAGCGACTGGTTGTTCCCAGCAATTTGCATACCACCCTTTTATTATATAGGATTATCTATTACTTTCTAAGCATCTTGGTTTGGCTCACTAGGCACCTTAATGTGGGGGGAAGTTAACTCTACTTCTGACTGTAGGGGTGGGGCATTTTTGATGACTCAGGTCTTAGCTTGTTCATGAAATTTCATACTCTGTCCAACGTGTAGAATCAGGGATGAGCATGGGAAAGAATGTGGACCAGTGAAACAAAGACATGTTTGCTGCAGGTGCACAAGAAAATAGATTCCTTGCTTTTCTTAGATAACTCAGCATCAACCTCTATAGATTGCTCAAATAAATGCATGCTGCTCTGAGAATTGCTGGCCATTATTTATTTTTATTTTTTAAATTTATTTTTAAAAATTTATCTTTATTGTTGAAAGTATTACAGATGTGCCAATTTCGCCCACATTGACCCTCCTCCACCTCACCCCTGCCCAGCGTCCTCCTCAGGCCTAAGGGGGATCCTGGTGGAAGATGAAGCTGACACAGCAAAAGGCAGCATTTTTCAGATGGGTTAGCAGTGGTTGGCAAACTGCGGCTCGCGAGCCACATGTGGCTCTTTGGCCCCTTGAGTGTGGCTCTTCCTAAGCCTTAGGAGTACCCTAATTAAGTTAATAACAATGTACCTACCTATATAGTTTAAGTTTAAAAAATTTGGCTCTCAAAATAAATTTCAATCATTGTACTGTTGATATTTGGCTCTGTTGACTAATGAGTTTGCCGACCACTGGGTTAGGGCATGCTGAAGTAACAAACAACCCCCAAATCTTTGTTACTTAACAAAATAAAGTTTATTTCTCACATTATCTGTCCAATGAATGTTGGGCAGGGGCCTTTTTTCAAATAGTCACTCAGGGACTTGGGCTTATTGAGAGCTCACCATCTTACGATGCTGCCATAATAAGTTTTGGACTTCACTGAGGCAGAGGAAGGGAGCTTTGCTGTAATTGTTTTGGCCTCAAAGTGCCATAGCCCATTACATAAAACAGCGCTCTCTAATAAAAATAAAATGTGACCCATTTGTGTAAGTATTTCGACTAACTTTATTATTGTTGTTCTTTTTACCAAATTTGGAGGTAATGCTTGTTTGCTAAGATTTGTTTGTTTTCCATCCTTTAAATTAGGGTATAATTTATAGACAGTAAAGTTTACCCTCTTTAGTTTACAGTTCTGTGGGCTTCAACAAACATACAGTCATGTAATTGCCACTTCAAGCAAGTTTTTGAACAGTTCCATCTCTCCCCCAAATCACCCTGCCCTTTTAGTCAACTCCCCCCTTACCCTCTGCCTCTGGGAACCTCTGACCTGTTTTCTGACCCTATGGTTTTACCATTCAAGGATGTCACATAAATGGAATCAGAGCACGCAGTTTTTTGAGTCTGGCTTCTTTCACTTATCATAATGTACTTGAGATTCATCTGTGCTGTGGTGTGTATCAGTAGTTTGTTCCTTTTTGTTGCTGAGTAGTATTCCATTGTATAAGTGTACCACCGTTGCTTTATTCATTTCCCAAATGAGGGGCATTTGGGTTGTTCCTAGGTTTTGGTGACTAATAACGCCAAAGTAAACATTCATATACAGGTTTTTGTAGGAACATGAGTCTTCATTTCCCTTGGGTAAATATTTAGGAGTGGGATGGCTATGCCATATGGTAACTTCATAAGAAACTGCCAAACTTTTCTAATGTGTCTGTGTTATTTTGCATTAACACCAACAAAACATGAGCATTCCAGTTGTTCTATATCCTTGTCAGTGCTTGATATTATCAGTCATATATATATGCATGTTTGATTTCAGAGAGGAAGGGAGAGAGAGAGAGAGAGAAATAGAAACATCAATGATGAGAGAGAATCACTGATCGTCCACCTCCTGCACACCCCACACTGGGGATCGAGCCCACAACCTGGGCATATGCCCTGACTGGGAATTGAACTGTGACGTCCTGGTTCATAGGTCAACACTCAACCACTAATCCATGTTGGCTGGGCTCAGTATTTTTTCTAATTGCCATGGCTATATTGTATTTATTACTTGCATTGATTAGCTAGTTAGGTTATTCAAGGTGGCTGAGGTGTAACTAGAAGATATTTGGTGATACAGAGAACAACAAAGTTTAAAAAAATATTTAGAAGTTAGTATGCAATGGTGAAGTGCAGGATGAATCAGGCCCAGAACTATAAGGCTTTTATTTGTAAAACAAAGCCAGTGCAATCTGTGCTGAAAAAAAATGATTAAATATGCTGAGATGACCTAGCAACTTTCCTTTATTGGCTGCTGTGACCATTTGGCATTTTCAGTGGCCTCTGATGTTTGGCTTTCTGCTATGTTGCTGTGGTAGGCAAGGGGTTATAGTAAAATGATTAACCACTGGTGAAGCAGGCGTATTGATCAGTGAGAAAAGACTGAACCAGTGTGTAAGGATTGGGGGGCTGTTCCAAATGGGGTTTTTGTTTATTTTATCCCAGGAAAAAAGTTTTAGATAAAAAGCCTTTTTTTCTCTTGTGGTTTTGGTCTCACATGTCCTTCCAGTAACACTACTGGGGGAGCTATCATTTTCCACAAAAATAAATGGCCGGTGATCACTCCCTTTCTGCATAGCAATGTCCACATTCATAAAAAAGGATTAGCATCCTGAATATATATAAAAAAACCCTTATAATTCTACATAAAATAAAAAACCCTATTTACACACACACCAAGAAATACAGTAAGTATAAGAAAAAGTTTTACCTTACTAAAGAGCAAAGAAAGGCAAATTTAAAAAATACCTGTATTTCACTTGTCTAACATCTGTGAAGTGGCTAACCTGTGTCAGGTATGGTCCTTTTATCTTATTTAATGCAAAAAAAAAGTCCTGTAAGGTCGGCACTATTACAACGTCCATTTCATAGACAGGGAATCGGAGGTCAGAGAGGTTAATATGCCTGAGGAAACAAAGTGAATAAGTGGTATTAAGCAAAATGCTATTTTACCTTTTGAATTTGCAAAGATTAAATGATTGTATGAAAACGAAAAATATGCCTGCTTTTCACCCAGCAATTTCACTACAAAATTTATTCTAGGGAGATAATTAGGTAAGTGCACAAAGAACTTTTATAAAGATGTTTTAGTGCTGTATTATTTATAACAGCAAAAAATTGGAAACAACCTTAATGTTCTTCAAAAGAGTTTGGCTAAATAGGTAAAGACGTATCCATACAGTGTAAACCCAAGCAGCACTTAAGAATGAGGTAGATCAATATGATTTGGCTCAGAAACGTGTGGCCTAGCTATTTTGTTCAGTGGGAGAAAAAAGGCAGGTTACAAAATAGCATGTAAACCCTGACTCTATTTTTATAAAAAAATAATTATATTTGTTAAGCACAGAAAAGTGCCAGAATGTATTTTCTGTGGATATAGTGTGTGTGTGTGTGTGTGTGTGTGTGTGTGTGTGTGTGAATGGAGGCAGGAGGAAAAGGGTTTTGGATTATAGCAGAGCCCATCAGTTTATACTCTGCATTATTTGACTATTCTTTTTTGATGTAACTATTTGAAGCACACACACACACACAAAAGCAATAAATATTGTCACATGCTGAAAGTGACAAGCCAGAACAAATGCACAAATACTGCAGGAACACTGCCGGAGCAGGTGAAAGGAATTCAGAGAAGGCAAATATAGGAGAAAGATACAAGACTTAATACTTAGAGTGGGTTTGTACAGAACAAAGACCGTGAGAGGCAGAGGAAAGGCAGATGGGAGGGAGAAGGGGAAAGGAGAGCGAAGTGGAAGAGCAGCAAAGCGGGGTAAGGACAGGTTGGAGAAACAGTAGAGCATCTGCAATGAGGGTCAGCAAAGCCTGAGTGTTAGTTGAGAAGGTTTAACCTGGGGCTTTGGTGAGAACGAGCTAGTGCAGCTGCGGAGAGTTAAGACGGTTAGAGCGTGGGCTCTGGAGTGGAGAGTACAGTTAATGCTCACTACACAACCATGTGTTCCCTGTGGGCCCCAGCCCTTCTTGCAGTCAGGTTGGGGTCATGTGACTTATTCTTGTCACGAGATGCTTGAGAGAAAGACTTAGGTACTGCAATGCCTCTATTGCTCTCTTGCCTGGATGCAGAAATAGTTGCCTGTGTTCCATGACGACCTTATAACAAGAAGTCATCAATATCAGTGGCCACCTATGGGCAGTGGCCAGGATGTAATTGAGAAATAAACTTTGGTTGTTTTAAGACACTGCAATGTGAGGGTTGTCTGTTATTGCAGCTAGAGTCGCCTGCTCTAATATGCTTTGTCATTTATTAGCTGTCGAGATTCCGACAGATTATTTTACTCTCTGAACATTAATGATTTCTCCTATAAATGGAAAAAATAATAGTACCTGTGTCACAAGGCTACTGGAGGATCAAGTGGGAAAGGGTACAGTGTTAGGAACAAAGTATTCAATAGGTGTTAGCTGTTCTTGCTGTTATCATTATCATTTACAGCAGGATTGCACAACAGTGAGCTAACGCCTTGCCCTTGCCTTATTAAAAAGCCAGGGAAATGTCAGTCGATGACGGCAGGGCTGAGCCAAGGAGATATTGTGGGTCATACTAACAGAGGTTGTGGAACCCAGACGTGTGAATGAAGAGCATTGAAGATACAGACCCAAGTATCTGGCTAGTGAACTGCCAACTCCCCGTCACTGGAAGCATTGGTTGCTGAAAGAGAGCACTCTTGGGTGGAGGTTAGCTTATAGAGATGGGCTAGTTAGGAGTAGCCCCATATCTGTAAAAGTGCTTACTAAACTCCCATCATAATGGAACAGGTTGTGCTAATAGAATTCTTTTTCCAGTATCTCAATTTAAATGGACATGAAGGGCACCCGATATGCCTAATATTACTAAATTATTGGTTGAGCCTTTTAACCATTTGGTCATCCAAGGATCTTGGTACAGGGACTCTGGGGCTACCAACTAGCTCTCTATGGAATTAGGGTAAAGGGAGGATGAGTCCAGTGAGCCAGTGTGTGCCCCTGTGCTAGGCTGGTGGTGGAAGGGGATGCTATTTATAAATATAGCATATGATGAATTCGGGGAAACTTGGTGATGCAATTCTCCCCCCTCCCTTCCCTCCTTCTTTCATTTCCTTTCCCTTTTTAAAAAGTAGCACATTTGCATTTAGTGTAAAAATAACAGATGTCTTATGGAGACTAATTTGAGTGCCATGATTGTATGATTTTTTTTATATAAAATCAAATTGACTCTTGAAAGAGCAAATTGTCTAAGTTACTCTTAGTCAGTGGTGACTACAAAACCTCTATAAGGCGGGGTAGGGGTAGTAGCACTTTTTGAAGCAGAGTTTTCACGACACTTTACAAGGGAGTGAGAAAATGTCAACTTGCTAAAGAAAAGAGGGAGGGGATGCTTTTTGGGGGGGTTTAAGACACCCAACTTCACTTGATATGGTCACTGCTCTCAGGGATTTACTATTTTTCTCAGTCCATTCCCTCAGCGGACTTTTAATGAGCATCTACGATGTGCTGCAAATATCCAAGCTGAAAAACAGTCCCTGTCCCTGAGACCACCACAACCCAGGGGAGCCAGAGAGCCAGTTGCACAATACCCAGGGCCTCTCAGCACTCAGAAATCAGTTGTCAGAGGTTTCCTCTTAGTTCTGGTTAAAGAGTAGTCCCAGGGATCTGCCAGTTACCACTTAGTGAGTTAAACAGGGGGACCCCTCTTGGCATTCAGTGCTTGGACAAACTCCCCTCCAACAGGCGCGTCCATCTCAGGTCAGCGGAGGGGCTCAGGATGTCTCTTCTCTGGGCCAATCAGAAGCCAGCCAGCCAGCATCTCCTAGATGCAGCCATTCTCATCTTATGGAATGCTTATTTAACCTTAGACCAACTATTTTTATTTGGTTAAAAAAAAAAAGCTGCCATTACTCAAGGCTGACCAGGAATCAAGGCCTCCGCTCTGTGAGTGTGCGCTGGAGCCTGCCCTGACAGTTATTTCCCAGTCAGGGGCGTTTGGGGGCGCGGCTGCAGCCACCGCGCAGAGACCGCAGCCAGGAGAGGTAGAGGTGCCTTCGCGGTGGGAGGCCCCGCTAGGACACACACGCCAGGATCCTCCCAGGCTGCTGGGTAAACCCACGATGCGGCGACGGAGGGTCCCAGAGCGAGGAAGATGGATCAGGTCCGCCTCTCGCACTTAGTCCAGCAGGAGTGGCGGGGTGTGGGCTGAGGGTAGCGCCAGGGCCTTTGAATGGGGTGTCCCCTACTCCGGAGAGGGTCTCTCCCTGCGTGAGGGGTGTGGACCCGGTTCGCACAGTCCTCAGCTGTGCCTGAGCAAGGACCCCGCCATCTCCCCTCCTACCCTTCCCTGGTGTGACCACTTTCGATCCCGCTCCAGACAAAGGCAATCTAAACTCCGGCAGAACGAATGAGGGGATCAGGTTGCTCTCTAGGTTTCCCCTCACCACCACCCCTCCCCGCATTCCCCCTTCCCCACGTGACTCTTTGGAATCTTTGCCAAAGCTCCGTGTCCCTGGGTCCATTTTCACGCCCAGCACGGGAGAGAGGAGGGAGGGGAGGGAGGCGGAGCGTGTCTCTTACACGCGGGTATCCAAAGGGGGCCTTATTTTGTGCGTCTCCGGGCTCTCGGGTGTGAGTGGCATTGAGTTCGGGGGTTCTTTCCAGCCCCTGTAGCTCTTTCCTCCGCGCATTGACAATTATGGCTCCTCCTCCACTGCCATGAGCACACCTCGACCCCGCAGACCAGCTCCGCGGCGTTCAGTGCGGAGGTA
>NW_006383007.1:573488-574093 GCF_000327345.1 Myotis davidii
GTGTCTAGCGAACTTTCAAAAGCTGCTGCAGACGCACCGGCGCGGGGATCTCCACGGTGGGGGACCCGGGAGCGGAAGGCTCCGGCCTCCGGGAAATGCTGGGTGAGCCCATCAGCCGGTGACCCGCAACTTTCCGGCGAGACCGCGCGGGAGAACGGCGCTTTGCCTCTTCCCGAGCTCAGCCCACGTTGGCGCCCTGCTTTGCTGGAGAGCTGGGCAGAGAGCGGATCGGATCCCCCGCCCTCCCGGCGCCTCCGGGGCTGGCGAGAGAGCTCTCCACCGCCTCCTTTCCCAGGAGGTGGCCGCCCGCCGCCGCCCGCCTGAAGCCCGCGTTTTGGCCGAGAGCGGGTTCTTGGATGCTGAAGGCTGGGCTCCTCCAGCGCGGGAGCCCAGGCGGCGATGGGTGTCTTTCAAGCGTGGCTCGGGGTGGCCCTCGCACTGGCGGAATTTGCAGTATTGCCTCATCGCTCTGAAGGTGAGCGGCGGCGTGTGTGTGTGTGTGTGTGTGTGTGTGTGTGACACTGACATGATAAACTGACCCAGCAAAGTGTATCCTCAAGCACCATACCTCAAGTGACCCCCCACATTATTTAAATTACCAACAA
>NW_006383007.1:574139-608307 GCF_000327345.1 Myotis davidii
TTGCTTTCGGATCACCAGCCGGTCTCCCGCCTCGCTCTCTGCCCGAAGTGCATTTGGGTGGGTGGGTGGGTGCCGGGTTGAGGTGGAATCTCTGAAACTGGATTCTCTATTTTCCCACTTCCCCCGCGGCCCCCAATGGAAAGCAACTACATGGAGCGCTAGGTGCCGAGCGAGCAAGTGCTCTTACCTGTGTAAAAATACGATTTTTTTCTGCTCCTATGAAACATACCATCGGCACCTAAAGCCCCCATTGCTCTCCAGATCCTCCCCGTCCCAATACGTCTCCCCTTAAAGTCCAGTGAAGATTTTGTAACCCCCTGGTTAGAGCGCGTTCCGGGCGCAGGCAATTCCATGGCACGAAAAGAAAGCTTCCCAGTACAGAGAAGCAGGAGGCTTCCCGCCGGGAGAACCAGTGGTTAACAAGTTTAGCCTAATTCTCTGACTTAGCCCCCTGCCTCCTACTTTTCTTCCAGAACACCCCGGAGCCGGGGGAGAGAAAGGAGACTGTGGGCATTGTTGTCGCCATGATAGCAAAAGCAATCTGGGCGCAGGGAAAGAAATGAATCAATAAGTACATCAAAATTTTGGGGGTCGTGGGTTGGCGGGCCCGGGGACCCGAGGCGTCCCCAGCTCCCACCTGCTCCGAGGAGCCGGCAAAGTCGCCCTGCTAGGGCGCAGGGAGGGGGAAGGGGCGGCGGGCTGGGAGCAAGACGGCTTGTTCCTCAGCGCGGGGCTTCCCTTCTCGGCTCCATTCATTATTCATCCCCGGCGCAGGACCGGGACGGCTGCTGGCCCCGGGGAGGACAAAGCCCTGCCTTTTCCTCGCTAGTTTCCCGGGACAAAGTGGCATAGCCTTGGAAGTCCATGCAGAGCTGTGAGGACTTTCCCGTGGAGAAAGGTACTGCCTGCCCGCACCCTCCCAGGAGGAAGTATGTCCAATGCGCTCTTTCCCCGCGGAAAGCACGTCTGAGGCCTGTGCAGCCCTCCTTCAAACAGGGCAAACCTGTAGACACATGTCTGTATTACATATGTGCGGGTGTATGTGCACACTTTAAAAAATAACACTTATAGGGCTTGATTATGATAATAAAACCAGATGGGCGAATTGATCCAGGCCATTCAAATCGCAACTTGAGACTTAGAAAAATTACGTTTTCATTTGGTCGTGGCAGTTTCTTATTCAGAATCATATCCCAGCAGCGCAGAAAATCGTGCTATCTTTCCCAGATAGCTCACCAGGGGGCAGTTGGAATGAGTCAGTTTTACAAAACCAAATCTTTTGAATTACAAAAGCCATTATTATTAAGAGCCTGCAGGGTTCACTCTTTGGAAGACTGGTTGATATATTGGGCAAAGTTTAAGAAGCTTTAGAAGAGGGAGGAGGAGTGCAGGGTGAAAGGGGGCTATTCTTCCAAAGCCAACAGGCAGATATCCCCTGAGGGGTCCCGGACTGCCAGAGGGCACAGGCAGGGACCCCCACCCCCTCAGTGTATGAATTTTGTGCACCAGGCCTCTAGGTATTGATAAAGGCCTGGTTTCCATCTCCCTCACTTAACTGAGGGCTTAGGATGGATCCTAGTTATTCTTTTTTTAAAAAAAATATATTTCTTTATTGATTTCAGAGAGGAAGGGAGGAGAGAGAGATAGAAACATTATTGATGAGAAAGAATCATTGATTGACTGTCTCCTGCACACCCCCTACTGGGGATCGAGCCCGCAAACCAGGCATGTGCCCTTGGCTGGAATCGAACCTGGGACCCTTCAGTCCGTAGGCTGACGCTCTATCCACTGAGCCAAGCCGGCCAGGGCCCTAGTTATTCTTATATCTCCAACTCAGCTCTTACTATACAGTAGGTGCTTAAAAATATTGGTTACATGAACAAGTATTGCCAAATCACATTCTTTTGAACTAAGATGGACTGGCTTCCCTGATAAGCTGCCCTATGACTTTGAATGAATCACTTAACTTCTTTAGGTTGTGGTTACGTCATTTACCAAATGCAGAGTTGGACAAGTGATAGTTCTAAAATACTTTTGCTAATCATCCAGCATAGGGGGAAAAATCAGTATTTGCTGTCCTATTCCGTGGTCAGTTGTAACTTTCTCAATCTGAATTTTATTTTAATTATTAAGAGAAAAATGAATTATTGGCACAGATAATTTACAGTCTTATATTGCCATCTGACAAACTTCTATAGTTTGAGAACTATATAAAATTAAGATGTTACAGAGACACTTCTAGCAAACATGGCTGCTTTTTGAATCTGACAAGCTCTGCCATGGAATTTTCTGGAGAAGTGCATCTTAAGTGGTATTGATGGGGAAGTCCTGTGAACTTACACGATAGAACATGTTGGTTTGGGGATAGGAAAAGACTCCTTAATTGGCAGTTAAGAGAACTGAATTCTAGCCTGTGTCCCATCACGCCCCATGTGACTTCCATCAATCCCACAATCTTCCAGGCTTTTCCCTTAACTGTCATTAACAGAATGTAGTGAGAAGGATCAGTTGATAGTGTGTTTTATCCAAGGGTATACCAGCATGTTTGCTTCTACTCTTGGCTGGAGAGTTTCTTCTGTGTAAGATTCAATGCTTAAAACTCAATACTAAGGAAGAGAAGACATTGGCTGGGGAAAATAGCCTCTCTTCATTTGTTTTTTTATTCTACAAATCTTTATTGAGAGCTTATGTGTGAGGTTATTTCTGTGAGGGGGATACAAACATAAAATAATAAACCTGCCCTTAGGAATTTAAATATCCAGAAATCATCAATCCATAAAGTAGCAGTAGGGGTATGTGAACATTGGTCCTTGGTGGGTTTCCCAATATTGAATAATTGCAACTTTGCATCTTGTGGCTTTGGCAGCCACCTGCTAGTGGAAACAGAGAGGTGTTGAATTGTCATAGGGTCTTGATTGCATCATATGACATTTTCTCTCTGGGGATTGGATTCTGGGTGTTACGCACCTCATGTACCTTACTTAGTGAGGGTTCAGCCATCTGCATTCCCTGTTGTGGACTTGAGTGGCAGTATAACTCAGTGTTGCTCAGGCACAAGTAATCGTGAAGCTCCCAGGAGAGGGGAGGGGACTTGCACTGGCAAAGTTAGAGCCCTGTTCCACATCTTCGAATATTTCAAGAACAGTTGGCCCATTTTCATTTTAACTACTTTATTAATTGATCTAAAGAAACAGGATGTGGATAGTTCTGTCAGTACAGAAAATGGATCTGCTTTCACTCTTCCACAGTGTACAAGCCATATGTGGATTGTACACAGCATAAAGCTCGAACATTTCAATGACAACTTGTGGCTGCTTGATCCTAAGGAGTCATATTTTTTGTGATACCATGCTCCCCCAATCTCTTCATATCTTATGGTCATATCTGATCTTTGAACTAATGGGTCTGACGTGTGTTTGGATTTGACTTCTCTAATTTACTCAGTTTACCAGGTTCAGTTTCTATAGTGAATAATACTGGTGCAAATTATACCTCAGATTTTATCTGTACACTTTAGATTCTATATAGGAGTACATTATAATGTGCAAAAGGGCAGGCATTTACTTATTTAAATGATATGAAGTAACATTTTGCCTATGTAACTTGCAAGAAAGGAGCCAACCACCTGGGAGGAAGGCCCCAGGAGCTCAGCTGCCTTCTTGGTGCATCTGATCACTTCACCCAGCAAAACTTGATGCACTTTCTCACAGGGCGTTAGAAGTTAAATCAGCTAGCATCTCAGCTGTATTTGATGCCCTGAAACTGGCAAAGTCCTTGGTCAGAGGACTCCAGCTCCTGCTGTCTGATTTTTCTTGTTTTCCCTTGAAGAAGGTCTGTTTCTCCTTCTAGAACACTATCTGTCAGAAGTCACCTTGAGGAGTTTCCTTTCAAGTTCAAATAAAGTCATAACTGTAAACCTCAGATAGAGCTGCAGTCTTTCCAGTACTCCTTAAGAAAGAAGTGATGAGTGGAGTGAGTAATTTTGTTTTCCATATTATACGAGTTGATCGATGATGGGAAAGGCCTGTGCGCTAGGTCAGAACCCGACGCTGCCCCCAGCAGCCAACGCCGGCAAGCCTCCCAACTGCATCTGCCGCTGGGTGTGAAGCGTGTGCTAGTGTGGGAGAAATATGCTTGCTTGGAGGACTGCATCTGGCCATGGGTGGTGATAAATGTTTGATAGGACTGGGCATCACTGGAATGCTTTATTTTCTCTGGAGAGTAGAAATGAGGTTTTGGGAGCTGTGTTAATGGAGACTCATTTGTGCAGCTGCCTTCCGGGTAAAGCTCTTCTGGTTTAGGAAAAGCCCTCAGAGGGCAAAGCCTATTCTTTGGGAATTGTACATCATGGAGCGACCCGCACTGAGTTATTTCCCTTTCCTGGTGATGGAATTTACCAGCACGTACACACCATTTTTGACTTGAGTCTCTAGCAGGTGTTTGGCTTAACCAAATGTGTATGTGGTGGCACCCACTCAATGCTGCTTTACTTTTTTAAGTTAGAGTGAGTTTATAGCAGCCACCTAAAACTTCCAGAATTGGACTTCAATGTGGGTACTTGGATACTTCTTCAGATACTTGATTTCTTTTGGAGCTTTGAAAAGATATTGGCTTTTGTAAAGTAATGTTATGGACGAGGGCAATGAAATTATTTGATAGTCTCATTCTAATGGTTAAATTTTGTTGTTTATTCTAAAGGTTAAATTTTCTTAAATTGTGCCTAAGTGAGGATCTTTATGTTTATTTTTAAACATCAGAAGTAATTAAATATATCCATTTAATTTAGAAATGGAATTGTCTTGATATATATTTATTTGAGTTATATATGATTATTTTATATATCGGGTGGGGCAAAAGTAGATTTACAGTTGTGAGTATGCGAACCAGAGTTTGTTCTTGTATTATTACTTATTGATTATTGTATTATTTTCATACAAACAACTGCAAGCCTACTTTTGCCCCACTCTGTGTATACATATATGTTATACATGAATATATGTCCTTTTAAATGACATACCATAGACTGAAATACTAAGTCTTAGGAACAGGGTTTCTTAAAGAAAAATAAGTAATTTGGACTCAAGGTTTTTTTTTTATCTCGAGTTATTCTTATTTGAATGTCAAGGGCACAAAAGTTATTTCAGTAAATTTACCCACAGAGCTCTTTTTGTTGTTGTTGTTGTTTTGTTTTTTTCCTTTTCCACAGAGATCTTTGATTCAAACGCTAAGTGTAAATAGCCATCTCATTTTTTTAAAAAAGATTGTTCTTAATTCCATTATTAGTGGGTAAGATAGACCAGTCCTTTCCTGGTTAATATTTTTGAATGATCTGTTGGAGGCCAAACACTGTAGTAAAATTAAAATGTTTCCTTTCCTTTTTGGACACCAAGTGTGGCATGGTGTCAAGCTGATCTTCTGCTAGTGCAATCTCTTTGCAGCCTCAGTTTCTGAGAGAATAGCTGTTAGCACACTACTCACATGTTTCTAGGTTAAATCAACACCTATTGTGCTGATCAAAAATTGGTTGGGAATGTGTGTATGTTTTTGTTAATTAATGTTGTAATTTCACATTGCTTTCAAATATAAAACTTAGCAAAGATTTATTTTATGATACACTAGTTATTTAGAATATATAGGCTGTCCCAATAAAATTCAGTCTTCTTTTCTAACAGAAGCAGATCTGTGGGGGTAGATACAACACTTCCACACCCTTAGCAAGGCTGTCACAAGGAAGTACACAAGAATGAATTTACAAACAGTTGATGTAGGCACAAAGTGCTATGAGCTCAAAGGAGAAAGGGCATAATCCTATGGACTGGAAAGCTTCATGAAGGAGACGGGATCACGCTCATTGAGCTTGAGTAGACCAAATGCATCTCCTGCAGGTAACACAGATGAGTAAAGGCGTTGAAATATGAAAGCTTTATCACAGGGTCCTAAGTTGGCCTCCTGAGTTGGACTGGAGAACTTGTGTTAGCAAAGAGTGGCAGAGAAGCCTGGATAAGTCAATTGGGGCTGGATTATGGAGGCTTTGCTGATTTGTCACAAATGAAAATAGACACTGCAATTATAGCATGTCATTATAAATGCATTTATTTTAAAACTCAAATACTAAATATTAATGATGCTTTTTCTCATGTATATACAAGAAATCTTATTTTGGTGTATGAGGTTATTCCCCCAGGGGCAGGATGCTCAAGTTTTTAAGATTTTGGGAAGTGCAGTTTGCTGATTATGATGCATATAGATGCAATATTCCCGTAAGTCTGCCCGGGCAGTGCCAGTTGGCTTGCTATGCATCCCTTTTAATTCTTATTTTGTTTTTCTCCACAGGTGCTTGTGTCTATCAGGGTTCCTTGTTGGCGGTAGGTCATTCTTAATATTTTTGGTTTATTTCTTTTGAATGTAAAATGCTTGACTGAGGTTATTGAGTGAGTGAGGTGACCCTGTCAATCTGAAATATGTTTATTTTCCTTCTCAGTTTGAGGATTATCCCTCATCCTGGCACCATCATACTCAATTACCTAATACCTTTTTCAGAGTGAGTTAGTTCCATTCAGATACTTGGGTATTGGAGGAGAAGTACACACACGCTGCACGATTTGCATTCCGTGGCTGTCGTTTGTGTTTTTTCAATCAGAGAGAAAATTAGATCCCGTTCTCTTGTCAGATATGCACTAGGGCACAATTTGTTTATCTTCCTGTTGCATTTGCCTCTTCTCTTGAACCCCCTCCAAAGAAAGGTATGATTATTAAATTGAGTGCAATGTGGAGGATCCTTGACTGTTGCTTTGAATTATAAATGTAAGATTTGGTAAACAACAAACAACAAATTAACATTTTATTGCTGAAACTTTGCCATGTAGAGTAGAATTGATTTTGAATTTAAAGTCAGGATGACTTGGGGGAAAAGCTGAGGCAAGTCTCATGCATTTCTTTTCATTAATAATGTACTATGGTGCATAACAGTGTGTTAAAGTCTTATTGAAAAAACTGTCTATGCTCCATCAACTCTAATAAATGGTGTGACAAGTCATTCTTCACCACTTTTTTATTCTGGTTTAATAAATGCTGTAATAAAAACAGAACTGAAATGGTTGGAACGGGTTTGCTCATTTCCATCACAACTTGCTGTTGACATGTGTGATATTAATAAGTCATCTTGGATTATCCTTGTGGTGTTGAAATAGATGAGAAATTTCTGAAATATCTAGGAGTCTAGATAATTATGGGTGTTTACAGTAATATTCTTGAATCTGAGCTTTATGTAATATAGTAACTGGAGATTTATGGTTTTTTTTTCTTCCTTATATTTCTGTATTAAAGAATCAGGAGAAAGCCATTTTCCTGTCTTTCTCATTTCATACCCTTAAAAACCTACTTTTCCTTCTGTTTGTTCTTTAATACATTTTAGGACTCATTTTAAAATCAATGTGCTTTAAAGCACATCATCAGTTTTGGGGAGCTATAGTAGCTATTATAGACAAGTCAGTTATCCATGTTAATACAAAGAAAATTGCTTATTTTATAGAGTGTGTCATAATTTTTCAATATATTTTCATAGCTATTGATCCACCTGATACTTACAATAGACCAATGAAATAAGCAAGCCATGCATTAGATTACACCTTCCCCCTTTTTAATAATGAACCAAGGATGAAAGATTAAGAAATTTGCTAAAGGTAATTGACTATTAAAAACAACCCATCTTTTTTCTGTCATTCTGCTTTTATCTGAAGAAAAGTGGCCAGACTGTCTTGTATATTTGACGTTGTTGTGCGTTACTGTGCATTTGAATATGAAAGCGTCAAGTACTTGGAGAGGTCAATTTGATCAAGTTAAAGTAGAGGCTGTCTAGTCCATTTGTATTTAACAGATGATCTTGCTCCCCTCTGTTTTATGCTCTGGCTGATCCCAAGGTTCATGGCTGCCCAGGTCTAGTAGTCTGTGCTCTAGTGCATCAGCACAATCTTGACCCTTCCAGTTGGCTTCTTGGTTTACCAAGACTCTGCTATGTATGTTCCTAAACCTCCTCAAGCCTGATGTACTTATTATTGTAGTTATGCAATTCAGTCAGAAAGGCAATACACTTACTGCAATCACAAAAGTTATTTTTTAATCATTTTTAATTTTTTAATTATAGTTGATATACCATATTAGATTAATTTCAGGTGTAAACTCCAGTAATTAGACATTACATAACTTACTAAGTGATCATCCTGATAAATCTTGCACCCATCTGTCACCATATGTAGTTATTAGAATATTATTGACTGTATTCCCTATGCTGTACTTCGCATCCCCATGACTGTTCTGTAACAACCCATTTGTACTTCTTGATCCCTTCACATTTTTCATCCATTCTCTCAATCCCACTTCCATCTGACAACTTTCAAAATGTTCTCTATACCTGTGAGTCTGCTTCTGTTCTGCTTGTTGG
Organism: Myotis davidii; assembly: GCF_000327345.1. Classification (NCBI taxonomy): domain Eukaryota; kingdom Metazoa; phylum Chordata; class Mammalia; order Chiroptera; family Vespertilionidae; genus Myotis; species Myotis davidii. Next base: position 582,580 of record NW_006383007.1, read on the forward strand.
TTTATTTTGTTTTTTAGATTCAGTTGTTGCTAGATTTGTATTTACGGCCATTTTATTGTTGACATTTTTTATCTTTTTCTTCTTCTTAAAGAATACCCTTTAGCATTTCATATAACACTGGTTTGATGGTGGTGAATGCCTTTAGCTTTTTCTTACCTGGGAAGCTCTTTTTCTGTCCTTTGATTCTAAATGATAGCTTTGTTGGGTAAAGTAATCTTGGTTGTAGGTCCTTGCTTTTCATCACATATTTTTTGCCACTCCCTCTGGTTTGCAAAGTTTCTGTTGAGAAATCAGCTGGCAGTCTTATGGGAACTCCCTTATTGCTAACTAACTGCTTTTCTCTTGCTGCTTTTAAGATTCTCTCTTTGTCTTTAACCTTTGGCATTTTAATTATGATGTGCCTTGGTGTGGATCTCTTTGCACTTACCTTATTTGGGACTCTCTGTGCCTCCTGGACTTGTCACCAAATTAAGAAAGTTTTTGTCATTATTTTTTTTTTCAAATGGGCTTTCAATTTCTTGCTCTTTCTCTTCTTCTGGCACCCCCATGATGCAAATGTTGGCACTCTTGAAGTTGTCCTAGGTAAGTGATGGCGAACCTTTTGAGCTCGGCGTGTCAGCATTTTGAAAACTCTAACTTTGGTGCCATGTCACATATAGAAATTTTTTTATATTTGCAACCATAGTAAAACAAAGATTTATATTTTTGATATTTATTTTACATATTTAAATGCCATTTGACAAAGAAAAATCAACCAAAAAAATGAGTTCACGTGTCACCTCTGACACATGTGTCATAGGTTTGCCATCACTGTCCTAGAGGCTCTTTACACTACCCTCATTTTTTTTTCCTGTTCTGATTGGGTATTTTTTGCTTCCTTATATTCTAACTCACTGATTTGATTCTTGGCTTTATCTACTCTACTGTTGACTCCCTGTAAATTATTCTCATTTTTGTTAGTGTATTGAAGATTATTATTAAACACTTTTATTGAGTAACAACTCTACCTGCTATTCTAGGCATTAAGAATGCATCAGGCCAAAACCGGTTTGGCTCAGTGGATGGGGCGTTGGCCTGTGGACTGAGGGGTCCCAGGTTTGATTCCGGTCAAGGGCATGTACCTTGGTTGCGGGCACGTCCCCAGTGGGGGATGTGCAGGAGGCAGCTGATCGATGTTTCTCTCTCATTGATGTTTCTGATTCTCTGTCTCTCTCCCTTCCTCTCTGTAAAAAATCAATGAAAAATATATTAAAAATAAATAAATAAATAAAAATTATATATATAAAAAAAGAATGCATCAGTGAACAAACAAACAAAATCTTTGTCCTCATGAAGCTCAAATTCTAATGAGTAAAATATATACTATGCCAGATAAGTGCTATGGAGAAAAACAATATAGGGTAGAAAAGGCTGAATGGGGGCAAAGATGGCTACTTGAAATAGGGTGATAGGAAAGCCCTTGCTAAGAAGGTGACATTTGAACAAAGACCTGATAATAAGAGCTAGCTCCTTAGCTACCCAAGGGAAGAGAATTCCAGGGAATGGGAGAACAGCAAATATGCAGTATGCTTGTCCATTTGAGAAGTGTGTGGAGGTCAGAGTGACTGGAGCACATGGCCAAGAGGGAGGATGGCAGGAGATGAAGTTAGAGAGGTGGGCAGAGCACCTGTCATTTCAGTAAGTGGGTGAGTCATCAGGGGAGCTTGTCTAGAATGACAAAATCTGACTTACAGTTTAGTTAAACTGCTGAAATGTGAATGTGAAAAGGAATAGCATTCTTGTTTCTAGGGAAACTATGTTGAATACTTTAAAAAGACTCCATAGAGGTGAGTCACTAAAAGTTTGCTGTCAAATTAAGTGTGAGAGAAACAACAGCAAAAGATTGGGGAAAAACACAAAAACCCAGAGAGATTCTGCATTTGGATTTATTTGCAACCATTTTAAGTTTTTTTTTCCATTTTAAGGAACTTCACACTGGAAACGGAGATGATGCATTTTGGAGATAGTTAATTGTCTTCATAATTCATTGCTGCTCTTTCTCCACGTGACCTGGTCTTGAAGAAAGGCATATGTCAACGAAATGGAGTGAAGGCTCATTTACATTTTTGAATTAAAATAAATAACTTAAGAGCATTTATATTCTATTTTAGGATTCTCTGGTTAAACATCTTGGTGAGTGAGAGGATTTCTACTGTGAGAGGCTTCGCAGTTGGGAGCTGCCTCTGAGGGTGGTGATGTGGTGTCCTTGTTCCAAGCCTTGTAATTTCTCCCACGTGCATTTTAGAGCTGGGAATGACTACAGAGAGCATGTAGTCCAAACTTTCTATCTTATAGGTGTTGAAAGGGTGGCAAGAATGTGAATTGTTTTAGCTTCATTTGTTTCTCAGGTGAGTAACCAGAATGGAAAGTAGGTCTGTGAAAATGGCAAAGCATCACCTTTACCTGGAAGAATTCCATAAAATACATCAGGCAAATCAGTACACTGTTCTAGGCACTGGCTGCTGGTTGCCAGCTCTCAACCTGTCTTGTGTGGCTTCCTTCCACTGATACCTTTTCAGTTGCCTAGAAAGCTGCTATGTATAGTGGAACATTCATGGCCCTTGTTTCAATTCTTCCTCCTCTGCTAAAGACCAGCTCCGTGACCTTGAGCAAGCTACATGACCTTCCCAAATCTCTTTCACCTCCTCTTGGAAATGAGGATACATAGGGCCTCTCCTAGAGTGTTTTTGTAGGGTAAGAAGATAATGAGGAGGACCCCCAGATGCAGCACCTCGCATGTGCTTTTCCACCCTGACGCATTCCTCTTTGCCAACCAAGAATAAGGAGCAGAGTCAGGGATAGTGATTAAGCATGTACTATGCACTTCATACTCTCCACAGTCTCAGGAGATAGATTTTGTCTTCACTTTACAGATAAGGAAACGGAGGCTCAGGAAGGCTGAAACACCCAAAATGACACAGCTAGTCAGTGCTGGAGGGAGAGAGGGTTCAAACTCAGTTCTGGCTCTCACGCCATTCACTGAGCAACTGTTTCTCACTGCCAAGCCAGCCTGCTGTTGTCTCTGAACACAACTAGCTTATTTCGCCTTCAGTCCTGTGTGCCCACCCCCTCCCTGCTGCACCTGTCAGGCAGTTGTCTCTGCCAGTCTCTGTCCTGACCTGCAAAGGCCAGCTGTCCCTGGCTAACCCCCTTTTCACTTCGCTGAGGCTCAACTGCGCTAGTGTGCATGAAATTCACATACCATGCAGAAACATAGGGGGTCACTTCATCTTAAAAATATGTATGATCACACACACACACACACACACACACACACACACACACACACTCACACATTCCCAACAATATATTGTGTTTCCCAACTTTTGACAGCTCAGTGGACTAGCAGTGGCATTCTGGATTATTTGGTTCTAAGCCACCTAAAACTATCTCACGTATGTACTGACTTCAGCTGTCTCTCTTCTCCCTTCTTTAACACTACCTTCCCTACCTTTCTTTCCATGCCCTAGGTCAGAAATTACCTGAAGGCATTCAAAATACCCAGGAAGGTCCTATACCTTGAGGAACACTGGCTACTCTACTTGGGGGTGTTTTTCCTACCCTACAATTTCCCTGCACCTCTGGGCTCTCAGGACTTTCCTTAAAGTCAGCCCTCATGGAAGAGAGAGTGTGACTGTGTTATATCAGAAATCCATCAGAGGAAAACTACCTACCTAATATGTTCAGTTGTTACTGGGGCATTGAATGTGAAGAGGAAAATACATGTTGTATATCAGAGTTTTCACCTATCTTCTGGTCTTTTCCAATTCTCCAAGTAAAAGAATTTCACTTTATTTTGGCATCACCCCAAGCAAACAGGTCTTTGTTCGGTTCTTCCTGGGGGGTGGATGGACTTTTCGCCTCAGTCTTTACATCTGTAAAATGGAGGTGAACTATTTACTTCACAGGGTTGTTGTGAAGATTAAAGGAGATAAATAGGAGCCCTTAGCCCAATGCTAAGTGATCTGCGGTGCTCAGTAAGGGTTAGCTGCTGTTACTGTTGCTATAAAGTAGTTATGATTAGAAAGTTTGGACAAAACTACACTTCTTCCCTAGACCAAAAGTGTCAAGTGTTTGGATTTTCCTACTTGGAATACTTTTACTCACAAATTCTGGCAAAGTGAATCATGAGGCACTAAATTATAGCACACTTGAAAGAAAAAAATTGTGAAGGATAATTAAACACATGGAGTGTCTACTATATATGGTATAACAGGGGGAAGATGCAGACTTCGGAGTTGGAATCTTGGTAATGCTGCGTTCTTGCTGTGAGTCCTCCGATGTGATATTTAATGCAGAGAGCTATGTTCCTCACACTGCTGATGTGAAGATTAACTGAAAGTATGGGCGTGAAAGAACTTCAAGACTGGGCTTGGCAAGGAACCAGCGCTCATATCATCTAGTTGGCAACTCAGTGTCAGTGTGGCAACGACTGAGTGATAGAGCCCAGGTCCTGTCTTGGTTTGGATCCTGGCTCTGTAATTGCCAGCTGTGTTGCACTGAGTAAATTGCTTGAATGAAATGAGGTCTCAGTTTGTAAATTTGTAAGATGAGAAAGTTAGATTAGGTCCTCTCCAAGCTTCCTCGGTGCAGTGCTACCCCACGGAACTTTTCTCTGCTGATGGAAATGTTCCACAGAGGCTTCCCAGGATGGGAGCCACAACCCGTATGTGCTTAGTGAGTACTTGAAATGTGGCTAGTGACACTGAGAAACTCATGTTAAATTTTGCCTAAAAGTAATTAATTTACATTTGAATACCACGTGCGGGTGTGCAAGTACAGTGGGATTGAAACTTCGTGGCCCATATGCAGAAGTCGGTATTTTGTGGAAGAGCCGGTATTTTATGGAACAGTCACACTGAAGGGGCCAAAGAGCCGCATGTGGCTCGCAAGCCGCGGTTTGCCGACCACTGCTATCGGATATGCAGCTTTAGAGCTTTAAAAATCTTCACACACTCGAATACTTACCCTTGAATTATAGTCTCATGGGTGGTTCTCACCCCTGGGGAAGGCTCACTGTAGTGTTGTTAGCAGTTGTGAAGAAGGTGGCAAGAAATTTGTTAGAGAATCTGAGTTTACTATTTGATTATTAGTTTAAATAATTTGAATAGTCATCTCTGTTACATCACCACTCTCTTCATTGCTCCATTCTTGTGTTTCCTTAAATACAAGGAAGTGGGTGCCAAGATTTTGGATTTGATCCCTGGTCAGGGCACATATAAGAATCAAACAATGAATGCAAAATAAGTAGAACAACAACCAGTGTTTCTCTCTTTCCCTTCCTTCCTCTCTCTCTCAAATCAATAAAAGAAAAGAAAAGAAGCCCAGCTGGTGTGGCACAGTGGTTGAGCATTGACCTATGAATCAGGAGGTTATGGTTCAATTCCAGTAAGGCACATGCCTTGGTTGTGGCCTCAATCCCTAGTAGAGGGCATGTGTGAGGCAGCCGATCAGTGATTCTCTCACGTCATTGATGTTTCTCTTTCTCTCTCCCTTCCTCTCTGAAATCAATAAAAATATATTAAAAAGAAAAGGGGTGGAGTTATACCTGAGCTCTCACCAGCAAACAATCTTACATATTTCATTAAATTTTTTGCAGCTTTATTGAGGTACTAGAGGCCCAGTGCATGAATTTGTGCATGGGCAGGGTCCAGCCAGCTAGGGGGAGGGACCAGCAAGAGGGTGCGGAAGGTTGATTGGCCCCATCCAAGATGGGCGGGGTTAGGGGCTACGGAAGGTTGGCTGGCTGGCCCTGCCCCAGATGGGGGGCCAATCAGGGGTGGGGCCGGCCTGGGGGAGGGGCTGCAGAAGGTTGGCTGGCCAGCCCCACCTCTGATTGGGCCAGTTGGCCGGCTGCAGTGCATGTCATAGTGACCAGTTGTTTCGGTTGTTCCAGTCATTCCGGTCACTTGGCTTTTACTTCCTTCCTTCCTTTCTTCCTTCCTTCCTTTCTTCCTTCCTTCCTTTCTTCCTTCCTTCCTTCCTTCTTTCCTTCCTTTATTGTGGGAGGAACACTTAAGATCTACCCTCTCAGCAAAGTACAAGCATACAATACATTATTATAGTGATATTGTGTTATTAACTATAGTGATATTGTACATTAGATCTCCAGAACTTGTTCATCTTGCATGAATGAAACTTTGTACTCTTTGACTAACATCTCCCTCTTTTATCTTCCCCCTAGGCCAGTGATGGCGAACCTATGACACGCGTGTCAGAGGTGACACATGAACTCATTTTTTTGGTTGATTTTTCTTTGTTAAATGGCATTTAAATATATAAAATAAATATCAAAAATATACATCGTTGTTTTACTATGGGTGCAAATATCAAAAAATTTCTATATGTGACATAGCACCAGAATTAAGTTAGTGTTTTTCAAAATGCTGACATGCCGAGCTCAAAAGGTTCGCCATCACTGCCCTAGGCCCTAAAAACTAGCATTCTATTCTCTGCTCTATAACTATTTTAGATTCCATATATAAGTGAGATCATGCAGTATTTGTTTTTCTGCATCTGGCTTATTTCATATAGCACAGTGCATGTCATTGTAAATGTCAGGATTTTGTTCTTTTATAAGGCCGAGTAATATTCCATTATATATATTTTATATACACTATGTTTCTTTATCCATTCATCTGTTAATGGGTATTTAGGTTGTTTCTGTATGTTGACCATTGTGAATAATGCTGAAATTACCATGGAAGTGCAGTTATCTCTTCAAGATCTTGATTTCATTTCCTTTGAATATATACCTAGAAGTGGGATTGCTGGATCATATGGTAGTTCTATTTTTAATTTTTTTAAGGAATGTCCATACTGTTCCAATATAGCTTTACTAATTTCTATCCTCACCATCACCTGTTTGTTACCTTTTGTCTTTAATAATAAAAAACAGATATGAGGCGATATCTCATTTGCATCCATTATAATTTTTGATTTGCACAATTATAATTTTTACCAAATACTTTTGGTGTTTTGTCAAAGTCAGATATTTTGTGGGAGTGTTATCCACTGCTTATGTGGTTGCATAAAAAAGTTGAGAACCTCTGGTCTAATCTGTAAGGCTTGTTTAAGGAAGATTAAGGAAGACAGAGTTCTTCAGTACTAGTGTTCGTTTAAAAAATTGTTGTGCTATAGCATTACTTTCTTTTATTGAAAGTAACACAAAAGAGCCCACAGAAGTGAAAGTGCCTGACTTGCATTTGTGCTGGCATTTACCAACATGCTCAAGAGGTTTTATGATGAAGAGAAATGACAAAAATTTGGAAGCTTTCTCTATTAAGTGCTCAAAGATCTGCTAAACATGTAGCGAATCTCGGTCAGTGGCTACTATTAAACACCCTAAACTTCTCAGCAGTAGGGGATTACTTGATATCCTGTGGATATACTCAGAGGGGAAGCAATAAAACCAGCCATTTCTTAATTTCCTTTAAGAGCACTATTGGGTATTGTAGGATATTGCTCTTTTTTGTTATAGCTTAACAAGAATTCATCACTTTTTAATACCTCTGATCCTTCATTTATTTTTAAATACTGAATAATATGCTTTTAAGTGGGGAAGCCTACTCTTAATTTAAATGTACTTATTCTGGGGATATCTATCTATCTATATAGATATAGATATAGATAGATATAGATATAGATATATTTATATATATTTATGGAAAACCAGTGGCACATCATCATTGTGCTAGGTGCTGGAATAAATCTTGGGAAGTTATAAGCTTCCTTTAACCAGAGGGATGAAAGTGGAGATGGGACAGTCAAGTACGAGAAATGGCAGGTGACTTCCAAGATGCCTTCTGATTTGGGTTCTTACTTGTGTGTACTGAAGGTCAGAGCTGTGTGTTTCTGCCCAAGGAAGCCCGTATAGAGGATGAGGGAATCTCCAGACTGTACAATGACTAGTTTCTCCCCTGCATCTCTTCAAAGGCAGCAATTTTGTACCCCTGGAGGCCAGGTGGTGAGAATTGGTTTCTAGGTGATTCAGATTATTCTTTTTCCCTTGCTGCGTTTCTAAAATTGTTCATCATAATCAGATGTGCTAGCTTTCTTTTGGGAATTTATATCTTAGAATGCTTGTGTGAGAGGAATAACGTAAGAGATTTTGTGCTTTTATTGATGAATAATCCATATGCACTTTCATTCTTATTCATATTCTTGTGGTAGGAACAGATGTTTAAGTTAACAAACACATATCTTATGCTTTGTTTTGAATTTAGAAGATGCAACTGAGCTTGGTAGCCATATTAATTTGTTCAAATTATGGTAGGCATGATCATGTATCTCAATTTTTCACTCAGAACATACATTCCTCATACTTTAAAAAAAATTGTGTCATTTTTGCTCCAAATTGCCTTACAACCTAGTACCTCATTTTTGTTTACCATTTGTCTGTTTATAACTACATGTGTTTATTTTATACATAGTACATTTATATATGCATGTGTATAGATCTCCTAGAAAAAACTGTCACTCATTTATGACAATTTATGGTATAATCTTGTCACAGTTTACTTACTTTTTAAAGCCATGTGTTCTGAGGGAAAAGATAATATATAAATATCAAATGACAATTATGAGTTAAGCTTATGTTTTTATGGGAATTTGAATGACAAATATCTTTTAAAAAGTTGGCTTTGAAAATTTCATATGGATGGCATTTTGCTTCTGTGACGTGAAGGGACACTTAAATATAAAATTGGCACAAAATACATATTTTAAAATCTGAGCAGTTTTATGTAAAATAAGTGAATAGCCTCTGGTATCCCAGCTAAGTCCCTTTCAGCAATGATTTCTTAGGCTTCCAGAGTTCATAATCTAAATGAAAGGAAGGAGGAAAGGAGAGAAAAGCTATCCTAGTAAGAAACAGTTTATTGTTAGTAGCCAGGAGGTCATTGAGTTTGGGTCATGACCTGTGAGTTCTTTTCTGATAGCTCCCAAGATTGGTTATTTATTAAATTTATGTCATTTCTTTCTTCTAAAGAGAAACTGAATGGGTGGAGGAGGCGCTGGGGAGAGGAAGGCATCTACTTTGGAGAGCAGATTTCACAGTTCTCCTACCTTACATTCTTGAAATGGTTTTGTAATAGTGAGCAGGAGAGAATTATTAACAGAAACAGATACTTATTCTTTGGTGCTTTTCCTGTGCTGAATTTCCCTATAATCCAGGAGGAACTTGGTCTAAGAGATCAGAGAACAGGAACAGGAGAAAACCTAACCTGGATTAGTGGTTAAGAAGAAACCTCTCTCTTTCTTTCTCTCTCTCTCATATTTGCCATAGGTATATGGTAGTAGTAGAGATCCTACCACATTCCAGATATATTTATTGATCAACATCCAGGTACTAGATGATAGCAATTATATCCCCAGGTCATATAGTAGCAGATCCTAAGCTGCCTACCTAATAGCTCCTCTTCTACTTTTCTTTCCTGGCAAAGTCTTAATCTTTTTCCAGTCTCCACCCCTTTTCTGCATGACGTGTGTACATTCTAACTATATGCTAATTAGGAAGTTTCTATTCCCTGGCCAAGATTGGTTCAGGAGTGCGTATATGACCTATATGGCCATGAGATATACATGGATGTTCTCCAAGTATTGAGGTGTTTGAAAAGACCCCCATAAAGAACACCTCTCTCCCCCCAGTTCTGAACAAGTTGAGAAGTAAACAAAGAGTAAATACAGAAGTAAAATATCACTTTTTATTTTTTAATCAGTGAAGCTAACGTGGAGGATATAGCTTTAATTTTCTTAGCCGAATGGGCTTACTGATTTTGGACCCCAGACTTGGGCACACTCACACACTCCCAGGCAGAGCTTTACTAAGGAAACTTTTTCATACAGCAGGGCTGCTCAGGGAAGAATTATGGTTTGGAGAAATAGAGGAAAACTTATACTCTTGGTTGATATGTTTGCTTCCTATAAGAGGAAGGAAGACAAAACTGAGTTAAGCATTCCCAATTGCTCTTTTAAATTTACCAGGTACATCAAATCAAGCCACCTTCCCAGGGGTAAGGAAGGTCTGGTTGATGCGTTGATATCTCTTCACAAGAAGGAACTGCAAGAGAAAGAAGAGTTCTTTGTTAATGGGCAATAATAAAACTTATTCTTTGAGCATTGTCATGTGGATATGTGATCCCTGGAGCTATTGCAACCATTTTGCAACTATTTGAATAACTAACTAACGCACAGAGGTTGATGGAGGAGAAAGATGAAAAGAGTTCGGTTCCTCAAGCAGTTTGGTTGTTGTTCTGCTTACTTAACGACCAGCACAGGAACAGACCTTTCTGGGGAATTGATGTATGACCTAAACAATACCCTCACTGTTTAAATCAATATAAATAGGATTTTATGTTACTCTAGCCAAAAAAAATTCTGACCAATGCCCTACAATCAGGTAATGAACTCAATTCAAAGCACTTTGGGATAAATGTCAGTATAGGAGCATAATAGCAGGTTAAGGATGCAAGCTCCAGATTTAGACTTCCAGAACTTGAACCTGAGTTCTCCACTATTGTTTGACCTTGGGTAAGGCTACTTACATCATCTTTAAAATGGAGATAATAGTCATGCCTATATTACCGAGTGGTTACAAAGATAAATGAATTAATACATTAAAGTACCTGGGATATAGAAGGTAGTGAGTACGTGCTAGCATTTGAGACTACTGTTATTCACAAAGGAGACCACTTTTGAGATTGGCCTTGAAATTAGTTTAGAATTGGAAGATGTGAGGGAAAGACTCTTAAGGAAGAGGATCTGTATGACTAAAAACGTACGTGGCAAAGATAGTCCAGTATGATTGAAGTGTGAGAAGTGATGCGATGCAACACTAAAAAGAGATTTTTAAAGTCCAGATCACATAGGCCCTGCAACAAGGCATTTGAATTACATTCTGTAGGCAGTGGGGATCCTTTGAAATGGAGATCATATGCTCTTGAATTCTAACTCAGTTACTAGAGAGTTGTTGGAAGTGAGATATCATGGCACCCTCCTCCCTCCCTCTTCTCATTTCACCAGGGCCCAGATGTAGTTGCTCTGTTAAGCTTTGGAGAAAGCGTGGGTGGCTCCATGTAACTGATCGTCACTCCTGGAAAAAAAAATCAGTTTGCAGACATGTTCCTACAGTGGTTCATCTGGCATTATGTCAACTGAAGCTCCCTATTCATAGGCACGAATCCACTCCTTTAATACTGATGTTCATAATGACGCCCCTTGAGGTGGTGGTATAATTCTTTTCTTTCCTATTTAATCTCGTTGGCATTTCTTATTTCTCCTTCACAATTTGCAAAGGTTAAATTATGTTCCGGATAGTATTAAGATAAAATACATTTTATTGTGTTAAAAATATTTTTTTTCATTGCTACAGCAACAAAGTCTAATCTATTCTGGTGCTCTCCTCTATGAGACAAGCCGTTATATAGACTTAGACAGTGTTAAAAAAAATAAAAAAATATTTTTTTTTCATGAAAACTTAATTATTTGACATATACTAACCTAGATTTTGAAGAGTATGGTTTTTCTCCCATGCTGGACAATACAACTTGGTATTTTTTTTTTCCTAGAATTTTATCAGCGTTATCAATTCCTACATTGAAAATGTTTTCTAACTTTTAAAAATGATTTTTAAAAATTTAGTTTCAATTACAGTTGACATACAATATTATATTAGTTCCAGGTACAATATAGTAATTAGACATTTGTATAACTTGTGATTACCTGGCTAAATCTAGTACCCAGGTGATACCATATGTAGTTATTACAATATTATTGGCTATATTCCCTGTGCTATTCTTCACATTCCCATGACTATTAAAAATGTATAATTGTTACCGGAGAATCAAATTCGTCTCTCGCTCATGGGAGTGGGGCTAAGGTTCTTGCGATATCTTTAGAAAATGAATTTTCTAAGGTTTACACGGAAGAATGAGATGTGAAAAAAGGCTTTATTTGTGTGAAGTTACATTCCTCAGGTTCTAAAGTCCCAGTCCTGAAAGAGGTACAGCTGGGGTTCCAGTACAGCCCAAAGCAAGGCCAGTGGACAGAGCTTCAGAGCTTCTGTTCATGTTGCAGCTGGGTGTAGTTCAGCATTCAGGCTAATTCATAGTAAAGCCCATTAGTCCATTTTGGAGTCCCACATGGCCGTGAGCCACATGGGCGCAAAGGAGTGCACCCTGCCACAGGAGAAGGGGTGTGTGTGTGTGTGTGTGTGTGTGTGTGTGTGTGTGTGTGTGTGTGAGAGAGAGAGAGAGAGAGAGAGAGAGAGAGAACCAAGAGCTCCCGGTTCTTTGTTTAGAAGTTTAAATACTTAGGTTTTGTGCACTTGCAGTGGCCACATCTGTTCTGGCCACTGACTCACACCCAGGTGTGATTGATGGGAAAGTGCTTTCCCAGCTCACTCAGACTGTGGCTAACCTGCCTTCGTCCAGTCTCTTCCCCATCAACAAGTAGCAAACTTGGAGAGTGTTAAATGCAGCTTTTTGACCAAGCTGTATAAATGGCATGCTTATATTATCTGATCTTCTCTTTCCTCGTTTCCTGTTAAATAATAACCAGGTTATTACAACGGCAGTCTAATACGTTGATTTTAAAAAAGATTTTTTATGATTTTTAGAGAGAGAGGAAAAGAGAGGGAGAGAAACATCCATGTGAGAGTGAAACATTGATTGGCTGCCTCCTGCATGCCCATCCCTGCCAGGGGATCCAGCCTGCAACCCAGGCATGTGCCCTGACTGGGAATCGAACCTGCAACCTTTTGGTACATGGGATAACGCCCAACCAAATGAGCCCTAATAAGTTTATTTTATTTTATTTCACTTTCATCAAAATCACTCATTAGCCCTAACCGGTTTGGCTCAGTGGATAGAGTGTCGGCCTGCGGACTGAAGGGTCCCAGGGTCGATTCCGGTCAAGGGCATGTACCTTGGTTGCGGGCACATCCCCAGTGGGGGGTGTGCAAGAGGCAGCTGATCAATGTTTCTCTCTCATTGATGTTTCTGACTCTCTATCCTTCTCCCTTCCTCTCTGTAAAAAATCAATAAAATATATTTAAAAATCACTTATCATTGCAAATTGATAAACATTAAAAAACTGAACACTTTTAAATGTATTTTTAAGTTAAATTTATTTTTGTATGGATGGGAGATTATAAGCAAAAAATTGTGTTTTTTAAAAGAAAGATCAAGTGTGGTAGGATACTTTAAGGAACACTAGGACCTCTTGAAAAACATGAACTGCTGAAAAGATTCTTAATAGCTTGAGGATTTAGGAGAGGAGAGCAAGATTTTATGGGCATAAGATAACTCAAGTGCATATGAAAAAAACAGAAACTCATTTAAACAGCTGCTTTGGTTACTACTTTAGCAGAGAAAATTAAGCTGTTGAAAAAACCTGTTTATATTTCTTACTGTTTCACTGCTGACTTAGAAGAAAAAACTTCAATAGTAACAGTCAGGAGATAAATATAAAACATAATAAAAGAAATTTTGTGAGCATCAAGATGTGTATTCCTTTGAGATGCTTTTATGCAAATTAAGGTCAATGATACTTGCTCAGTAAGGGAGAGTGTATCTTTAAAATTAAGAATTCAGTTTTTTATGTACTATAAATAAATTATTGAATTGAGAAGAAAACAAAAAGGGTAAACAATAGTGTTTTAAAAACCAAACCACAAAACTCATCCCAGTTTTTGAGAATGATAGCTTTCTTTTTTGTTGTTTTCATTTCCTAAATGGAAATGACAATATTATTTTATTTATTATATTAAAAAGAATTCACGTTTGTTCTAAAAGAACCAAATTTAAAATATAAAAAGGGAAATCTCCATTAATTCCAGTAATCCCACAAACAAAAATAATTACTGCTAAATATTAGATGAATTTATTGCAGAACTTTTTGTATAAATGTGTGTGTGTGTATGTGTGTGTGTGTGTGTGTGTGTGTATGCTAAACAAAAACAGGCATCACAATATGCATAATGCTTGGCCACTTGTATTTTTTCTTTAATACTGCATAATGAATATCTTTCTATGTTAATACATATTGATTTATATCATAAATTGATCATGGATAAAGTTACTTTAACCAATCCTATTGATTAGTATTCATATCCCAATATTTTGATATTATAAACAACACTGTGATGAACATTCTTGCATACTTTTTAGTTATTTCCTGAGGGCAAATTTCAATTATTTTATGCAGGTAAATTCCTTAAATATATACTTTTTGAGTCACATTATATATAAGTTTTAAAGGTATATTTGTGTACATGTTTAATGCATATTATCAAATTGCCCTTCAGGGAAGTCATACAAATTTTCACTGCTATTGGCTTGTATTAATAGAGAATTCTGATGTAAGGGTAAAACCAACAGTTGGTTTTTGAACGATTGATTTTTAAAGGTTGATGGAATAGATGAGAGCATTGACAAATATGATAAGATTCTAAAATTTTATAATTGTAAAATAAAAAAACTAAAATATACAATTTCAAATAATTCATGTTATAAAAATTTACTTAGTATTCATAAAGAATTCATGCAAATATTTAAGAATACCATGAAACTTTTAGAATTAAACTGACTAAAAATAGAAGTAGAGAGTTCACATAAGAGAAAATACAAGTAGCAAAATATATTAAGCACTAGCTGGGTGGCTCAGTTGGTTGGAGTGTTGTCCTGTACACTAAAAGGTTGCAGGTTTCATTTCTGGTCAGGGTACATACCTAGGTTGCAGGTTCAATTCCCAGTCGGGGTTCTTATGTGAGGCAACCAATTGATGTTTCTCTCTTACTTTGATGTTTCTCTTGCTCTCTTTCTCTCTTCTTCTCTTTCTCCCAAATCAATAAACATATCCTAGGGAGATATATATATATATTGTTAATACAAAACCAATCATGGGATATCACCTTGCACTTATTAGAAAAAAAATTTAAATGATCAGATTCAGTTTTGATGAAACTTCTGGGAATTTGCCCATAGGAATTAATTTAGAAGAAAGAAAAATTATACCTAAAGAAGTGTTCTTTCCAGCATTATTTATAATATAAACTTAAGAAGTTAGCCGAAACCGGTTTGGCTCAGTGGATAGAGCGTCAGCCTGCGGACTGAAAGGTCCCAGGTTCGATTCTGGTCAAGGGCATGTACCTGGGTTGTGGGCACATCCCCTGTAGGAGATGTGCAGGAGGCAGCTGGTCGATGTCTCTCTCTCATCGATGTTTCTAACTCTCTATCTCTCTCCCTTCCTCTCTGTAAAAAAATCAATAAAATATATTTTTTTAAAAAAGAAGTTCTCTTGATGTCTATACTAGAGGAGTGGTTCAGTAAATCATCATGGACTATGTTGACACAGGACATCATATAGCCTTAAAATAATAGATGTGAAGAGCATCTAGCTGTATAGATGCAATTTGAGGTCATGTTAAGTAAAAGGCAGAGCACCTATTTCAAACCCCGTGATTGAAACTATTTTAAAAAATGTGCCTTTTTGTGATTGGAGTCTGGTAAGGGGAAAAAACCCATTTTATGTCAAAAGGAAAGAGAAAGCTTGTAAGTAGAGGATATGGAACCAGAGGAGAGAGAGAAGAGAAGCTATGAGAATAAAAAGACGATGGAGAAACCGAGAGAAGACAAGATGGATAGAGGTGGATCAAACCATAAATGTCAGGGATAACCTACACAAGGTTCTTTTTCAAAAACAGAAGCTAAGCCCCAGAAGGTATATGAAAATTAAATCATTTAGGGCTTTTAGTATGAGTGATAGAAACTCAACTCAAACTAGAATAAGCAAAGCCTATAATTTATTACTCCCATAACCTGAAGTCCAAGGTCTTAGCTCCAGATGCAGCTGCATCCTGTGTTCACATGACATCTCCCTTGGCTGTGCTTTACTCTGGGTTGACATCCTTCTTAGGCAGCCTCTTTGTGGTGGCGATGTTGGCCTACATAGTTCAAATAGCTCATATTCACAGAGAACTCTCTTTTGGTGATATTCCAGTCAATGTTCTAGGCTTGAACCAAGCATCATACCCCCAGGTGTAATCATACCCCTCACGGGGGAGGAAGAAACCTTATGATTTATCAGACCATCAAGTAGAGGAGGGCGGTTCTAACAATAAAAGCACACTGGCTAAAGAGACAGAGCAGATGTTCTCTACAAAAATGAATAGACACTTGGAGGCAGAGTGGTTCATTCAATAAGTCTTAAGTGAGAGCTACCATCTGCTTGATTGGCTTAATCAATGAGGCTGGAGAAAGCATCATTGGGGCCAGGTCCCCTATCTCTTGCCTACCCCATTGTGGTCAGCCCTAGACTAACATCCATATTTCCTTTCTATGATTGGAGTGTGATTGCTTTTATCTAAAATGGAGAAAATTTCTTGGGCCTCTTTTACTCTATAATAAACTTTTACTTGTTTGAACAGAATACTCAGCAAAAACTTGGACGTATTTGATGAATTAGGACCAAGTTGATGTCCTTTTTTGGTAATTTAGAGGGGGCAGTGGTGAAGTAAGTGGGTAGTAGGTTAGCTATTAGTGCATTTTGAAGTGAAATGTTTTATTGCTTGCTTGGAACACTTTTTGGGTACTTACTTCTGTGTTTCATTTATTTCCCTGTGATAAATGACTTGTAGGAAGAAAAAACTGTCTGAAATGGAGACTGAAAATTTATTGACTAGAAGGATGGAGTCCAAAGTGTATGGGGCCAAACATTTTTCCAGTCCTCTGAAATGAGTCAATGATTTGATGTACAACTTCCATGGCAAAATCATTGTCCTGCCATGAGGAATGAGAGTAGAGTAGGTTAAACCATGGTACTTCATGTGTTTGGGAACTTCAGACTATTATCTGAAAGTGTTATCATTTCTAGCCTTTTGAGAGTTACAATGTCCTCCTCCCCCATTCCCTCCCTTCCCCTTTAACTCCTAAGTGTGGCAGAATGATAGCTTTGTGATATTGGAAGTCAAGAAGTTTGATTATTTCCCTTGACTTAATACCTTATATTGGCTGTAAATTAAACTTTCCTTTTTTAGTGTAAGGAAGCTTTCTTTGGTGTATTTAGCTTATTTGCTTGTATTCACTGAGACCCTCAAAAAGTACTTTTAGTGAAAGAAAATCAAGACTTGGCCTATTTGTCTTTAATCAAAAATAGAAGGTTAGTGACTCAATGTTTACATGTGAGGTAACTTGCATTTCACTCTGGTGCTAATATTTCTCAATATGGGTTTTGTATAGTTGAAGAGAGTTCTTATGGCTCAAGGGTTATAGATAGAACTGATACAAAGCAAAGAGAAACTGGATGAGTTTGGGTAGTTTAGGCAGAGACCGTAGGATTGAGCAGGAAAGAACAGAGTCTTGACAATATCCTGGGTAGAATGCCCCATGTAATTTTTTGTTGGTGTGAGTCAGAAATATTTATGAGTATTTATGCAGAGACTATTATAAAAACTTTGGTGATATGCTGGAGAGAAAGAACAAGGAAACAGAAATGTGAGTTGAAAGGATCTTTTTGAAAAGAACTTTGAGTGACACTACCATAGCATAGTTTTTGAATAGCTAGAACTGTTCTTAGAAAACATGGCTTACTACATTGTTTATATCTTATTCTTTTATCTCACTGTAAATATTTGTGTATGTATGTCAGAAGTAGCTTGAGTGTTAATATTGAGATTATTCTATGTCTGTCTTTTGGCATGTTCTCTAAATTTTGTATTATTTCTCCTCATCCTACTACCCTCTTCTCTTCTCCCCTCCCTCTTTCTCTTCCTTTTCCCTTCCCTTCCCTCTCTCTCTCCTTCTCCATCTTCTTTTTATGTATATTCCCCAGCTTTTCCCCTCTACACCCCTCTACTAACATCTCAATTTTTACCTCAAACTGATGATGTAATAAAACATGGAAGTAAATCAGGAGCCAGAACTAAGAGTTGCTATTTTCAATATTTACAGTCATCTCCTTATTGTATATGGTGATGATGATGATGATGATGATGATGATGATGATGGTGGTGGTGGTGTGTGTGTGTGTGTGTGTGTGTGTGTGTGTAGCTGGTGAAACTATTCTGCCATTAGTTCTGTCTTGAAACCTGCTGTCTTCTGGATCCCTGAGTGGGCCCAAGTATTAATACATGTGATATTATATACAACTGACACCACAAAGATGGAATGGCATCTCTCCTTTGGTAATTCAGCTTTTGGCAAACTCAGCTAAGAAACAGGAACTAACAACAAAGGTCTGTAAGTGTCAGACTATATATGACGATGTATATGTCCAGAAAGGCTGATTGATTTATTCCCCTGGGACTGTTGAGAGCGGTCCAGCAGCTGTGGGTTGGAGGAGGAAGCATAATTGCAGTGTTCAGCAGTGTTGCTTAGAGAAGAGGCTGATGCACTCAGGCGTTGAGGAGAAAGAGTGGAATGCATAAGTGAGTGCACTGGGCAAATATTTTGAGTCTTGTTTCTTTGTCATTATATGCACTTAAAATAGTTTTTTTCTCTCCTATCATTGTTAGGATGTTAATAAAAAAAATCAAATCTTCACTCAGTGGAATAGGTTTTATCTTAATAACATACATTCAGTTGTCCAGAGTTTGTACACATGAACTGCTGGTGATAGATGTGCTTTGGGAAATGTAGTCTATGCGCAGTTCTGTTCTTGCTATGAATATGTAGTTTAAACTCCACAAACTCATTATACAAGCACATACTTGTAAGCATTCCATGAGATGCATTTTAGGATGCATTCATTTTGGGCTCACAAACCCTTTCCTGCCTGAAATTCTTTTGTAGTTATGGAATATTTATTTTCGGTTCACTTTCTAATCTCCCACTTGTGTGGCAGGGCTGTTTTTCCTTTTCTTTTAAATTCTTCATAGTTACATTGCCTTTCAAATCTGCCATAGGATGTCTTGCTGGATCAGATCGGAAACTGGGAAATGCAGGTGGGTGGAGTTGGGGTATGCCTCCCTAAGACCTGCCCCCCTTCCCTGTGCTGGGAAAACAAAACCTCCCCAAGTAACATTGAACATGTTGGGATATTAAACTGGTGTTTAGCTGCAGTGCCTGGTTTCGGGTCTGGGACCCTCTTGGGAAAGAGCTTAAATAGATGGAATTCAGACACCGGATACTATATCTTAAAGGCTCTGATGATGGGATCAAGATGGTGGCAGAGCCAATGGAAGTTAAACTCACCTCCTTCCAGGACCAAACTGGAATTGCAACTAAAATACAGAGCAAGCAACCTGAACACTCAACCCAAGACTAACTGAACAGAAGTCTTATAACCAGGGATTTACAGAAGAAGCCACATGGACACTGAATGTGGAGGAGAAAGAAGGCTCTTGTGCAAAGTTGGGGAAGATGGAAGAGGCCAAAATGGAAGGTGCTGGGATGTCTGAATCATGTAGAAGCCCACCATTAAATATTAGTTGAATGAAAAATAAACATTTATTGCATTATTTAAAAAATAGACTCTGAAGATGAGATAGTGTGAGGCCAAGGATAAGAAAGCTAGGCCGTAAAGAGGGACAACTGGCTTCTTGAGAGGAGAATCCTCACAAATGAGCATGGCGTTTGGCACGGTGGGACCTTCTAAGAGATCTTTCGCTACAATGGAAATGTTCTGTAACTGTGCTGGTGGCCATCGAGCATTTGACATGTGGCTACTGTGAAAGAGGAGGAAGTAGATTATAAATCTTATTTTTAATTACATTTAAATAGCCACATGTGGCTACTAGCTACCATAATGGACAGCATGGGTAGAGTGATGACCAAAGAAAGCAATGATTCCAGGTATAGTTTGGGGTAACACATAAACTCATGCCACCCAGCCTCTCAGAGTAATTTTGTACCTGGAAAGAAGATGGCTGTGGGGTTGGGGAGGAGGGGTAAAATGGAAAGAATCCTATTACTTGGGATTCAAACTCTTAGATACCTGAGAGACAAATTGATAAGAACCTTCACTAGCTTTCCCAACCCCACTGGTTTGGACTCCTACTCACCTGCTCATGTCAACTAGAGATAGATGGGTGCCCAGAGTCAGGAAGGAGGTAGAGGACAGGGAGCGCCATACCTTAGCAGCTGACGGAGGGGCTTGTGGGTCAATGATAGATGAACAGAAACTCTGGTGACCTAAGAAGCCTTCATTTCTCTATCCCCTTGATTCCTTCCTCAAATAGCCTTGATTATTTTCAGGCATTTTTCTTTCTCATGGCGATATCCTTTAGAAGAGGGAGGCCTCTTCCTCAGGCTTAATGATGTGTTTGTTTTCTGTGGTCTGAATTGTGCTCTTCTGCTATTTTTCATTTTTACTCATATCTCCTCAAAATAGTTTTGAAAACCATGTACCTCTTTCCACATTTACAATTTTATATCTAAACTTTTTATCATAAGATGCATGAGTTGCAATGTATGTAATTATTTGCATATGGAAAACATTGACATTTTAGATCTTACAGCTCTATCCTAAAACGTTAGTGTATCCGACAGAATCTGAATACTATAGCAATTTGATTCCCACCGTCTCCCATAAAAAATACACAAACTCATCTTTACAGGAAATGTGCATTGTTTTTTTCTCCTTAAACTTTCATTTCTGATCCAAATTTCCCACAGAGTTTATCCTCATGTAATTTATTTTTATGCTTGAAAGTCTTTTATTGATCACCTTATTATTCTTCTATGCAACAAAATGTGCATATAAATTTTATTTTAAAACACTTGTAATTTTTTTTTTTTTGGTGTGAACATAAGGCCCTTAAGTGTAAGTAGTTTCTTTTGGATTGAGTTATCATGGTTGAACAAAACAACACAACTACATTGCAAATTTTGATAAATATTGTTAAACATTAGAAAGTACAGTTTCATTGAAAATACTTCTCTTAATGAGATGGATGGGACTTTTCTTCCTTCAGCTAGTTTATGCAGGATGCATATTATTTATTGCTGGATGATACAGGGTTCAGCATCAATTCTATTTGTATTTTTCACTTGTCTAGACGTAAATAAACTCTGTGAAATCTTGTTCCTATAATAAACAGATAGAAAAGTCAGGTATTTGTTTTTTTTTATCATCTCTGAATTCATTCTGAGTTATAGGCCAAAAAAGTAAATTGTGATCTATCATTAAAAATTATTTTTAATGATCAGCTGACAACTTGATTAAGTCCCTCTTCAATTTTGTTAAAAGGAAAGGATTGGCAACTGCCTGATTTGCAGAAGGATTAGTTGTGAGTTATCACAGTAATTTACTTTCTTAACTTACACATTGATGTTTCAAAATGGCCCGTGCTTGGTTACCCTGGTATTTTAATATACCAGAACAACACACAACATAACAAATGCAGGATAGGTGAGAGGTACACCTTTCTTTTATAGAGTGGAAAGGAAGATAGTGAGAGGCTTAGCTTATTCTTAGGAAAGGAAACAAATAGATATGGGGATCTGGAAAGTACTACGTGATCTATTCTCATTGTAGCCTTGAGGAGACTTCATGACTACAGTGCTCTAATACCCTTAGTTTGAAGGCCCAGGATCTATGCGTTTCCATGGTTCCCTTTCCTTGGCCTGTGATTGGTCAATCCATGGCATAGGATGCAATTCTGGACATGGAGAGGCGAGGGGAAATACGTTGCAGGATTCTGGGAAATGTTTCCTTGTTTACAAAAAGAGATCCAGGGAATAATCCATCTCTTTTTCCTTTGGGTGTGGTTGTGTCTGGTTGAGTGGAACAGCTGCAGAAATATTTTGATCACCAAGGGGACCTAGCTTAAGGACCATCAAGCATATCAGAACAGGAAGAAATAGCAGAATTAAGGTCCTTAATGTTACTCTTGAACCAGTCAATTAACCAAGCCTAGATATACACCCTACCTTTGAACGTCTTAGTTAAGAATTTTTTTTCTTATTGTTTAAACCATATATTTTTGGCCACCATTGTATTATTATTATTATTTATTATTATTATTATTAAACAGCTTTATCATGATAGAATTCACATACCATACAATCAACTCATTTAAACTATACAATTCAATGGTTTTTAGTATATCAGAATTGTGCAACTATCACCACAATCAATTTTGGAACATTTTCTTCATCCCAAAGAAGAAATCCATACCTTTTAGTAATCACCCTTTCCCCCCACCCCCTATACCCCAGCCTCAGCCAACCACTGCTCTGCTTTCTGTCTGTATAGATGTGCCTATTCTGGATATTTCATATAAATGAAATAATCCACTCTGTGGATTTCTTTTTTTTTTAATGACTGGCTTCTTTCACTTAGTATTATCTTTTCAAAGTTCATGCTGTAGCAAGTATCAGTATTTCATTCTTTTATACTATCAAATAATATGTCATTATATATACCACATTTAATTTATTCATTCATCAGTTGATGCAATTAGCACTGTTTCCACTCTTTTTGGGTTATTGTGAATACTGTTGCTACAAACACTTATGTACAAGCTTGTGTGTGAACCTGTGTTTTTAATTCTCTCGGGCATACACTTAGGAGTAGAATTTCTAGTCATATTGTCACTTGATGTTTAATCATTTGAGGAGAGTGCTTGCCATAGTGGCTACATCATTTGTAGTCCCACCTGCAATGTATGAAGGCTTAAATTTCTCCACATCCTCGGAACACTTGCTATTTTCTGAGTTTTTGTAGCCATCTTACAGGGTATAAATTGGATTTTCATTGTGGTTTTGATTTGCATTTCCCTGACAGCTAATGATATGGGACATCATTTTATGTGCTTAACTGGCCATTTATATATCTTTTTGGATATTACATTATTCCAAAAACATTTTAACTTCATAAAATTTCAAACATATGCAAAAGGAAGAGGGACTAGTATTATAAACCCCCATATACCCATTGGCTGTCATTAATAATTTTCTGTTTATGGTCAAACTTGTCTTATTTACTTTCCCTTCTGTTCACTCACCGTGGATCTCAGAAATTACGTTAGTTTAAATCACTAATGATACATATATTTAAAGTATATGTGACAATGGCTTAAAGAGCATAACACAACACTGTTATTATGGCTTAGAATTTGACCATATTGCTTTTGGCTATCAAATTTTCCTATGGGTTATATTTCCATCTGGATTGTTTAAATCATTACAAATATTGTCTACACATTTCATTTAATCTTTAAGTTTCTCCATTTTTTGCTCTGCAATTTATTTGTTGAAGACACTTCTTCATTTGTTACAGAGAGTTTCCCACATGACAGGTTTTTGTGGTGTCGTTTAACAGGTTTTTTTTTTTTAACCCCTCAATATTTTCTGTAAATTGGAAGCTAGACCACTGTCTCATTCAGGTTCCATTTGTTTGGCAAGAATTCAACACAGACTACAAAACTACTTCGATCAGGAGGTACATGGTTATTTCTTCTTTGTGATGTTAAGAGTGGTAAGAAGGGTCAAATGTTATCACTCTGACTGTACGTTGTCAAGTTACCCATCAGCTTTTCACCTAGTAATGTTAGCAGTCATCAATCAGCATAACTTGGATTCCTAATTTCATTAGATTTTAGTAAAATGCTGACACTTCACTAATATTGTTCACTTTATGAGCTCTAATCCATCTAAAAAATAAGACTTTCCTGTTTCATGTATTTGGTTAGTCTACGGCACAGTTTAGAGAGGAAAAGCAGGGTAAATTCTTGGTTGTTTTTTTCCTTTTTATTTACCAGTTTTCAGAGTAATGATGTGGTTCTCTGGTATCCACCAAAGGGAGTCAATGAGGTTCTTTTTTATTTTGTTAAATGGTACTGTTGTGGATTCATGGATGTTTAACATGTGTGAAGTGTATCAATTCACTGCAGTTACTATTTCTCCTGCTGCGCAGTTTGTCCCATCTTTGGGTAGCGAGAACCTCTTCATCTTTAGATATGACTCCAGTACACTGACAGTCCTTTCCCGCCCCAGTCCTAGAGCCAGCCAGTTTTTCAATGAACTCTGGTTCCTTTTATTTATTTTTTTAAAAATTTTTTAATATATTTTTTATTGATTTTTTACAGAGAGGAAGGGAGAGAGAGAGTTAGAAACATCGATGAGAGAGAAACATCGATCAGCTGCCTCCTGCACATCTCCCACTGGGGATATGCCCACAACCAAGGTACATGCCCTTGACCGAAATTGAACCCGGGACCCTTCAGTCCGCAGGCCGACGCTCTATCCACTGAGCCAAACCGGTTTCAGCAGCTCTGGTTCCTTTTAATGGGAAATAATATTCTGGGACCAATATGTAGGTGCATGAAGGTGCTTACTATTACTGGATTGATCATTGTTTTCTGGCCCTTTCAGAAGATAGAATTAGGAAATACATATTTCCTTTTAAAGGGAAAAATAAAGCATGAATTTATACTTATTTCATTTCATATTTAGGAATATTTGTCCTTACTGTATTTCTTATTTTGAAAAACTTTCAATTTCCCATTGACGTTAAAATAATTGCACATGTACACTATATACAGTGATGCTACATATTGAATTTATCACTGTAATTAATTACTGCAAAAAGTTTAAGCTTTTTGTGGTCTTTAGAATGTATTCTGCCAAGGATAATCCAATTTCTGTGTTTTAAAGTCACTTGAAATACTTCTCTGGATGATCATGTATGTGTTCAGACTTTTTAGATTTGGTAAGAAAGGGTATCTCAGCATAGTTTTAATTGCATTTCTGTTTTTATATATTGAAGGGTCATTTATGTTTCTTTTATACACTTTCTGTTCATACCTCCTGCCTATCATTGTTGGTCCTTTAATTCTCTATTTTAGAAAAATTTCAACCACTTTTACTTTTGTGAGTTACACCTGAAGACATCCTGACAAATAAGTCAAAACCAGCAACTTGCAGACCTGAGGATCAGTAGCAGCAGCAAAAGTCAGAGAGCAGTAACCAGAGTGATGGCGGAGGCAGAGCTGCAGGCAGCAGGGTCTCGAATGTTTGGAAGCCCTTCTCCCTGTGTCCCCTACCCCTGCCTTCTGGGGACGCTTAGACATGAGAAGGGGAAAGGAGACTCAGCTGGAAGGAGTCAGGTTCTAAGTGTTGATTCAGTGCGGTTGGTACCAGTTTGTTAACAAAACTCCCACATTGGCGGAGCCGAAGGGGCCTTGCCTTTGTATGACACCTTTGGGTTACATACCAATCCCCTATTTTGACTTTTAGTTGTTTTCCTTTTTGTGAATTCCAAATTTCTAATTTTTCCTCTGACTCTGCAATACAAACTCCAGGTCATTTGACCTCTCACTTTGTCTGCTTAGAGAACACATACCGTATTTGCCGGCGTATAAGACGACTGGGCGTATAAGACGACCCCCTAACATTTCCACTCAAAATACAGAGTTTGTTATATACTCGCCGTATAAGACTACCCCCTCTTCCGCACACCTTCCACACACCAAATAAAAGGTAAAACAATATCAGATTTGATTTTAACATTTTAATTTATATTCAAATGCTTATGACATGCAGGAAAACTGTCACAAGGCTGTATGTAATCAAACATATACATAAAACAGTGCAAGTTTATTACCGGTAAACATACCGGTAATTCACTAAAGAAAACACACTCTATAGACTGGTACCGTAGATGCTTCTCAGGAACACAGGCAAGCAGCCCACAACCTAGAGGGACTGTCAATGATAGAAGTAAGATAACAAATAGAGGGAGAGAGCA
>NW_006383007.1:608423-616573 GCF_000327345.1 Myotis davidii
TTCAATGCATATGTAAAGAAATATACGGTAACCCGAATTTACCACACTCGCAAAATCGCACACAGCCAACCATACACCCAGTATGGTATCGCGATTCGTGATTTTGCGCTATCATACTGGGTGTATGGTCGGCTGTGTGCGATTTTGCGAGTGTGGTAAAATCGCATAACAGCAAAATCGCATAACAGCCGAGCGTACACCCAGCAGCGCTGCTGATGCCTGAACGGTATGTGGAATGAAGTGGGTGGGCATCGGGAGGCCACTATGGCACGGGGCAAGCACTATGGGCAGTCTATCTGAAGTGTACCTGGCGTATAAGACGACCCCCCACTTGGAGGCATATTTTTCAGGGCCAAAAAATCGTCTTATACGCCGGCAAATACGGTAATACAAAATCAGCCCATTGTCTGGGCTCCTTATAAAGGAATAGAAATAAATAGGAAGAAATATATATTAGATCTAGATCTTCAGGCTTCACATTTTCAAAGTGTACTTGAAATCAGCCCTGTTGACAATGTGTACCAAATGTCAGTGATCAGGGCATGGCACACTTGTGGTTCAGAACCAACTGACCCTGGAGTTGGGCTCCCACAGCCCAGTGGTAGTGCCTGGAAATAGACTGGACACAAGAGCAACATCATTCTCTAGCAAAACATAGTGCACCTATGACCGGCTAAAGGCATAAACCTTTATTTCCAAGTTGGAAGAAAGTGAATTCACTTGGTTAAGAGACGCTTTTAAATGTACTGAACCATTGCTAATACTGGACAATATGCTGATGTAGAAGGTTTTGAACACCTCTGGAATCTGAGAGCCAACTGATTGTTCAAAACTACAAGGGAGGTAAAATCATAGATTCCAAATTATACCAAATTGGAAACTTTTTGAAAAAAATTCCCCTGGTTTTCCGAATTTGACTTACAAACGACCATGGTAGGTAGTCGGATCTGGTTAAGTGCAAAATGGGGCTCTGAGGGCCAAAAGAGGCCTCTCTGGACGGTGTCACTTTCTTCATCTTTGAGTTTGGCTAGTGCTGTTCCTGTGGCCCTCAAACCCTGAACTCATTTATGCTCAGGATCATTAAGGCTATAAATCCATGATGTTCCTACCGTGCAGCTGTGTGCTGCAAAAAAAAAAAAAAAAATGATTTTCCCATCATCATTAAGAGCACACATGCCATGGGACATTTTTTTCCTGTAAGTTGACAACTGAAGAAAGGCGTTTTTCCTCCAGTCGATATAAAAGTTGTCATTGCATAGAATGGCCTGCCGTCTTATCCTTCTGTGCATTCACTGCGCATAATTTTCAACCGTAGAACCTCAAAGAGGAGCATAATTCTGGAAATGGCAAGATTATAATTATGTGCAGTAGAAAGGATAAATTTGCAGTTTATAAATCATGGATATTAATATTCAGCAGAAGCCAAATTCACAGCAAAACTTGAAATAACGACATTGTTAAAAATAATTGAATTTCAGTTTTAGTGGAAATTTTAGCCATTAAAGATTATTTTTGTGAGGAGGGCTTCTGGGCATTTGGGGTTTAAATTTGTATGTTGGTGGGGCTTTTTCCATTGCTCTTCAAGACAGTGGCATACATTTAAATTCGCTTTGATTATATTTCTCATTCCTACTCCCTGTCCCTCTGCCTCTAATCTGTCACAAATGCTTGGTTATTTAACTTTGCATATATATGTGAATCACTCCTTTCCTGCTGTTACTACTGACACTGTATTGATTTCTGCAGGGGCCTGCAACATGTCCCCAGCCTCCAGTCGTGTGTCCTGTAAATCTGTATGATGTAGCATCTAGTTAATATATGAATCTCACATTATCCCTTTGCTTGCAACTTCTTGATGCCACCTCAGTAGCTACAGAAATGGAATGTGCTGTGCTCTGAAGGGCCCTGGTTGCTTTAGGTGGAGTGAATGGGCCAAAATATATTTTACCGTTGAGTCATGCTGAACTTTTTCAGTGGGTCTTGACTGTTACTGATTTTCAAAGGGATGTTTATTTTTATTTATTTATTTAAAAGTATAAGCAGTTTTTTCTTTTTAAAAAATATTTTTATTAATTTCAGAGAGAAAGGGAAAGGGAGAGAGAGTTAGAAACCATCAATGATGAGAGAAAATCATTGATCGGCAGCTTCCTGCATGCCTCCCCCATGGGGATCGAGCCCACAACCCGGAATCAAAACCACCACCGCCTGGTTCTGAGCCATGCCGGTCTGGCGAGGCATTTCTTTTTAAACAGATATATTTTTAAAAATCACACATGCTTCAATTTTGGGATCCTGAAGTTTGAATGGTTCGGAGGTGAGAACTTCCTTGGCTGACACTTCTGGAGCTTCAGGTTTTTCTCATTCCTTCAGCGTTTTGGTGGTGAGAAAAAGCATAGGGTGGCAGAAAAAAGGGGCTGTGGGTGGACCTGAGTTCACATTCTGCTCTGATGCTCTCTTATGGAGCGATTTTACACGTTATTTATCCCGTGCACACCTCCGGTTCCTGCTCTGTAGGATGGGTTATTGTGAGGACTGGAATGCGGTAGGCATTTCATCAATGGCAGTGGCCTTGAGGTTCACAGTGGACCTGGGGAGGTGGGTTTCAAGGACCTCACAGTAGAAATGGGTTCTTCTTTGAAGTAAAGCTTGGCACTTTTGTTACCCTTAGATGCATGCATAGATCACCGGTTAAAGTGTACCATGTGGTTTCACTCATGTGTGGAATTTAATGAACAAACTGAACTACCAAGCAAAATAGAGGCAGACTCATAGATAGAGAGCAAGTGAACAGCTATGGTGGTGGTGGTGGTGGTGGTGGGGAAAGGTGGAGGGATTGAGCAAAAAAAAAGAAAAAGAAAAAAGAGAGAGAGAACACTCATGGATGTCATGGATGTGGACAACAGTGTGGTGATTGCAGGGTGGGGGGTGGAGGTGGAAGAGGACATAAAGGGATAAAAGTTGATGGAAAAATAAAATAAAATAAAAAATTAAACAACAATAACAATAAAAAAGATATCAGAAGACTTCAGAGTAACTCCTGCAGGTCTACACTCCAACAGATGCTCTTTCTTTCTTTTTTAAAAAATATATTTTATTGATTTTTTTTTTCAGAGGGGAAGGGAGAGTTAGAAACATTGATGTGAGAAAAACATCGACCAGCTGCCTCTTGCACACCCCCTACTGGGGATGTGCCCACAACCAAGGTACATGCCCTTGACCGGAATCGAACCTGGGACTCCTCAGTCTGCAGGCCAACGCTCTATGCACTGAGCCAAACTGGTTAGGGCAGATGCTCTTTCTTTGATATACATACACCCCAGTGGTTTGCATGCACAGAGTAGAGGCTGCCAGTCACAGGGGGTAGTTTATTATGAGTGACAATTTGAGAAAAACTCGCTTGGCTCAACATTTGCTTTTTGTATAGCCAGGTGTCCAACAAAAATCGCAATGAGGTCGGTGTAATTTTCACTCAAAGCCACCTTTTTGACAACACTGGTTCACCCATGAACATTTGGAGCCCGAGCCTGTGTTCACGTTCCTGTCTTAAGTCAGGAGCATCCAAAAGGAAGGGGCTGCTCTCAAACCAGAATAATTAGCTATGCATTGAGAGGCATCCAAGATATGATAAAATTATTCCCAAATGGAAAAATACCACAAGTACCAGCCTAAAACTCAAATGCCTGTGCAGGAGCCATGAAAAAATAAACATAGCAGTAATGGATGGGAGTTAACCAGGCTTTCTAGATGCTAAGATAGGAAGTGCTACGTATAAATCGAAGTGCATCTTTATTTTTGCAGCTGTTATGACTAAGGCATGTTGCTTATATTGAAAAAGAAAAACAGTATTCATACCACGATGACAACTGATTATACTTAATATCTACTCCCATAAAAACCTTATGAGGATTTCAGAAGAGCAGAAAATTAAGTTACCAGGCTTAAAATTATTTTTATCTGATCAGGAATAACAGGTATTTAAAATGTGAACGATCAGATCTGATATATCTGGCCAGATGCTCTCCAATTTTTTATTTTTACTCTTTTTTTATAAGGAACCATCTGCTGTAAGTAGAGGTGCCTATTAACTTTTCTAGTAAAAAAAAAAAAAAGAAATTAGCTTCTGAAGACACAGCCAGTGAATTGTGAAAGAACACAGTTATGAAGACAAAATTAAAAAATCCTCTGGCACCCCAAGGACCAATTAAAAAGTGTTCTATTTAGAGCAGTTCTGTTTGCAAAGCATATATTTTCAGTTATTTCTGTTAAGGTTACTATTTGCAGCAATTTCAGAAGTTTTTTTTAAAATAGATATTGTATTATGTTGCATTTAATGAGAATGAACTCTGGATCACAGCTCATCTGTTTATGGAACGAACTCTGCTGTCCTCACCCCCTACCCCAAGTCTTGATGACCAGTCTGGAATATCACAACAGGTTACCTGGAAATCACTGTGTAGTTAGAAACATAACATCAGGGTGGAAGGAACAGTTAAAATTATTTGTGGATAACCAAGTTGTTTTTATGCAACTGTGAAAGTGAAATTAGGAAAGTATGTCGTGTTCCGGTTTTATATTAGCTATATATTTCCCAAGAACTTGGATCACACAGCATCTCTCATATTAAGGAAAATATAAAAAGTGAGATCAGTGGATTTTAGATAATTTTCAAAAAATTAAAAATGGAACTGCCTTTTGACACAGTAATTCCATTTCTGAGAATATATCCAAAGAAACCTGAAACACCAATTCAAAAGGATATATGCATTCCTATATTCATTGTAGCATTATTTACAATAACCAAGATTTGGAAGCAGCTGAGGTACAATCAGTAGATGAGTGGATAAGAAGCTGTGATACATTTACACAACGGAATACTACATGGCTGTTAAAAAAATCCCACAAAAATCCTCATAGACATAGATAACAGTATGGTCATTGTCAGAGGGAAAGGCAGGGAGGAGAAGGTAGAAGAGGCTAAATGGGAGATAATGGTGATGGAAGGAGACTTTACTTGGGTGGTGAACACCAAACAATATACAGATGATGTATTATTGAATTATACACCTGAAATCTATATAATTTTATTAACCAATGTCACCCCAATAAATTCAATGAAAAAAGGGAAAACATGATAGCAAATGCTCTTATTTTGATTGAGGTAGCTTAGCTTTTTCTTGAGGCAAACTGTGTTAAAGCCACATGCAAAATTCTTTTCTCCCCCTATATTGTATCAAATATATTTTTGAATCTTCAACTTAAAAAGTTCTCAAATTGGATTTTTTCCCCGACTTTTATCTATAATAGAATCTTAACTTTAGGATAATACTTGCTGTCCCATTAATGCCATTGTCCATCTGTGATGACTGGCCAGAACTTTTCAATTGTCATATGAAATAATTTGTATTAAAGTTATTTCTGGATTTAGGAATGTTGCTTGGTTTCATTTTTAGTTAATGATGTGCCAAGTTAACCTGGGAAGCCAGAAAAAATGAAGTTAACACAGCCTGTGTTCATCAGGAACAATGCTCTCCCTTCACCAGGAAACATTTTAAAAATCACAATCTTAAAAGCAATGTACTAGATGTAAATAAAGAAATGATTAAAACCCATCTAATTTATCTGAAAGGCCTTTATTTTAAAAGTAAAAATGTCAAAACTTTTCCAGGAGAAGAAAGTCTATCCTCAAGTAGTTAGATCCTGCTTGGTTAGATTTCATTTAAACAGCGAAAGCCTCGTTGTAGAGGGGAAAAGAGACTATGTCCAGATGGTCTATTAAATTGATAGCTCTAAGAGTTTATTTTTAATTTGTTTATTTGGAAATTGGAACATATTTTCCCCACAAAATAGTTCATAAAAGCTGGATGGATCTATTTAATGCTTGGTGAAATTTCCCATTATATTATCTTGGTTTTGATCTTGAAAGTAGAGGACTATTCTGGGCTGAACTGTGTCCTCCCTAGATTATATCTCAAAGTTTTTAACTCCCAGTACCTTAGACTGTGACTATATTGGGAGATTGGGCTTTAGAGAAGTAATTAAGTTAAAATGAGATCATTAGGTTGGGCCCTAATCCAAAATGACTGGTGTCGTTTAAGAAGAGGAAATTGGACACAGATGCACAGAGTGGGAAGACCGTGAGAAGACTCTGGAAGAAGACAGCCGTCTACAAGTCAAGGAGAGAGGCCTTACAGCGGTTCTCAACCTGTGGGTCATGACCCCTTAGGGGCTCGAACGACCCTTTCACAGGGGTCGCCTAAGACCATCCTGCATCTCAGATATTTACATGATGATTCATAACCGTAGCAACATTACAGTTATGAAGTAGCAACGAAAATAATTTTATGGTTGGGGGTCACCACAACATGAGGAACTGTATTAAAGGGTCACGGCATTAGGAAGGTTGAGAACCACTGCCTTAGAAGCAGCCAGCCTTGATCTTGGACTTCTAACTCCAGAATTGTGAGAAAATAACTCTGTTGTTTAAGCCACAGAGTCTGTGATCTCTGATGGCAGCCCTAACAAACTTATACAAGGACCATGTAGTGTTGGAAGAGTAGGCCTGGCTGTAGGTTAAAATGCAAAAGCAGAAGAAGTTGGTCTTTAGTCCTCTTTTATCCTTTGCTGCCTTTCTCTCCTTTCCCCATTAACTTCTTGCCGCTCCAAGTTCCACTCTAACCCCCTTCTTTAATGTGTTGAGTTAGGATGGATCTGGATTCTCTCCAAAGTGCTCCCTGCTCCTCTTGCTCCAGATAAAGTTAGAAAATACGTAATGTGAGTGGCTTTGCTCATACTAGTACATCCTAAAATATGAGTGCCCATGGCCCCTTAATTCCTTAAATATGACTTCCACTGGGCATGGATTTTGTTTGCTGGCCAGCATATTCCCAGAGCCAAGAATCGAGTCTGACATGTGGTAATTACTTCAATTAATATCCTTGAGTGAATGTTTTTATTTTAAAAGCCAGAGTTGAACTCGAGCAACTCTCCTACTGTAGGAATTGTAGGCAGCACAAGCCAGTAGAGTAAAACATTTCCAGCACTTGGGAATGTGCTCCATTTTTTATAGTGGTGGTTGTTGGGGTGTGAGCAGTAACAGTGGAGTCTGAACTAAGAGCCTGCTCCTAGGACCAGCCTGGTCTCCTTTGCACACTTTCCTTTATCTTTCCAATTTTGCACCCACAGATTTAAAAAGTCTCCTCATTGCTTTAGTTCATAAGGGCTCTCCTGGCATTGCAAACAGGTCTCAGCTTTGGGCAATAGGGAGAGATTTAGGCGTTTGGGTAGGAGAGGGAGGCCTTGTGCATCAGGGTCATTTGTGAGTTATTTTTACCTTATCACATGCTTATGCAGTACTGGATGGGGATGGTGTGAAATGTGGGAGTAGGAACAAGTAAATTTGGATTGCTTCTTACTTGTTCCTTTCCAGACAGAAAGAATAGCTGTGAGGGGAGGTGTGTTGTTAGAGTGCCGGCAGGCTCTGAGCACTTCTATTGTCCTTGTCCCATATTTCAGCTGTCCCCTCCACTTGTGGAACCTTCTCGGCCAACCTTTAAAAAGATGGAGGTGAAGGGGCACATGAGATAGGAAGTAAATAAAAATTTGTGTATTTAATTTATTCATTCAGTAAACACTTATATAGCACTTACTATGTTCTGGGCACTGTTCCAGGTGTTTTATACATATTCATTCATTTAATCTTTATAATGACCCTGTGAGAAAACTCTGGCCAGAGAGGTTCTTGCTGCAGGTTACACAGTGAGAAGATGTGAGAGTGGGGGCTTAGGTCCAGGGAGTGTGATTCCAGAGTGTGAACCCCCACATGAAAGAACTGATACAAGTCAGTGCTTTGTGGAGTGGGATTAAAAAGAAGGGAATTCCAGACTTGGGAATGAGGTATTGGATACACATGAGGCACAATTTGGGTACTTATTATCATATTGAATTGATCTCTAATTTGCCGGGAGCTGGTCTATCCTTGCTGTTTCAAGGGACCTGGCATATATGGCATACTGTTCTTAATATATTTGCTCACCTTCTTGGCACTATGTGTTTTCACCAAGGTCACCTCTTCGAGAAAGGTTGTTTCCCCAGGTAGAGATTTTCCCCTGAAGTTAGGGAGGGAATAAAACCCCTTCACTAAGTGCCAGGCA
>NW_006383007.1:616666-637253 GCF_000327345.1 Myotis davidii
ACCTGGCAGGAGAACCTGGAGAACCTGGCTGGAGAACCTGGCTGGAGAACCTAGCAAGAGAACATGGACACAGAGCTCGGCTGGAGATTGTGGCTAGAGATCCTGGCAAGGCTGCTGATCAACTGAACGCTGTCTCCATGTCATTCCTTCTTCGCCGACTCCGTCCACACCTTTGGGGACCCCTGGACCTGCTGGGGTTGGACCCTGGCACTAATTCATCTTGTTTTTCTTCAAAATTAATTAACTTATTTTAAATTTATTTTATTGTTGAAAGTATTACAGTTGTCCCCCACTCTCCCCCTCTTGTCCCTCTCTACCCATCTCCCACCCCAACCCAGGCTATCACTAGTTTATTGTCTGTGTCCATGGTCTGTGCATATCCTATATAATAAAACCCTAATATGCAAATAGACTGAATGGCGGAATGACCGGTCGCTATGACATGCACTGACCACCAGGGGGCAGGCACTCAATGAAGGAACTGCCCCCTGGTGGTCAGTGTGCTCCCACAGGGGGAGCACCTCAGCCAGAAGCCGGGCTCACGGCTGATGAACGCAGCGGCAGTAGCAGGAGCCTCTCCTGACTCAGCTTCAGGCAGGTGATAAGGAGCAAAGGATTCCCGACTGTGAGAGCCCCAGACTGTGAGAGGGATGTCTGACTGCTGGGGGAATGGGCCTAAGCCAGCAGGCGGACATTCCTTGAGGGGTCCAGGATTGTGAGAGGGTGCAGGCTGCGCTGAGGGGACCTTCTCCCCCCACCCCTCCCATCCCCTTCCCCAGTGCATGAATTTTGTGCACTGGGCCTCTAATATGCTTATAAGTTCTTTGGTTAGTCTCTTCCCACTCCCAACCTGCCCCCTTTCCTCTGAAGTCTATCAGTCTGTTTTATGCTTCCATGTCTGTGATCCTATCTTATTCATCAATTTATTTTGTTCCTTAGATTTCACATATAAGTGAGATAATAAGATATTTGTCCTTCTCTGGCTTACTTTGCTTAGCATAATCCTTTCCAGGCCCCTCCATGCTGTCTCAAAGGGTAAGAGATCCTTCTTTTTTATTGCTACATAGTATTCCATGGTATAAATGTACCACAGCCTTTCTCCGCTCATCTATTGATGGGCACTTAGGCCGTTTCCAGATCTTAGCTATTCGTAGATAGTGCTGCTATGAACATAGGGGTGCATATTCATCATGTTTTAAAGCCCTCTTCTATTGTGGTCTCATTAATACTGCAGTTACTTAGAGGAAATATCCTTAGAAGGAAGTATTTCCTGGAGACTGGAGGAGAGATGTAGCCCAGGAAAGAAACTGCTGTTGGGATGGGGAAGGAAGGGTTTGGTTAGTAACACATTCTTGGATAAGATGTTGACCCTGTCTGTTAGTTTCTTTACAACTAGAGATGATAATTTCTATCCTTATTTAGTAACGTGCCACACAACGACGTTTTGGGTGATGACAGACTGCATTTATGACATTGGTCCCATAATATAACGCAGCTGAAAAATTCCTATCACTGAGTGATGTTGTAGCCATCTCATCATCATAGCACAGTACAGTACAGTTGCCTACAGTATAGAGTACAGCAACATGCTGTATAGGCTTGTAGCCTAGGAGCAATAGGATATAACCAATAGCCTCGGTGCATAGCAGCCTGTACCATCTAGGTCTGTGTAGATACACTTTATGATGTTTGCACAGTGACAAAATTGCCTAATGACACATTGCTCAGAACGTTTCCCAGTTGTTAAGCAACCCATAACTGTACTTACAAGGTTTTTGTGAAGCTATAATAAAAATAGAGCATAGAACTTAAAATTGGAAAGACTGCAAGCTTAACAAATCTAATAATTTTCACTTACTTTCATGTAACTCATTTTTTCAAATGAAGGTAAGAATGTCAAACAAAGTCACTGTTTCAATTAAGAGTAACTTACTCAGCTTGGCCCTCTTCACCCGCCCTTTCTGTCCTTGAGGGCACTCCATGGATTCTTCAGAGCATAGTTTCAAAGCATAGTTTGAGTCATCCGCTGTTCTGAATATGAAGAAATGTAGGCCATGAGACATTCAGTGGCTTTCCTGCAGTTGTTCGATATTTCCATTCTCTGAAGGTTTTGTCTCCGCTGGGAAAACCACCTCCTTGTGAAAATACTCTCAAAAGTTAAAAGTTCAGTTCAAAGTCAGCATGTTTGCTTTGATAATGCCTACCACTTACTGGATAATTCCCGCGCTCTTGGACAGAGGCAGCTGCACGAGTGTGTGACCCGGGCAGTTGCATAGTCCCACGCTCAGAGGGTCCTGCTCTTGGTTTCATACTCTGCTGTTGCCGTGTTGAAGTTCTTAGTAGTTTTTGAATAAGGTGCCTGTGTTTCCTTTTTATATTGGGCCCCACAAATTATAACCCTGGTTCCTGGTGTTTATATATCTTGTCTCATTTAAAATTCACAATTATCTACAAGGTGTGAATATTATTATCCCTATTCTACAATCAAGGACACTGAGGCTAAGAGAATTTCCTGAAGATCACAGGTGTTGTAAAGGGAAATGTAGTGAAGAAATGTTGGCTTAAAAGCCCACTCACTGTCTTTCTACCTCAGGCCAGTGTGAATCTAAAGTAAGAGTGTGCTGGAGAAGGGAAAAAAAGCTAATGGTAAATCTTTATTTTTCAGGGGGACATGGGGGCCGATTAGGCAATATAAGAGCTGCTGAATATATGTAAAAGCACTCAATATATGTAAACATTCTTTAATTTTTTTAAGGTGATTGACTCAATTTTAAAGAAAGGGTAGTTTGTTATGAGACTAATTTGCATAGGACCTTTACACCACTAATCTGGTGGCTAACTCAACAAGTGTGATTTTGTTTTCTTTGCATAGGAGCAGCTGAGAAATATTTGTAAAAAGAACATTTTAATTCAAGCTGTGCCTTGGTGGCAGGTTTAGGATTAGAGGCGTATTGTGCTTGCTTTTGCTTCAACATTCACTTCATATTTTTCCTTATTTTTTAAATTTAGTCATGGTTTCAGAGTTGTTTCTATGATGAACATTGTAGGGGCAGAATGTACAATTACTTGACATTCTGTGTTTACACCTATAAGAACCTAAAACTTTATGTTTAGCTTTCTCTCCTCCACCCCCATAATTTCAAAGTGAGAGTATAATTTTTCACATTTTTTTTAATCCAAAGTATTAGTGAATTTTTAAATAGTTGCCTAGGTAGAAATGGGGATTTTCTATCTGGAGAAAGTTTTTAAAGAACTGAGAATTTCTGGTTCTAATATTCTTGGACAACATTATGGCTCATGTTATAATAATATTTTGTATTTGTATAGAGCTTTTAGTCTGTAATGTGTTTTCAGGTTTGTGATAGGAAGGAGGGATAAGGCCACAGAATGGAGGAAAGCAAGAATGTTGACCTGATATTCTGACAGAACATGAAGACACTAAATGAGGGTTTTACAACAAGAGCAAAGCAAGTGGACACAGAGGCAGGGTGCTTCACAGGATTCAGGAGTATAGTTTTTCATTTTCCTAGTGTCCATTGGTCTGCTTTAGTCATTCAGCAAGTATGAATGACTGTCAAAATACCAAACCTTTAATACCCTTTAATATACCAAATTAGACTGCAGTGGCCCATCAAGACCTAAAATTGCAGCTTTATATCAATACCATCCTTTAATCTGAATGGCACACTTCCAAAGTGTTCTAACCAATTGAACTTTGATCAAGTTCAAATCTGGTGATTTTTCAAAAGGAAAAAATGAGAACAAAAAGTTGGAACAATTTCCTTCTTTATCTTAACTGTTGAAAATACTTCCTTAGAGACTTCTCAGAAAAGAAGCCATTTCCAAAGGACCACCAGACGCACTTCCATGGCACATACCCATGACTAATCTTCACCTAAATCCTTGAAAACTCAATTAGTGAAGTTCATGCCCAGAATCTGTCAGACAGGTTGTAACCAGAGAGTGCTAATGGCTTAATTCTTTAGTTATCAAAATGTCACTTCATATTAAATGAATGATCTCTAAGTACCCATATGCTAATTGGATTTATTCCATACATGTTGGCTGTGGTCATTATCACACAGAGCATGAACTTTACTGAATGACTCTGCAATTTCCCCTTAATTCTCCAAGTTAGGATGGCATTGGGTATCACCTTCATAAAGATATTTTGACTTCCAGCTTGACAGTGTAGTTAAAGTAAAAGCTCAAAGTTGGAGAAAAGGCTTAAAGAATGAGAAAAAGGTTAAAAAAAAGCCTGATAGAAATAAGCTGTATAAACCAAATATATAAAGTACTGAAGACTACTATAAAGATTTTATTACTTTAAGATTGAAATTACCACATTACTATAGATTCCTCTCAGTCAGCCATATCTAAATTTATTGCCATATAATGAGTGCACTCACCCCATTTTAAGATCTAAGAGAAGGGGACAAAAGAGTAAAATAGCTTCATCCAGAGTTGAAATAAATGCAGAAGTCGGACATTGAGCAGCTCTCCTATTCTTTAAACCAAATGGAACATAATCTGGACTTGCATCTTATTTGTAGAATAACAAACTGCTTTTGGAAATGGTGCAGTGTGTGCGGCTGTATCTTCTACATCTGGAATAGACCAGTACCTTCCTACCTGTGCTCATCCTGGAGCACAAAGAGGTGGAGGAAGCAGCAACCTGCTTCCCAGTGAACTGCTTTCTCTGCCTCTTCCTTTAAGATAGAAAGGCAAGTATAGTATCTTGGGTTCAGGGCCTATGGCAGTGGCTTTATGGGAGCTCTGAGCAAAGCCAGCCTTGAAACCATGAAGGGACCAGTATTTAGACTTTTTATGTTATCTCCAGTAGCCACTAACTAGTGGATATAAGGATGTATTAGAAGAAGACATTCACCAAATAATTTTAATTGTTAAATGAAGCATTCTTAGTACTTTAAAAATATGTTTAACATACCTGGAGTCTCAAAAACTGCAAGGTATTCTCATTTTCTCTTGCCTTCTAAGAGGTTATGTTTGGCATGTGACCTTTTAGGTTTTCTTGTGTAGACAACAACCGTTTCTCATAGTTTTTTTTTTTTTTAGCCCCTAGAATAAGGGGATGCAGTGAAGGAAGGGTTTGGGGGCAGAATAGAGAGGTGGGCGTAGTGAGGGATATACATTTATGAAGAGTAGTGTGTTATTCTTCACCTTAGGCTTGCAAATCAGTAATACTGCTGGGAGGCTAAGCTCGTGCACAGCCAGCCAGCTAACAGCACCTTCCTGTACCCAGCATGTAATGGGATCAGCTAGCTGGAACCCCACTTGTAGAAGTAGCCTCCTCCATACTTAAAGCTCATTTAGCTCAGCGCTCTCAGCTAGAGTCTCCTGTTTTGCTATGGAACCGTGACAGTGTTTGTATTCAACATTTTACTCCTGCTTCTTCCAGGAGTGGTTGTGGCAACTTGGAGATTAAACACAAGGTGAAAATAAGATGTTTAGGAATAAATCTGTACAGAAGCCCCTTGAGAGGTATTTGCATCTCACACGAGCCAAACTAACATCAGATGCACTATAGTTTTCTTGATCACTCTAACTTGAATATATTTGCTCCATAGTGTGGAAAATAATTTTAGGAGATAATGAGAAGTCTGGAAACACAATCTTGGCAAACATGAAGAGAAGAGAGATTTGGTGCTGCCCACCAGGTTTTATCTGTATCCGACGCAGACCATCATCTTTTATTTATTTATATAAATAGGCCTGATTTTCTAGCAAGATTAAATGATTCACCATGTGCATTTTTGCTCACTTTCTTGTTTGTTTGTTAATTTATTCTAGTATATATGCTTTCAGAAAAAGAGAGGATGAGATAGAAACTGACTCATTCATTCAGCAAAACTTCATTGCACAGCTAATATGTCTACCATGCTAGGTGCTGGTGGTATAGAGATGCAGGGCCAAATGCCTGTCTTCCAGGAACCTACAGTCATATAAGAGGACCTTTTAACTGAAAGCAAATCCTTAATATAACCTTTGAGAATATATTAAAGAAAATAAGCCTTATTTTGAAGTCAGACCTTTTATTCTGTGTTTCATATCCTACAACATTTTCTGCTAATATTATAGAGTGTTTTATATTGTCATATTTTGTAACAGAATTGAACTAATCCTGCCTATCAGACAGGGTGTTCAGCCGAACCTTGCTGCATCTTGCCTGCTTTCCTTGATTGTTCTTCTCATTTAATTGATCAGATTTGTTTTCTCAGCAGTGGGTGGATTTCCTTTCCAGTCTTTCTTTACTTTAGATCCAGATTCTTTAGAAAACCTGCTGTTCCCTGGTTTCTTCTCCTGGCATCAGCGGGCTCCGAGTGGACAGCCCTCACCTGTCTGAAAGAGTCTTTATCTTGTTAGGAAGCCAGAATTCAGGCTTGGGTTGGCACGATCCTCAGGAGAGAAGATGTTTTATGGGAATAGTTGCCTTCCACATCTGCTCTGGACTGTTGGTTTTACTTACCTGGTATGTTTTTAATGATTATATAACATTCACTCATAATCCTTATTTTGGAAGAGGGGGGAAGGATGGGGTGGTTGACAGGCTCCATGAAGTTATAGAAATTTGCTTATTCCAAGCACCCTAAGTGTGCTTTTTTGTTCCCTCTCTCAACATAATGGAAGGCTTAGTGATAGGAGAGCTCTCTAATTGCTCCTCTCAGAGGGCGAAGGAGGAAATGAGGAAAGGGGATGGGGAGAGAGAGAGAGAGAGCGCTTGGTACTTATAAAGACCCATATGGTGCAGGAGAGGATGCACATTCCTCACCATTGTTTTTGAACCCTTTGGTCTGACATCACAGAGGGAAAATGCAGCTGTTGGAAATAGGATGAACTATGAAACACAATAATACATGAAATTGGTGCATAAATTGTGAAATGTAAGATGAGGTTCAGTTTTACAACAATGTAGAAGTCTTGAATAGTTAATTAAGGTAGAAACTAGACATACTAACAAATAAGAGAGTAATAAGGGAGGAAGAAGACCTGCCGTCCATTTACATCCCCACATGAAGTTGTTCTCGGGTGATCGGAAAGCATTCTGAATCAGATAACATTTTAAAAATGTGTGTTTCTAAAAGCAATTTTTGGACTTCTTGACATCCAGATTTTACACTATATTAGAATTTCTTTGATAATTTCCTTCACTTTAGTGAGTATATTGCCTTTCTTTCCATGTTTTTCACATAAAGAATCTCAATTTTAGTTTTATTAAGCATTCTTCAAAGTAGTAAGGAAAATATCTAATTGTATGTGGTCAGCATATTTCTGATGCTTGATTACAAACTGTAATAATATTATCTTATAATATGTAGAAAAACCAAGTAGAAAACTGACTAAATGAAACTAATGAATAATTGATCAACAGATATATATTAAGAATCTGGCCTTTACTATTGCTTTTAAGGGAATCACAGTCACTTCATGTACATATTTATAAATCTAATTTCTACTCTGGGATCCATAGATCTGGAGATCCTGGATCTACAATTTATTTTATTATATTTTACACCTGAGCAGTCTGTGAGCTTTTCCATTAGGTGACTCTCTTTCCTGATAGCTATTTCTTGAGGCCTATTGCTTGTGAAAGGGCTTTGAACACATTAATGTGCAATACAGATAAGTAAGAGTCAAATCATTAATATCTTGTCCTCTAGAAATGGCTTGTGAAAGTACTATGAGAGTAGTAATATGTAATGCCCTAACCAAATAGATTCTATGCATGGCTACTTATTTGTCAGTTAATACAGTTATGAACAATCAAAGGGCTATACTCAATATTTTTTCTTTTAACATGTTTATTATATTTCTACTAATTCCCCAAAAGCTATACCAGCAAGTTGAGGTCAGACTTTTTAGCATATTAGTTCCTAAACCTGACTTCGGAGTTAGTCAGTGAAAACACGGACACCTAAGTTCTGGGGATGCTAACTCAGTAGGACAGCAGTGCCGTCCTGAGTCTTGATGTCTAACACGTTGTTTCCCAGGCGATTTAATGACTGGTCTATGGGCCAATGTATGGGAAATGCTGCTGTCAAGAACCTCGCTGTCAGGTAACGAACGAGCGAAACCTCGAAACCTCTTGACTGATAGCTGGCATTGTGATGGGTGGTTCAGACTAAGCTCTGCACGAGCCGCTGAAACCACTACAATGATGAGAGAAGAAGAGCTCCTTTCTTCTCTTTTCTTTGTCTGCTGAAGTGAAGCAGAATTGTAAACTATGTTTTTTTTTCCTGTTTAACTCTTGCCCTTTGACCTTAACCAGGTCAATGGAGAGACTTTTTTTAAAGTTACAAATGGATGTATCTCAGACTCCTACCTATTCACTACTGCCCAGGACATATTAGAACAAAAGATAAGTATAGTGTTGAGTTTCTTATAGCCTTCTCGTTTGGGAGTTGACAGCATTTTGGTTTCTTTAAAATGTACACAGATGTCTTATGAGCAATATGTATGCCAAATAGCTTGAATCTGAGCAAATAGTTTTTCTTATAAATAACAAAACAACAACAAATTATATGTGATTTCAGATAACAAAGTAACTGTCCTCTGGTACGGTGGCAGCAGGGTGCTGCTCTCTGTATGGTGCATCTCTAAGGTGTAATTTAGAGTGGTCCAGGAAGTGCTATGTATTTTCAATAAGACTTATTTCTGAGATTATCAAAATATATCTTTCATGTTTCTCTGATTTCCATCAGTTCTCTATGCAGGCCTGATGGTCCTGTGGGGAGACAGTGTAAGGGCTCTGACTTGCTCTGCATTGGGTCCATAGCAACAATTCCTGGGGGAAAAGGGCTCTGGGCGGAGCTGCAACCTGGGTCCGTCTTGTTTGGAGGAGACCATTTTGTACATGTCTGACCTCAAAGTTGAAGTTGGGATTATTTTGGTGCAGGATTGAGCATACTCTGTGGGCTGCCGACTTTAGGGGTCTATTCCACAGTGATGTATGGCCTGTGAGTCTTTGAATCTTAGGACACTTAGCCTTAGTTCCTAGACTTTCTCTGCTATAGTCTCAACTAAATTAAAATCTTGCTAAAAGTGGGGTCAGGAGTTAGGTTTGGATCAAATCTATTTTTTAGTAATACTTTTGTTTTTAATGCTCACCCAAGGATACATCCTTTATTGATTTTTAGAGAGAGAGAGAAACATCCATTAGTTGCTTCCTGTAGGCACCCTGATCAGGGTTGAGGCCTGCAACCTGGGTCTGTGCCCTGACCAGATATGGAATCCACAACCTTCTGGTGTTCAGGACAATGCCCCAACCAACTGAGCCAACCAGCTAGGGCTATACACATGAGATCTATATAAATCTAGATCTATACACGAGTTGGATGAAGTGATGGTGGTTCTGGTGTTGGCTTGATGGCCTTTGCTACTTTGTGGGAAATTGAAATGTGGCTTCTTAAGCCCAAAACAAATCAAGGAAGGCATTCAGGAGGACAGCCAGGGATCCTTAAATAGTACAGCCTTGGGTGCTTTGGTACTTTTCTGGGCCGCCACGTTTTTTAGAGGATGCTGTGAAAATTCTGAAACCTCTCAGCCAGCAAATTTGCCTTCTCTGGAACCTGAGTGATCCTTGGTGCAGCCTGGTATGGCCTTTCTCCTTGGAGCAATAGTAGCATGCACATATTTGCATATAATTTCAAGAATAGGAAGAGTCTGGTTAGGATTCCTGCTCGATAGGGTGGGCTACAGTAAAACAAGTTCCTTTGAACATTTTGGTCCAGTGCCTCACCAATTGTAGGTGCTTTTAAATCCATTCGAGGTTTAAATTTCTTAAAGCAAGCCCCACACACACTGGGAGCGTTCTGGGGGCCTCTGCAACAAAGTGGGAACCCTGGTTAGGGTGAGGGTTTTTGGCACAGTGCTGGTCTGCTTATCTTCCTTTCCTGTGTCCACGGGGCCCTCGTCAACAAGTAACGGAATCAAGCAAACTCTGCCTTATGTGCCTCTTGGCATACAATGTGAAAGCACTTAATAGAGTGCAGGA
Organism: Myotis davidii; assembly: GCF_000327345.1. Taxonomy (NCBI): domain Eukaryota; kingdom Metazoa; phylum Chordata; class Mammalia; order Chiroptera; family Vespertilionidae; genus Myotis; species Myotis davidii. Next base: position 626,679 of record NW_006383007.1, read on the forward strand.
ATTAGCCAGCCCTGCCTGGGAGATTTATTCCCTTGCTGCATAGTAGGCAAGGGGTGTTTTATCAGACTCTCTGCCACGCTTTAGATTTATTGCATTAACAAAGACTTCTTTGGTTATACTTGAGCTCTGTTTCAGATTTGACTATGTATGTTTTGCAGTGAAACAGCTATGTTGTGCTTCTTTAAAAGCAGCACAGTAGACTTGGCTGTGTCCTTTTGTATCACAGCACATGTGACGGATTTCATTCAGAGTAGCCACGATGGCAGTAGGAATATGAATAGCTCTTAGATGATGAGCCTTGGGATGCCAAAAGTTAAAGATGTTGATGTGGCCTGGACATGTGTTCCTTTCTTAGACTCTAGCATCTAGAGTCTAGATTTTGAAAGATAAGACCTGTGTCTATTTATAGCATCTGCCTCAGGAGCACAATAGGTATATGATACAGAAAACCCTTGATTCTCTTTGTATTGAAAATCCTTGGTTTTAATCTATCTGCCCTGTGCTAGCACAGCCCACCTTCTCTTCCTCAAATCTCATGCTATTCTTTACTATTTTTGAATCCAGCACATTGTACAATTTAAGTATTAATTCATATTTTAATCATATAATTATTCCATGGTCTATGTCTAGGCATAGATTACAGAATAGTGAATAAGTAAAAAGATCAAGGAGGATAGTGTATTGACATGTTGTAACATTCAGCAACTTCCCATGCATTCATGGAGACCTCTAAAATATAATTATTTTGTAGTAGTCAAAGCTTTTGTTCCATTTATAAGCAAATTAGTAGCTCCTTCAAATTATAACCTGAGAATAATTAAAAGTGACTCATACTGAACCCCAGTATGTATTCATTTATTAATTCAGAAAAACACTTAGTCTCCCAGTATGTGTCCAATGTTGTAGTAGGCCCTAGGATGCAATGGATCACACAGATGCAATTCTGTATTCATGGATCCAAGAGTCTTAACGGGGATGTGATTACACAAACAATTATTAAGGAGAATGGGCAAGAGATAGACCATGGGAAACAATAGACTTGAAGAGGAGAGAAAGAGAGAGAGAGAGAGAGAGAGAGAGAGAGAGAGAGAGAGAGAGAGAGAGAGAGAAGAAAGAAAGAGAGACGTAGCATATTGGAGGAACTAAAAGGATTTAGTATGGCGTGAATGTAGAGGAGGAGGAGGAGGAGAGTGGTGAAGGGTGAGGTTAAAGAGATAATCCTGGACTCCCTAATGAAGGGTTTCAGCCCTTTTAAGGGGTTTGGACTTTACCTTAAGGCAACAGGAATTAAGATAGGATTTAGAGCTAGAGAGATGTGATCAGATTTGCAGTGTCATAAAGATATCATTGTTCTGGATGGGGCCTGGAGAACAGATTGGATGGGGCAAGAGTGAATGACAGTGATGCTGACCAAGGTTGTAGCTCGGGTGGAGAGGAGAAGGGTTTTAAGAGATACTTAGGAAGCAAGGTCTCTAAGACCTGGTAATTGAAGAGGATCAAGGATGATTTCCAGGTGTCAAGGCTCAGGCCAACTGGGTGAAGAGTGATACCATTCACTGGGAGAAGGAACGCAGGAGGTGGGGAGGGTTTAGAGGAAAATGATGAAGTAAGTTTTGGGCAAATTCACTTTGTGACATCTATGAAAAAGCCAAGGGTGGGAGGTCTTGGATGTGGATGCTGATTGAGAGTTTGTGGTAATCCCTGGGAAATGAAGAAACAATCTGATTAATGGCCCATGGCCTCCTGGTATGTGAAGTTAAGTTTGGGAATTAAGACTTGCATATGCAGAATAAGAGTGCCAGTACAAGATGGCTCAGTGGTAACCTGAGTGACATAGTGAATGCTCTCAGAGTCTGGAGAAGGAAAGGTTCAATAGCCTGGGATAATCAAAGGTGCTTTGAAGCCAGTGAAATCTTTCTAAAGTTCACATCCCCCTGCCTAAAACCATCAGTGGTCCCTCATTGATTTTAGAATGAGTTCCAAATTTCTTAGTTTGGTTGCCAAGGCCTATCCTAACCTAAGTTTCTCCCCACCGCTTAACTCTTCACCTTCCATTCTTTTTCTCCTTTCATTTTCCATTTTGCCACCTACCTATTGATTTTCCCAAGGATAAAGCTGCTTCTCACTTCTGTGTCTCTGCCATGATGCTTCCTCACTGGATTCTGGCCTGCTCTTCTAGACCTTGTCTATTGGCAACTCTAATCGATCCTTCCAGTATAGGTCTGCCTGGGTTGTTCTCCTCACAATGCTTTCTCTCACCCCTCAATATAGCATCAATTCCTCCTGCATATTTCTCTCCCTTGTACATCCTTTTATTATTATACTAGAGGCTTAGTGCACAAATTTGTGCATGGGTGGCATCTGGCCGGCCTGGCCCCAATTGGATCCGGGCCGGGCCTGTTGGGAGGAGATGGCGGGAGTTTGGCCATCCAACCTGCCCCAATCAGGGCCTAATCAGGGCCAGGCCAGCTGGGGGGAGGGGCCGCAGGCAATTGGCTGGTGGGACCCGCCCCTGAATGGGGAGGGAGGGGCCAATCGGGGGCCAGCAGACTGGGGTGGTTGGCCAGCTGCCCTGCCCTCGATTGGGGTGGGAGAAGCCTATCAGGGGCGGGCCAGCCAGGGGGAGGGGCCATGGGAGGTTGGCCAGTTTGCTGGCTGCAATGGGTGTCATAGCAACTGGTCGTTCTGGTCATTCCAGCATTCCGGTCACTGGGTTTTTATATTTATAGAAGATATAGTGCTTTTTTTGCTTTTGTTTTTTTTCTATCACCCATTCCAGACTTTTAAGATCCTTATTAACAGTGACCAGTTTTTTCCCCCCATTAGATACCCAGTACTGTCTAGCAGGGTGTTGGCCTATACAAGATGCTCAATAAATTCTGAACTGGAATGATTCAGGTATAAAAATCTAAGGTAGATTACCGGAATATAGGACCTACGTAGAGAAATCTATTGACTAGATTTTTTTGCGTTTAATAGCTTTACTAGCACTGATTACAAACTCAGTGCTGCATACTTATTGCTCATGATAATGGCATTAATCAAGTCCAGCATGTCAGCACTTACACAGTTTTGGGGCTCCGTTGTCTCCAGAATCATTTGGGTTCAAACTTCAGTTTTACTTCCATTCTTCTGTCTCAAAAAATTAAAATTGTGACAATTGTAACCAACCCCTAGAGCTTGTTCAACTTAATATTCAGTCATTCATTAGCCCCATTCATTCATAGACAATTACGGAGTGTCTACCCTGGGTCCAAGCACTGAGGATATGGTTCACACTCACTTTCATTGTGCCTTGGATGAATATGTTTTTTATTCAGGGGAGTAATTCTTTTCAGAATTAAAATTCTGATACTGCTATGTAATCACATAGGATTTGAAACAGAGACTTAAATTTATAGAGAACTTCTGGATTAGATCTTTTTGATCAAGCCTGGCACTGCCTCACCAGACTTTTTGTCTCAGCTCAGCTTTTCTTGACTCTCCTCCATCCCATCTAGATTATTTTTCTTTATCCTTCCCCTACTTTCCCCGCCCATGCCTAGAGAGTTGTTATGCTAATCCTTTTGGTATAAAGTGAGGGACGTCTTGGTGTCTTTATGATCATAGAGGAATTATGTAGTCTGGTGAGAGGAATGACTGTTATGTTAAAAATGTCTGTGCTAAGTCTTCATAACAAAAGCAGTGTAAGCAGAAGCCAAATTGTGCCACTTGGAGAAGATGATGTGTCGATGTTAGGAAGGCGTGTTTGCCTCTGGGTTGCTTTGCAGTGCAAACAACATTGGAACCTTGAGCATTGTGCCAGGGAGCCCAGTGGTGTTAAGTGACTAGTAGCATAGATTTAAGTGGGAAGAAAAAAAAGTTAGCTATTAATTACTTATTCAGGCATGTAGCCTACAAGAATGGGAAAATCTGAAATTATTTTGCCAGCACTAGCTAGAGCTTTAAATCAAGCACTAAGCAATAACTTCAGCACGGATTTAAGTAGTTGCTGATAAATAGGTACCTGGAACCATCTCCAGGGGCATTGCTTGTTTTATTAAATGAACGCACTAAACAGGCTATTAAAGCTCTGTGTTAGTTCAGTGTGGTCCCAGACTTAGCCTGTAAAATCCCTTTGCTTTGTCTTACTGTGTATGGTTCAAGTCTATAAAGTTGGTGCCCTACCAATGCTGACTTGTGTTTCTTGGTGGTTTTCCCTCTGGTCTACCTTGTATAGACCAGAGTCCCCATGGACAGGATGTAGGGAGCCAGGAGGGGCAGCCAAACGCTCTTGACTTTTACTTCAGGTTTGACTGGGAAAACAATCCCATTCCTGTTTTCTTGGAGAATTATTTTAGTGTTTATGTAAGAAATCAGGTCTTGGTTTGGTGGGCCATAATGTACCCTTTCTTAAAACAAAACAACGCACACACAAAAAACTGTCTCTGGCAATATGAGCAGTAGCACTAACCATGATCTACATTGGGGTATTCAGAGCTGTCAGTCCAGGAGTGCAGCACTCTCAGTCTTGTGGAATGAACGCATGAATAACAATCTCAGTTCAAGTATTGCAGAATTGTTCGCACTCTTTTGGACTAAGATAAGGAGACATCTAGAGGAACAGGAAGCGGTGGCTGGAGATGCAGGAGAGAGGAGCATTTATTGATTCACTTGTGTAATTAGGCATCAGAAGGGGATAGATAGAGAGTAGACAAAGATTTGCCTGGGACAGAAGAAGAGATATCTCTCCCACTGAGCAGCGAAAAAGAAGGGATGACAGCCAGCTGGTGTGGCTCAGTGGTTGAGCATTGACCTATGAACCAGGAGGTCATGATTCGATTCCCAGTCTGGCCACATACCTGAGTTGTGGGCTCGGTCCCTATTGTGGAGCCTGCAGGAGGCAGACGATGATGGTTCTCTCTCATCATTGATGTTTCTATCTCTCCCTCTCATTTCCTCTCTGAAATCAATTAAATGTATGTATGTGTGTATACACACACACACACATATGAAAAAAGAGATGACAGGTTTAGAAGAAGATTCAGAAGGGATGACAGGTTGAGAAGGTTTGTGGTGGGTGGGTGGGAGAGTGGTTTGGGATGTTTGGGGTGGCTTGCATGTGATGACAAAGGGTTTGTAAAGAGTGATCCAAGTTGGAAGAACCACTGGTGGAATGGGAGGGATCCTAGCTTGGTTTGGCCTGCCCACGGCATGCAGGGCAGGTGCTGGGGCCTGCACAGAAGGAATGGCCCTGCTAAATAGTCACATGTTTACAAGTTTAGATTTGGAGCTGGCTGCTCGCTTTATTCCTCACTTTGTTGTTTCTAGTGCCTCAGTTTTTGATTTCTCAGTCCTCTCTCCATTTGTAAGTCACCCTAAACACCTCCAGTTAGGCATATAATCAGCTTCTTTGCCTCTTTAACTTCAACTCTACTTCCTAACTGTAGTTTCTGTCTTTTCACAGCTCAGCAATTTTGCAAATGGATTTCTGGATAAGAAATTCATGACAGGACCCAGCCCTCAAACCTTCCTCTTCTTTCCAAGCTTTAAACAGGAAACCCTCACTGTTCTAGCTTATGGGTTGGACTCAGACAGAGGGATCAGACCAAGGACAACTAAAAGGATTATGACCCGGTCGTTGGTCCAGCTGTGAAGTGAAATCACAAATCTGAAGTAGAGTCCAATGTACGTGTATGCAAGTCCAATGTAATTCTATGCAGCAGTCCCAAGAGAACAGATTTTAGGTTTGATCCAGAGTTAGTGGCTTTCCGGGAGCTATCTGATAAGGTACAAGGATGAAAAAGATAAGGGTGCTGGCAGGAATGTCACTGGACTAGCATTCCATGGGGTCCATAATGGGGTTGAAGAGATACCAAATAGATGGGCTGATAGGTTGAGAGCAGAGGAGGTGTCAGATGACCAATCCTGGTATAGCCCAAGACAGTGGGAGGGAGTGGACTGGGATTCTTATACCCATTTTATGTTTTTATAGACTACTCTTATATCCCATCTCAACCCTCTCACCTTTCTCAAAACCATAAGTCTATATTGAGGATTCATAGTCATGTTAGCAGATTGTATTAGATGAACCAAAAGATCTTTCCAAAGCCCATGATTCCATTATGTTCTACATGAAGAAAGAAAGAGATCAATTAAATAACTCACTGATCAATGATTAGTTATGATGACTGGAAGACAATGTGTCTTTAGCCCTATGTTGGTTTTCTTTTTTTAGCCTTGTTTGTCTTGCACATGAATTTTTAATATTTGACCCGGAGGATTCCTGAACTGTGCCTCTGGGAGGTGTCCTCTAATACGCTGATGCCAGTATTTAGTTTTTTTTTCTTTTCCTTTTTTAAATGACGTATTTTATAATTCCTTTCCTCAGAAGTGATTTTATTCACAAGATTCCATTATAAGTATTCCTGCAGTGAGGGCTGTTGGAAAGTTTCCTATAGAACATAACCAAGACTATTTTATTACTACGGTAGGCACGCAAAGCTGCTAGACTCTTCCCTTTCTTTGAGCCTCAGAATTCTTTATTTCTCCTCCCCCTCTTAGCTGCTTATGATGGAGACTTTGGCCTTACAGGTTTTTTCCCTCTTTCTGCTACTCATTTCCCCAAGTTTATTTCCGTGTCACTTGCCCCCCTTTTCATGTCAGTGGGATACCATTGTGGCTTCCAAGTGCTGGGCCTGTGATCACATTATTTTTACTTGTAGGATTAGTTTTGGTCTCTGAGAAGTCACTGATCCATTACTTATATAAGAGAAGAAAAGCAGAAAACCTGAAGAACTCAAAAGGAAATTTCTGTTCTCTCCTCTTCCTCCTGCTGGCATCAATCCTTTCATGATAGATAACTCCAAAGGTGTTTCTGTGTGATGGGTTCCATTCTGGGGTTTTATCTACTAATTTAACGCCCTATATGGCCTAGATCTGTATGCAATTTACCAGTTATAATATATTAATAAATGACATTTTTCAAATTCCAGGTATGGTATTAGGTGTTTTATATTCAATATTTCATTTAATTATCAAAACCTTATTCAGTAGGTGCTGTTAGTATCCCCACTTTACAAATGAGAAATCTGAAGTTTAAAAGATAAACCACTTACTCACAGCTGTGTGGCTAAGTGCTATTGGTGGGATGTGAGCTTCACATTGGAGTTCAGAGTCTGTGGAGCACGCTCTTTTATCCTAATTTTGACAGCCTCAAAGGACAGTTGCATGCTGGCAGGGTTTAATTGTATAAAATTGTGATATGGTTGGGCTGACTATATATTTGAGACATATAATTACAAGTCATATCCTATATAATAAAAGCCTAATATGCCAAGTGTCTGGTCTTCTGTTGTTCAACTAACCAAAGCATAAAAGGCAGCCAAACTGCTCACTATGACATGCACTGACCACCAGGGGGCAGACGCTCTGACTGGTGGGTTAGCTTGCTGCTGGGGTCCGGCTGATCAGGACTGAAGGAGCCAGGCAGACACGTCCTGGAGCCCTCCCTTGGCCCCTCCCTAGCTGGCCAACCTCCCTCGGCCTGCTCTGCACCCTCTCACATCTGGGACCCCTAAGGGGGTGTTGGAGAGCCAGTTTCGACCCAATCTGGCAGGCCAGGCCGATGGATCCCAGTGGTGCATGAATTCATGCACTGGGCCTCTAATTATAAAAGAAAGAAGCCCACTAAAACTTCCCCCAACTTGTAAAAGGAAACAAATTTTGATCCACCTTGCTGATAATAAGCCTTTCTCAAGTGGCATTTATTTCTAAAGCTTCTCTTTCTTCCTGGTTTTTTCTTGCCTTTTTTTTTCTCCTGTGTTTCCTCTCCTTTCAAAAGAAATCTCCCATTGTATCTTCCCAGTAGGATTTCAGGTGGGTGCATGAATTATTCATTGTTATTGTCCTGTGTTCCTGCAGTGGATTTGTGGAGAAACTTCTCATGGGTCACCATCTGCAATTATTAATGACAGTTACAAACTGATCTGAAGAGGGAGCTTAGGAACACTTGGATTTTTTTCTTGCAAAATTTAGAAAGCCTATATTAGCGTAAGAGGGATGGAGGAAATGCATTTCAGAAGACACCCAGGTTCGAAGATGGCCATTCCCATGCGAGCAGCCTGGGTCATGTGCAATAATTTCATCATGAGCACAGACTAAAGGTTCTAGAGAAGTTTTTTAATTTGGGGTATGTTAGAAGTTTCCATTTAAAAAAAATCTATTTTTATTGATTTCAGTGAGAGGAAGGGAGAGGGAGAGATAGAAACATCAATGATGAGAGAGAATCATTGATCAACTAACTATCTCCTGCACGCCTGGGCATGTGCCCTGACTTGGAATAGAACCGTGACCTTCAGGTTTATAAGTCGATGCTTAACCACTGAACCACACCAGCTGGGCAAGAAGTTTCCATTTTCGTTTTCTCAGTCATGTTCATTCTAACTAGATCACATCTCCAGGGCAGTGCTACTACACATGGTTGGGCCGGTTGCACACTGTGCAACTTGAGGGGATGCCATTTACACTGCTGTAGATGAAGCCCAGACTTAGAGTGTACAGTCAATTCTCATTATTCACAATAGTTATGTTCTATAAAGTTACCACAAACACTGAATTAACAAATACTGAACCATTGCTCCCAGGGGAAATATATATTTCCCGCAGGAGCCTCTAATCACCACATTTTCATCAACTGATCAATACATAACCTTGTTTTATGTGTGTTTCTGTTTAAAGACACCTTATTTAATATCTATTGCTGATTTATTAACACTGAAATCACGGCTAACAGCATTGTAACTCATGCCTTAATGAAGCTTATCTTACACACATATTTTCTCCATAAGGATCATCACAATCTTCTTGAGCTCAGGAACACCAGATAGCACTTCAACACTGTACTTAGGGATCATTTTAAAGAGCAAAATTATCAACAAAAATGTGCAAAAATTTGAAAAACTCAACGCTAAATAGAATGTAAAGAAGGACATGATGGGAGCTGAAACAAGAAGGCAGAGGGTCAGCTTATTTGACTTCAGCTGGGAATGTGCATGTCAATATTTACTCAAATATTTTGTTGCTCTGTGCGCGTTCTCAGATGACCATGAAAGTACTGTAAGTGTTGATTTGGGGGTTACAAATAAATTTTAGCCAGTAAGTGAATCCCCAAATATGGACTCCTTGAGTAATGAGGATCAACTATATATTCTTTTAACCAAGAACTGAGGAAACCCAAAGGAGATGTTGGGCTGAGAATGATTTTAAGAGAAGTAGGATTATAACAGAGTTACACAGCACCCAGCCTAATCTCTTCCATTTTCAGATGAGGAAGAGGCTCAAAGACGTTATGTGACTTGCTGAAGGCCAGGTAGCTGATGAATAGTGGAGCCAACATTTGAGCCGGAGTAGTAGTTCACGGGAACCCAAGTCTTGACATAACCGCATTGATGCCCTAACCTCTATGTGTGCTGGAGTAAAAGCCCTCACAGGACTTTCCAGAGCTCTCTGTTGAAAGGAATGAGCAAGGACATGATATCACTAAGTAGCTCTTACAAGCGTTGGCTTCTGTCTCAGTCTGGTTAGGCTGCTGTGACAGAATGCTGTAGACTGAGTGGTTTACAAACAACAGAAATTTATTTTTTATAGTTCTGAAGGCTGGGAAGTTCAAGATCAAGTCACAAGCAGATATGGTGTCTGGGAAGTGTCCACTTCCTAGTTCATAGATGACATTCCTCTTACTGTAACCTCATATGGTGAGGGGACCAGGGATTCTATCATATTGGAGATTAGGTTTCAACATATACATTTTTTGGGGGGAGGGGGCATAAGCATTCCGTATATAGCAGCTTCCTAACCATTAGTTTAATTCTTCATTCAAGAATTGTTTTTTTGTTTGTTTGTTTTTTTGTTTTTATTCTTACCATGTGCCAGTACAAGGCTAGGTGCTGGGATACTGGGAGGAATGGGACCTCACAAGAAGCTAACAGTCCCCTGTGAAGCCTTCGCAGGAGGAGTGGGCTCCAGCACCATAAGGCTTGAGGCTGCTGGCACCGAGATGTCTAGAAGAAAAATCCCTTTCCCAGCTAGGATAGCTCTCCAAAGGAACCAAGCTTAATGTCACTTCTCAAAATCCTGCCTAGAAGCCTCTCATGTCACCCACTTGGCTATGGCTTTTCTACACCTAGACAGGGCCAGACTACAGGTGATCCTTGAGCAACATGGATTTGAACTGTGAGGGTCCACTTATATGTGGATTTCAAAAAAAATAAATACTATAAATGTATTTTCTCTTCCTTAATGATTTCCTCTTCTTTTTAAAAAATATATATTATTGATATTTTTACAGAGAGAAAGGGAAAAGTATAGAGAGTTAGAAACATCGATGAGAGAAACATCGATCAGCTGCCTCCTGCACACCCCCTACTGGGGTTATGCCCGCAACCAAGGTACATGCCCTTGACCAGAATCGAACCTGGGACCCTTCCGTCCGCAGGCCAAAGCTCTATCCTCTGAGCCAAACTGGTTAGGCAATGATTTTCTTAATAACATTCTATTTCTCTAGCTTTATGGCAAGAATACAGTATATAATACTTA
>NW_006383007.1:637768-639858 GCF_000327345.1 Myotis davidii
GGTAAATTGAAACAAACTTTGTGGTAAACAAGTTGGAAATACTGTAATCAGTACTTAAAAGTTGCTAAGAGTAGATCCTGAAAATTCTCTCCGGCAAAAAAAAATTGTAACTGTGTAAATATGATGGATGTGTTAACTAAACGCACTGTGGTAACCATTTCACCATATGTCCTTACACCAAATCACATTGTACATTGTAAACTTACACAACGTTACACGCCAATTATATCTCAGTAAGGCTGGGAAAGATATGATGGGGTGTGGTGTCAGGGAGTTCCTGGTTGCCCCATGTCAATGGTAAGCCGAAAGTCGACGAGGTATTCCTTCAGCACAAAGGATTTATTCGGGAAGAAGACTGCAATCCATCTGCACAGCTATGGCAACCACGTTCAAGTTCCCCAGCATAAGATATAAGGCCAGTTATAATTTATATATGCACACTAACCTGTGAAATAAGTGTAAAGAAGTCCAATAAAGTTCTGACTTTTAAAACACTAGTTCATAGATAACATTCCTCTTACTGTAACCTCATATGGTGAGGGGACCAGGGATTCTATCATATTGGAGATTAGGTTTCAACATATACATTTTTTGGGGGGAGGGGGCATAAGCATTCCGTATATAGCAGCTTCCTAACCATTAGTTTAATTCTTCATTCAAGAATTGTTTTTTTGTTTGTTTGTTTTTTTGTTTTTATTCTTACCATGTGCCAGTACAAGGCTAGGTGCTGGGATACTGGGAGGAATGGGACCTCACAAGAAGCTAACAGTCCCCTGTGAAGCCTTCGCAGGAGGAGTGGGCTCCAGCACCATAAGGCTTGAGGCTGCTGGCACCGAGATGTCTAGAAGAAAAATCCCTTTCCCAGCTAGGATAGCTCTCCAAAGGAACCAAGCTTAATGTCACTTCTCAAAATCCTGCCTAGAAGCCTCTCATGTCACCCACTTGGCTATGGCTTTTCTACACCTAGACAGGGCCAGACTACAGGTGATCCTTGAGCAACATGGATTTGAACTGTGAGGGTCCACTTATATGTGGATTTCAAAAAAAATAAATACTATAAATGTATTTTCTCTTCCTTAATGATTTCCTCTTCTTTTTAAAAAATATATATTATTGATATTTTTACAGAGAGAAAGGGAAAAGTATAGAGAGTTAGAAACATCGATGAGAGAAACATCGATCAGCTGCCTCCTGCACACCCCCTACTGGGGTTATGCCCGCAACCAAGGTACATGCCCTTGACCAGAATCGAACCTGGGACCCTTCAGTCCGCAGGCCAAAGCTCTATCCTCTGAGCCAAACTGGTTAGGCAATGATTTTCTTAATAACATTCTATTTCTCTAGCTTTATGGCAAGAATACAGTATATAATACATATAACAAAATACGTTACTTGACTATTTTATTGGTAAGGGTTCTGGTCAACAATAGGCTATTAGTAGTTAAGTTTTGGGGAATCAGAAGTTATATGTGCGTTTTCTACTGTGTGGGGAATAGGTGCCCCTAACCCCTGCATTATTCAAGGGTCAGCTGTATACTTAAATTACTTTTATAGTCCTTTGGATTACTCCCTCTCCTCCACTCCCCTCAGCTTAAGAAAGATGTGAAGCCTATGACAGAGTTCGATGCCTCCCCCTTATATGGCCATAGTAAATGGTCCAAAGGCTCTTTACCCCCCTTATGGCCATAGTAAATGGTCCAAAGGCTCTTTATAGGCCCTGCTGGTTCTAGGGGATTATTTGAATCAGTAATTTGTACTTACTAAATGTCATTTTGTATCTGTATGCACAGATACACACATATATTTAAAGAAGCTGTTTTACTCAACATTGCATAAGATTATATTCTCTTTTATTTAAGACTAGGGGCCCAGTGCATGAATTTGTGCACCTTGAAAGGATCTGTGGACTGCGAGGCTACAGTAGGCACAGGGACAGGTCTTGGCCCATCCTCTGCACCCCTGCCTGGCCCCTACTGCCACAGCCCCGGATCCCTTGCCTGTTGGCAGCCCTGCTTCCGCCACCACCACGCCCACATGCTGACGGTGCCAGCCCTGCTCACACTCCCTGATGGGAGGGAGCACTTGGGGCA
>NW_006383007.1:643116-645509 GCF_000327345.1 Myotis davidii
ACATCGAGCAGCTACCTCCTGCATGCCCCCCACGGGGGATGTGCCCGCAACCAAGGTACATGCCCTTGACCGGAATCGAACCTGGGACCCTTCAGTCCGCAGGCCAAAGCTCTATCCTCTGAGCCAAACTGGTTAGGCAATGATTTTCTTAATAACATTCTATTTCTCTAGCTTTATGGCAAGAATACAGTATATAATACATATAACAAAATACGTTACTTGACTATTTTATTGGTAAGGGTTCTGGTCAACAATAGGCTATTAGTAGTTAAGTTTTGGGGAATCAGAAGTTATATGTGCGTTTTCTACTGTGTGGGGAATAGGTGCCCCTAACCCCTGCATTATTCAAGGGTCAGCTGTATACTTAAATTACTTTTATAGTCCTTTGGATTACTCCCTCTCCTCCACTCCCCTCAGCTTAAGAAAGATGTGAAGCCTATGACAGAGTTCGATGCCTCCCCCTTATATGGCCATAGTAAATGGTCCAAAGGCTCTTTATAGGCCCTGCTGGTTCTAGGGGATTATTTGAATCAGTAATTTGTACTTACTAAATGTCATTTTGTATCTGTATGCACAGATACACACATATAGTTAAAGAAGCTGTTTTACTCAACATTGCATAAGATTATATTCTCTTTTATTTAAGACTAGGGGCCCAGTGCATGAATTTGTGCACCTTGAAAGGCACTATGGGCCACGAGGCTGCAGTGGACACAGCAGCGGGTCTTGGTCCATCCTCCATGCCCCTGCCCGGCCCCTCCCGCCGCGGCCTTCAGTCCTCTGTCCTGGCAGCACTGCTCCCGCCACCAGACGCAGAGCAATTGGAGCTGGCGCCAGCAGTGGATGTGAGCGGGGCTGGTGCCATGTGTATGCGTGGCGGCTGCTGCCCGATCACTCCTCAGGAGCAGGGGGAGGTGGAGAAGCCCTGAGGGGCGATCAGGGCCGGCCACCTGGTGATGGCGCTGAGCAATCGGGGCCAGCACCGGGCACTGGCAGTGGGTCCAAGCGGGGCTGGCACTGGCAGCAGGAGTGAGCACCAGGTGGGACTGCGGCGCACTGGAGCAAAGAATTTTCAGTAACCACCAGAGGATCACCCCGATGACAGCGACTGGTGCCCCGCCCTGGTCTGGCACCCCCCACTCACCTGCTCCACCATCATGCTGCGGCCAACACCTGCCATGTTCTGCACACGCCCCCTGGTGGTCAGCACACATCATAGCGACAGTTGTTTGTTTGTCCCACCCTTCGGTCTATTTGCATATGAGGGTTTTATATATATAGATTATTCAACTACGTGTGATAACAGTATCCTCTTAGAAATGGAGATGACTGACAAGGGAAACTTCAAGTGCTGTCTGGGGAGGCTGGACTGAGCCCCCAGAGAAGGTGACCCACGTCTGGTGTGTACCATTTTGGTATTGGCAGGTGTCTCTTTACTCACTCTCTCATGGAGAGATGAACTTCAGATCTGGATTTGGGGACATGTGTGGCAGTACGAAGAGTGGTTAATAGCATGCGCTTTGGAGTTAGGTTGATCTAGGTTCTAATCTTATCTCCATGTCATCTTGGACACATTACGAAGACTGTGCTTCCAGATTCTTATCTGTTAAGCAGTGATAATAGTATGAACCTCACTGGATTGTTTTAAGAATTAATATAGGAAATTGTATAAAATGCTCAGCGTAATTCGGCATAGAGAAGGCGGATAATTGGTATTTTTTGGTAGCAGTAGTGGCCATGTACACTCAGTGTGCACTGGCTTAATCTAAGGTGGGAGCTTCCAACCCTGGACTCCCCTCCCCCCCAGCACTTGTCTGCCTTCTGCAGTTGGCCTCAGGCTCTTGCCTGTGGAGAGCCTCACTTCCAGTTTCTGTGGAGAGTCTGGTGTGAAACTGCCCATGACTTGAAAACCCTGTAGTTGCTTTCATTTTGAGTAGAAGAGTGATCACTGCATTGAATAAACACTACTCTGGTTCATGTTTTTATTTTATCCAAATGTAGAGCTTAGCTAAGAAGTGTAAGGATGACCATAGAGTGGCTCCAGGGCCAAGAACTGAGTTGTTTTGTTTCTGGAGGGCCCTAGGCTAATAATATCTGGTGAGGATGTGGTCAGAAGTTCAGGGAAAATTAAGCCAGGGATCAGCAGGATTATAGATAAATCCAAATGGTCATCCTAGATGTGTGTAGAGGAATTTATCCGAAGGGTTATGCAATTTAACTGTATGTTCTTAACTGCCCGCTTTCATAATCAGATTGGTTTTTCAGCCTTGATAAGAAGTTCACAACTATTACATAATTCCATGCCACCTAGCACTGTGTGTCCCTGACCAAGTGACTTAATCTCTCTGAGCTTCAGTTTCTCTTGGTATTCTATGGGTGTGTGTGTGGGGGTG
>NW_006383007.1:645728-677116 GCF_000327345.1 Myotis davidii
GATATTTTTAGTACGTATCTCCTAGGGTTGTTCTGAAAATTAATTGAGATGAATAAGTGTGTGAGCAAATGAATGTGTGTGAGGTAGTGTGAGCTCATGAACGCAGCATAGTGGCTGCCTTATATCAGAATAAACATTTGATAAATGTTAGCTGCTATTATTTAAGTTGCTGTTGAACTGTAGTTAAAAACTGGGGAAAATAAATGTGATCTTTCTTTGTTTTTTAATATGTATGCTGACTGAATACTGAGGATTTTTCTAGTTTCTGGTACCTGTGTGTGTGTGTGTGTGTGTGTGTGTGTGTGTGTGTGTGTACGCACGCTCTGCATATCTGTGTATTTAAATTAGGATAAACTAGCTCACTGAGAGTTCACATCTTGGGATTAAGGGACTTGTCTAGTTTGAGAAAGTCCTGTAGTGTTTTTGGAGGGGAATTAAAACCTCTTCCCATCCCCCACCAATATAATATGCTGCTTTCTGCAAACAATCATTGGTGAGGGGTAGCACAGTGCCAGAGTACCGGTCTCATACAAGGCAGAGAGGTGGGCAGATATTGACCCCAGCGGCTGAAGAGCTGGGCCTCTGGATGTGACAGCAGGATGCAGGGGAATAAAGAAAGAAATTGGGACATAACCAAAACAAACACTTAACAGACTGTTCATTGAGCAGGGAACATTTGATGGAGGGTATGATAAAATCATTTTCCAAAGTTTTTTCCCTATTTTTATTTGGACTAGCCCCCATTCTTCAAGTTATGACTTTTTAGGTATATTTAGGCACAAAAAAAGCAATTTGCAGGGGACCTGGGACATTAATTGGTTTTTATCTTTGCTATTACATTTCACCTTCCAACTCCTATTTCTACAGATTTGTTCTTTTCTCTCTAATAAGTCTACCTTGGATTCTGAAATACCTTAAATATAGCTAACATTCCACAATGGTGTGCTTTGTTAGTAGGAAAGAATCTGGGTTATAAAATATTAAGAATGTGCTAACCACAGAATGTTGTATTAGCATAAGTAAAATTATTTCTTTTAGATTTTAAAACAGATTATAGTTGATAACATTGCAGTGTATAATTGAAATTTACTAAGAGAGTAGAACTTAAATGTTCTTACACACACAAAAAAGATAAATATGTGGGGTGATGGATGTGTTAATTAATTAGATGGGAGGAATCCTTTTTATAAATTACCACATATATAAATCACCAGCATGGACACTAAGTATTTTACTGCTTCACTTGACAATTAATCTTCAATAAAGCTGAAATTAAAAAAGATTCTGGGAACAATATTATTAGTATTTTTATTAGAATTTATATGATGAAATATAAAAAAGGGTTTTATATTATACTAAATGCATTCTTTTGCCTCTCGCTTAGCTTATATAGTTTATAGAAGTTATTATTTAAAGCATTTGTGTCATTGGCTGCGATTTTATATCTAGAGATATTTGTTGAACTGAATTATTATTAGTGGATTTGGCTTTTAGTCCCCATTAATTCATTCATTTGGCAACTTTTTAAAAAGAAGAAATAAGTAACAAATAAATGTTTTACTTCCTTTTTATTTTATTTTTACTTTTTATTATGGAAAATTTTACATACCTATGAAAGAACACTGTAATGAACAACTATGTATTATCACCATCTCTCAATTCCTGGCCATTGTTTAATCTATATACTCTCTTCTTCATATCTTATATTATTTTGAAGTAAATCCTAATTATATTTCATCAACAAATATTTAATATGTATGTGTAAATGATAGTGACTCTTTTAAAAATGTAACCAAAATAACATTATCATGTCTAACAAAATAATTGTTTCTTGATTAACTCAGATATTTAGTCTTGCTTAAATTTATAATTATTTCTGGTTTTTCCTTGGTTTGTTTGTAAGGATCCATATTAAGTTCAGATCTCATGAGTGGTTATGTTTCATTTTGTTTGTTTACTTAATAAACATTTTTTGAAGTTGTGCTTTTTATTTTATTTTAAATATCTAGTGCAGATGCCCTCAATGTGAACTGGATTAGTTTCCTAGTTCTTTCAGGAACTTGTATGACCACGAGTAGATTACTTCATCCCTTAGAGCCTCAGTTTTATAATATGTAAAATTATAGTGTTGAGCTAGAAGACCTTTAAAGTCATCTACAGTTCTCATATTTTGTAATGACATAAACCAATAGCAAAAAAGGGATATTTGAACTTTCTTTTTTTCTTTTATGAGGGTAAATGCCTTTTAGAAAGGTCATAAGTCAGAGCCATGGATAAAATGTTAGGCTATGGGCTGGGAGATTCTTTTTGAAAGAAATTATACTCTCATAGAATGTTACTTGGCTTATTACCCTCAGAGTACACAGTCTATCCCTTTCACCCTTATTTAACAGAGCATGGTCCAGGGATGAATTGAAATGGGTTATGAAAACAAACTTATTTGGGATATAATTTGAAAAACTTACTAGGCGGGGGAGTTTTCAATTGGCAATGGTAGACTATGTTATTTTAAATCAACTCTCCCACTTAAAGAACTAAAAAATATGTAAAAATATTAAAAACCTTTGCTTAAAGGAATAGGAAAGCCCATTAGGATAGAAAGAAATTATAGGACCAAGATACAGGAGAGGAAGTGTCTGAAAGCAGTGATTTAGAGGCTAAGAAACTAAGGACAGCTTTTAATACAATTGTCAGGCTGATAGAGGATCAAAATGAGACTGGAGCCTACCTGGGAGTGGGGCTGCTAAAGCCTTAGCCTTTCATTTAAGGACTTGAAGGGCTGCATCCTAGAATTAAGAGTGAGCAGGAAATAGGCTCGTCTCACAAGAACTGAAGCTGTGGTCTGAATCAGTTCAACCCCTGGTAAGATTAAAATGATTTTAGAATTATTGGTGCCCTTAGACTAGTTGCCTGCCAATAGTGAAATTATTCCTCTCTGGAAGCGTCACTGAGACCTTGCAAATAATTCTACTTTTTAATTTAAGATGTTCTGTACTTGCCAAAACCGGTTTGGCTCAGTGGATAGAGCATCAGCCTGCGGACTGAAAGGTCCCAGGTTCGATTCCGGTCAAGGGCATGTACCTGGGTTGCGGGCACATCCCCAATAGGAGATGTGCAGGAGGCTGCTGATCGATGTTTCTCTCATCATCGATGTTTCTAACTCTCTATCTCTCTCCCTTCTTCTCTGTAAAAAATCAATAAAATATATTAAAAAAAATTTTAAAAAAAAGATGTTCTGTACTTAAGCAGAATAGCCAAGCATTTGAGAAAACAAAAATGTAACTGAAAACTTAAAAAAAGAAGAAGGAAAGATGACAGGAAAAGCTCCACCAGGGTCTCTCAGAAAATGGAATTATCAGAATCTTTACAACTATAATTAATATGTTCAAGAAAAAGACTGAGAATTCAGTAGATAACTGAAAACTAAGGAAAAAATGACAAAATTATATAGTTAACAAAATGCAACTGAAATTAAGGACTCAGTGAATGGCTTTAGCGGATTTGACACAATTAGAGTGAAGTGATGAACTGATGGAGCAGAAGAAACTATTCAGTTTGAAGCACAGAGAGCAAAAAGAAAGGCAGATACTGAAAACAATGTAAGAAACAAAAAAGATCTGGTGAAAGGTTCAGGATTTTGTAAGTGAACAACAACAACAACAAAAAGTATCAGAGGATATATGACTATTTGAACAAATTAATCAAGCTGACCTAATTGATAGTTAATAGTATAGTGTTCACAACTGCAAAATACACATTTCCTTCAAGTGCACATTGTACATTTCCCAAAAAAGAACCTATGCAAGGCAAAAAGCAAGTCTTAATTCCAAAAAAAAAAATACACTCTAAAAAGTACTCCTGATCACTGAGAAATTAAGCTAGAAATTACTAACAGAATTACTTAGAAAATTCGTGAATATTTTGAAAAAAGTCAATATTTCTCTAAATAATAAGTCAAAAAGAAATCACAAGAGAAATTAGAAAGCATTTTGAACAGAATGATAAAGATACTATAAATTACAGCTAAGAATTGAATAGTGAGAAATTCATAACCTTAAAAAAATGTAAATAAAAATTTAAAAAGAGAGGCTGAAAAATCTAAAGAAGTTGGAGAAGAGAATAATAAATGAAATGTAAAAGCAATAATAGGAGGAAGAAAATAATATAGGAGCAGATATTATTGAAATAATAACAAACATACAATAAAGAGAATGAACAATGTCAAAACTGGTGTTTTTGAAAAGACTAGAAAAGTTGAAACTCTGATGAGACTATATTCCCAGATTTTGGAGAATTATTGTTTGGGCCAAGAAATACATTCCAAAATCAACATTATTGCTTGATCATCATCTTTTCTTTTCCCTCCTACTCCTTTCTTATTCTAAAAAATTAGTGTATACATAATGTTAAAAATACCAGTATTTTTGTAGCCTACCTGTATGTTCTTTGCTTAATCAGTTTTAAAAAGAAACAACTTTTTATTATAAAGTGATATATGTACACTGAACAAAATGCAAATATTAAAAAAGATTTACTGAGAAATTTTAAATCTCACATAATTGCTTTTGATATAGTCTTTGAAACTCATTTATTTTTTTAAAAATATGTTTTTATTGATTTCAGAGAGAGGAAGTAAAAGAGAGAGAAAGAGATATAAACAATATGAGAGAGAATCATAGATCAGTTCCTCTTGTATACCCCTCACTGGGGATCGAGCTGAAATCTGGACATGTACCCTGACCAGGAATCAAATACTGACCTCCTGGTTCATAGGTCAATGCTCAACCACTGAGCCACACCTGCTGGGTTGAAATTCATTTCTTTGCTTATAGATTCACATGTATTTAAAAAAAATGTGCTCACTGTGTATCTGTTCTATACTTTTCCCCAATTCTGTATAATGACTATTTTCCATGCCATTAAATGTCTTTCCATTTAATTATTTTAATGACCACATGACTTAATTTATTCAAGTGTACCAACTGACTATATTTGGACATTTAGGTTGTTTGCAGTATTTTTGCTATTATAAAGAGTGCTATGATAAACATACTTCTAACTAAATTTTTATGCAAATCACTGATCATTTTCACCTGAAAGTGATATTGATGAGAGGGGACAAATTCATTTTTAAGGCTTCCTATATTTTTTGTACAATTGCCTTCCAGAAAGATGTGCCAAGTTATAATCTCATCAACATCAGTGGTGTATGAGAGGATCCATTTCCAATACTGTCTCCAACATTAAGGCATAAACTTTTTAAGTGAGCTTCATCTAATTATCTTAACCTATTCTGAAAGTGCCGAGTCAGAGTTTCCAAAAGGATGACAGCTGTGGGCATCGAGGCGGGAGAACTTTGCAATATGCCTTACTTTGTGGATAGCTCATGGAAGGGACAGTGATGGAGTAAGGTCGTTCCTGCCCAGTGATTTCCACAGTCCATTTCTAAGAGGCTTTCAGCAGCCAGGCGCCATACACAAACCAAGAGACGTGAAAGCATGGCTGTTTTTTATTCTCTACCTTTATTTCCATAGTTAATAGTATTAGTATTTTATTTTTGTTATTTTTTAAAATTATGTTCACATAGATACCAAAAACCCGCTCACTTGATGTAGGTGCAGTGGGTGAAGGGAGGATTAGAGAACCTCACTGAGTTATGTGAAGTCCCGAAGTCACATCGTGGCTACGTGCACGTCTATTCTGTAAGTACGCAGCCTCAATGAGCTCAGACCTCCATTTATAAAGTACTTCAAAGTTTACAAAGCTTTTGACACTTTGTGTATCTGAAAATGCCTTTGTTCTCAATTAATAATAAGGTTGGCTATAGAATTCTAGGTTGTAAATGGTTTCTTTCAGAATTTTGAAGTTATTATTCCATTATCTTCTGTCTTCCAGTGTTACTGGGAAGACTTAGCCATTGTGATTCTCAATCATTTGTTTTATTCCCATCTAGAATACTTTAGGATCTTCTTTTTGTCTCTTTTGTTCTGAAATTTCATGATGATGTACTATGATGTGTTTTGGTTTTTGTATCTTTGTGCTAAACACACGCAGTACTTGCGTTACTATGCGAACTCATACCCTTCACTTCTGGAAAATATTTGTAAATTGTTGCATTGAAGACTTCCTTCTCCCTTCCATTCTGTACTGTGCCTCAGCCAGAACACATTTACTTCCTCTCCTCCCTTCCCCTCTCCTTCTCTTCCCTCCCCTCCCCCCCCTTCCCTCTGTCATTTAATTTTGGATCTTCCTACAAAGGGAGCCTAGAAGTCAGTATTTCTGGGACACAAGTGGGGATGGGGGCTGGTGGTCCTCTCAGTATACATTTCTCTTACCTTTTCTGTAAGATGCTGCACTGAGTCATTCTTGGTAATCCTTGGTTCAGAACATTTCTGGCTTAGCCTCTTCACAGGGTAAATCTTCTGTCTTCTACCAGGGTTGTGGGAGGGGGTCAGGGGTTTCTACATAGCTCTCATTCTCAGCCTTTCCCCCCTTAAAAGCACTTAAAGTGGAGAAACCTGAAATGTCAGTCACTGTTTGTCTCTCTGCTTTCTTTCTTTAAATGATTGTGATCTCTATCATTCACTGTCATTGTCTCCTCTTCTCTTTGATGTTATGTATTTGTATACTTTTATCCCTTTCTTTCATTTTAGTGGGGCTTTAAGGAAAAGTAGAGATGGACACTTGTTCCATCCAGTGTGTTTCAGGAAAGTGTTTGTAGTACAAAGATTTTTATTTCTGCAGGTGATCTTTCTAATGTACTCGTTATACTACAAGGAAGCAAAATAAGAAAGGGGCAGAAAGGAAGAGAGGGGAGAACGGAGAGGGTGTGGATATGTGGAAGGAGCGCTGCCGATAGATTCCCCATGGGGAATGTTAACGTAAAAAACCATTGAAACCTGTAAAGAATTTTTGTGAGTTTATTTGAGCCAAACTGTCGACATATGCCGGGAAGCAGAACCTCAACGAATTAAGATAGTGCTCCGGAGAATGGCCGGGTTACAATTGTATTTATACATGAAATTCCTTGGTGGCAGATTTAAGGAGTCAGTGAAGACACTGGCCTAGGACATAACTGCCCACCATAACTGCTTTTAGTTAAAGTGTAATTTCAGACCATCCTTTGTGGTTATTTTAGGTCTCTGAGTCTGCTAGGCTGCCACCCAGGCCTTCCCCGAGCTTCTCAGGTCAGCGTGTGGCCCCTTTCGTCCACAGGAACAAAGCCAAGACTGGGTGAGGGCTGGAGTTTGATTCCTAGGATGATGTGTGATCATAGGTGGGGCTCCATCTGAAGAAAGACATTGATATTTGCCAAAAAGATACCGGTGGTCTTTGGCTCAATACAGCTTTTATTTATTACAAACCGATTCCCCAGTCTTCTCCACCTTTTAGCCAGAATTAATTTCATCTTCTCATTTTATTTTATCAAATAGGGGATTGGATTTCTTTTGATTCCCATGGGGAGGGGAGTGGAAGTATTTCCATTTCCATTATGGTTTATTCTGATATAAGTTTCTGATCAATCACCAGCTAAAATTTGGTGATCAATCACCATAAAATAGTTCATTTATTCACTTATTCTTTCTTTCTTTTAATGCCCAGAGCAGAGTAACTTTTTTACTAGACACTGTGACATAGGGCTTAAGGTTTGCAGGTCTGTGTTCATTGTTAAATATTTAAACACAGATTAATTGACCACTATTATGTGGCATTGTTCTGGGTCCTTAGGACCAAAGTTGAACAAGGTATGATTTTTTTTTTTTTGTCAGCCTGCAGAGATTACATTACAGCCTTGTAAAAATCTGACCCCCATTCTAAAGAAATAAGTGTACTGTGCGTCGGCATCGTAATTTTGCACGTACAATGAACGAACAGTTTTGGAGCCCAGTTTCTAGCAGGGAGACCACATTCCATAATGGGAAACCACATAAGCTTGGAATCAATTAGATTCAGCTTTCATTCCAGACTGGGCATTATGTCACGTCTCCTCTGAGTCCCAGTTTCCCCATCTACAAAATGGGGAGAATAATACCACTTTTCACATGTTGGTTTAAATGTGGTAGCACAGGTAAAAGCCTTAGACCTGGCTCTGAGGAAAGAGTCTATTAATGGCAAGTAGGAGCTTTAGAAGGACAGCAGAGAATGTCAGACAAAGATTTTGAGCTCATGTTCCAGGTTTGCCCCTTTCTAGTTATGTGATGTTTGGTAAAATAATGTCTCTGGGCTTCAGTTTTCTTATGTTTGAAATTGGGATAGGGTGTCTGCCTTGCAGAGTTGTTATGTGGATGGTGTTAAATGGGATAATACAAGCCACTCTGGGTCATGTATAAGTGCTATTGTAAGTTTTATTATTAAAATGTTAGGGATCCTGGGGTGCTAGATTGCACTGTGAGGTTGTGTCTGAGGAAAGCCAAGCATTTGATTGAGAATTGGCCTGCTACTCTGTTCGGTAACCTGATCTTTATAGTGCTATTCTGAAAACTTAATTTAAATCTAATTGTCCATAGTGAGAATTTCCTTGACATGTTCTGTGGAGGTAGCTCAATCTGGAGGTGACCTTGGAAATAATAAAAAGTAGAAGGAGCTACCTTGGGTGTGTATGATGAAAATGTCATTGCCTCACTTTAAATTCCAAGACCTTCTCTTTTACAAAACATATGAACAGCTTCTAGAAATTAAGTTGTTTGGGATGTGGGGGTTGTTTCTTTAAAAGAGTAAAGAAATGATGAGCAGTATGCTAATGGGGACTCATAAACTTTCAGAGATGAAAAATAGGTTAGAGACCACCTGATTAAAATTTTCAATTTTTTATTGATGAAGAAATTAAGCTTTAGAAAGCCTGTTACTTGTCCAAGACCACAAAGCTATGAACTAGTGAAGCTCAAGAAAATAGAGCTCCACTTAAATTTCAGCTAAAACAACATTGTAATAAAATAGCTCAATGTATTATAATTGAATGCTTTAATGCTATCTCGCCAGTCTCAGCCTAGAATAAAAGAGATGGACTCCCAAAGGGTTTTCAAAACAATTTTGTTGTAAGAAAATTAAAACAAAAATCTTCATAAGTGAATAGAGATTTAGTAAGCATTTTTGAGTTTCTCAGTTAACACTTCGATTTTCATATGCAACATAGCTATTAGTTTTATTTGTGTTCCTAATTATTTATTTCAAAATGCATCTAAAGCATCAAGTTCCCCTGTGTTAAGATTTCTGGTGATCATCACTGCTTATTTGTGAACCATAGTCACTGATACTCAGTAATTTGACCAGATACTCAACCTCTTGTATTCATCTTTACATTGATCCATTCTTTTGTTCTCAGTTGTGTTTATTGTTGCAAGTTATAGTGACCATGAAAACATAGTGTTTTTGAGGACCTTGAAATTGTAGGAAGACATTCACAAGCAAAGTCCATGTAATTTATATTTTATCAAGTGAAAATGAGGCTTTTTCATGATTGGCAGTAGAAGTGGCCCAACTCTCCTGTGAATAATTCTGTCTTAGTTTGAAATATAGGCTGCAGAAATAGTCTTCTTTTAAAACTCTCAAAGAATGTAAATCATGCTCTTTCTTTGGGGAGAGCCATTCTGATGTTGCTGTTTCTTTATGTGCTGAGAAAAGCTCAAGATTTGGAATTTATTACCCTGTGCATGAAATTTGTGCATAGGTAGGATCCCTAGGCCTGGCCAGTGATCAGGGCCAGTCAGGTTCCCCGCCTCCTCACCTCCATGTCTCCTCCTCCCCTCGCTACCTCAGAGCCCCACTGCCACCACTGATTGCTTGCCATGTTCTACATTGCCCCCTAGTGGTCAGCGCACGTCATAGTGAGTGATCGAACTTCCAGTCTCCTGGTTGAATTCCTGAGGAGACACTTTGCATAATAGCCTTTTATATATATAGATAGTATTTTGGCTTCCCCTGAAATGCTTTGAGGAGGCAGTAGCTGGGAATACCATAATCCTGGAAATGTCCGAGTTGGGGCAGTGCCGGTGGAGTGACATGTTCTATGCAGATAGTTCAATCTGGAGGCAGCGACTGTCTTGTTTTGGTTAATTGACCTAAGGGCCTAAGCATTCTTGCAGTTGGCTTTTGAATATATGGCTTTGGCTTTGTGTTATTGATTCTTTCTCCTCCTTAAATTTTGTTTCTTGTTTTCTCAAGATTCTTCATCTTTGTATATATTAAAAAATTATGAGGCCAATATATGCTTGTAGTAAGAAATTCAAACAGAACCAAAAGATTATACA
Organism: Myotis davidii; assembly: GCF_000327345.1. Lineage (NCBI taxonomy): Eukaryota > Metazoa > Chordata > Mammalia > Chiroptera > Vespertilionidae > Myotis > Myotis davidii. The sequence continues at coordinate 655,976 of NW_006383007.1, forward strand.
ATGCACAATAGACCCCCTCCAGTCTCATTGTTTACAGGAAACACAATCTGCTGATTTGGGGTTTTCTTCTAGACACTAGAGGTCTGGCTGGCCTGCCCCAATCAGGGCCAATTGGGCCAGGTCGGCCAGGGGGAGGGGCCGCGGGCAGTGGTTGGCTGGCCGGCCCCGCCCCCTGGCCGAACTCCCAGTCAAACTCCTGGTTGAGGGGACAATTTGCAAATTAGCCTTTTATTATATAGGATTTTCTATGTGAACATGCCCACATACATATACATATATATTTTTCTTGAATGGGAGTATGGCATACATATAATTCTCTACCTTGCCTTTTCACTTAATATAATTTGGAGATCTTTTAGCATCACCACATAGGGTGAACTCATTCTTTTAAATTGCTAGGTAGTTCTCATGTTAGAGATATTCCATTACTTATTAGATTTTTCTCATATCCTTTTCTCTTTTCCTCAGACAACATACCTCAAGACAGGCCTTGAGTCAATCTCATACTCAAGGCACGTGTCACCTGGAGGGGGCTCAATTTCCAGCCTTAAGAAAGCGGGCTGGTGGCAGCCTGGGACTGCCATTAGCTGTCAGCACCTGTGCTTCCCTTCCAACCTTCTGGTATATGAGGAATGGCGTGTGTTTGCCAGCCAAAGTCAGAGCTGCCATGTGGCTCCAAGGGCATCGGAGTGAGGACAAGTGAGTGGGAAGTTGGGTACATCAGTGGCAAAGCCTTAGATTGGATATAATGAAGCAGAAAATCAAGGTATTGTGCTGTCAGAACTTTCAGGGTCAATAATGCTGCTCACTCTCTTCAAGTCCAGTAGCTTTGTCTGCTTTCCCAGACGGGAGGAAAGTCTCAGCACTTGTAAAGTCCATCTCAGGAAGAGCCTACAGACTCCCAAAGGAAATGGAACTATCGGTTTTAGTCTGCCTTCAAGCAAGAGTGCTAAACTTTGGACAAGATAAGTAGTTTTCAAACTTTTTTTTAGAAAGGGAACCAATTTTTCAAATGAAATCTCTTTTACAATTCCCAGTGTATAAAAGAGATAAAAGTGCAGCTGCAGGGTTTTGGGTTGGGTTGGGCATCTGTTGATTTCCCCCCAACAATTTTCATTGCTTGGCAATTTTGCAGAACACAGACTGAAAAATAATGCACTAGATAGTACTTCAAAAAACCAAGATGTTATGATTTTATCTTTCTTCGTTTTTAGACTATTATTTAGACAGGGTTTCTAATAGTATGTAGAAGTAATTATCTGCCTTGCATATAATTTCGAAGAGCAAACATTTTTTTGTCTTTTTTATAAAAGGCCTGTTTTTACTTTGCTGCATTGAAGGGCAGCCTGCTAGTTGATATATCACTTCAGTTAACTTTTAGCTACTAAAGGAAAAGTTAAATAAAAGTATCCAGACTGGAGAAACTAGTTTGTAAAGGCAGCAAGTCTCTATACAAACTCCAAAGCCTCTGAGATTGATTGCTTTCAGTGTTTACTGCAGCCAAATGATTAACCAGAACCCTGAAACTGAGCCTCCTGAGAAGTGATTTATGCTGTGAATGCAGAAAGGATGTTTGCATATGACCATTGGGTTCTTGTTGGAGCCTTTTAAACATTGTTTATCTTGGGGGCACCCACTGCTTAGAGCATTATTTTCTTTTGTATTTTGTCGTCTTATGCCAAAGGCCAAGGCCAGCCTTGTAGTATTTGCTGAATTTGGTTGTTCAGGGCTTTCTAGGGGGCACTGAGTGTGTGGGAGACAAGCATGCCTCAGACCATTTAGAAAGTGGAGTGCTCTGAAAATTTTCACTGTTGCTAACAAGGCTCTTTGTAACTAAAGAAGCACAGTGCTCACAGACATTGACTCATACTATAATTATTTGGGATTTAAAAGATGAGATGTATGTTCAAGCCAGAGCCAACTTTTATGGAACCTTCTTTTTAACACCTCTCTTAGGCCTTGAAGTTTTATTATGGATGAAACATTCCTATTTCCCCATATGGAATAGCATACTTCATTCAAAAGTATTAATTGAGCACCTACTATGTGTCAGTCAGGGTTCTAGATCATTGGGATACAACAGTGAACAGAACAGACAAAATTCCACCCCTCACATTTGTTCTCCTAGCTAGTCATTAAAAATCTGAAAAGTCATCTGCCTCACCTTCTGCGAAAGGCGTTATTTGAGGAAGACCGTGAGCTTCAGGGTAGTGAAACCTGTTATTTTGGTAGGGAACTTTCTGTGCACTCAAGGTAGGCTAATGGAAGATGATCATGGACTTGTCATGAGTACAGAAGATAAATAACACGCAGTTTCTCAAAATGTGCTATTACCTACCTGCATGTGGAAGAGTAAGACATTTTCTTAAAAACACCCATTCCTCAAGGTATAGTGCGGACTTAAAAGAAAAAGCATTTGGTTGCAATTCTCTTCTAATAGGGAGCATTAAGAGAGCTGAAGAATAGCTATAGAGAAAGGCTTTCCTTGGCTCCCTAGAGCTAGGGATTTCGAAAGCTTTCATGCTCTGTATCAGTTTTTTTTTTTTTTTTTTTTTTTTTTTTTTATAACCAGGAGAGTTCGAGGACCTAACAGCTGACCAAAACTTTCAAGAATTCTTACTCTTCGTTGGGAAGATATATGAATTTTTAAGATACTGCCTTAGCTTTTTTTTTTTTTTTTAAATAATATTCTTCATCTGGAGATGGAAGAAATCATACTTGGTGAACTACTGTCCTGAAAAGGACTGATTCTAAGTGACAGCCCAGAAACTAAATCAATATTTGCATTGTTCATATCACATTTTAATTCATTATACTATAATGCTATATTTTAGAGAAATGAATGTTGGTGTTGCCATTGAGAAAGGTTGAAATTTCTGTACACATTTGAATTGGTATCTTTCCTTATGGGTCTGTGTGTGCGTGGAGTGATGCTACCTCTTGCGTGGCTTCTGGGGCGGCAGGGTACTGCTCAAGCACCTCCCCCACCCCCTTCACAGGAAGATTAAGGTGCAGGAAGGAGGCTGAATGGCTTAAGGTAACTGAACACCTGGGGGTCAAGTTGTGCTTCTTACCTGCATGCCTTCATTTAGGGCTCTGGGTTGCTTATACCAGGCTCCAAGGGACAGTCAAGAACTTACTGATTTTAAATTGAGAATATGCTTTAATTCAGGCCTAATTGTTGTATAAAGTCATGTACATGTATTTTCTTCCCAACCAGTGGCAAGCATGTTGAATTCAAGACTCTTCTCTTGCACTTTTGTTTGCATGCCCGTAATGTCATACAGACTTATTCTTAGCATATAAACCTTTTGTTAATACTTGTTGCTTGATCAAGAGTGGCCCAGGGCCAATATCTCGCAGATAGTGACCGATTCAATTTTGGAGAATTTATTGACTCAACAGATACTTGTTGACGTGCTGAAGGACTAGTGGGAATAAATAACTTACTTTTTGGTTGGTTATGAATCTCGTTCTCAGTGGTAATGCATTGTATTTGACATGATTATAAATTGATGAGGCATTTTCCAGGGAACTTGATCTCAGTACTCGTAGCCATGTTCCATCAGCCTACTAGTGCTACTCACTTTATTGCCTAAATATAGCACAGAGCACTCCTTTCTTTCTATCATCAATGACCCAGCATAAACTTGAGCCTTCGTTATTGCTTGCCTGGATTGTTGTTGTCGCTCAACAGTTCTCCCTGTTTCATTTGTGTTCTTGCCTCCCTCATATCCATCTTCTAAGTTCTTCCACACTGATGCTACAAGGATCTTTCTAACCTGAAGACTGGTCATATCCCTAGAAGGTTTTGTCAGTGGCAGCTAAGACCTTTTGCTAGCCTTCCAGCCTTAATTCCAGCTATGCCTCCTTGTCCACACTTTGTGTTCTAGGAATGCCCAGTGTCAATATGTCCTAGATTGAAAGATCTGAGAGAACTGGGTCCATGTCTGCATGTTCTTCTCTGAATTTCTGGGACCCAGAATGGTGCCCAGAATAGAGTGGGGTTCTATAAGATTTTGTAGAGTTGAGCTGAATCAGGTACTCTCTGAAATTAACAAGATTTAAGCTTGTTAGCAAAGCAGATTACATTGCCTTCTGTCTAATCCTTTAAATTCTTATTGGATGAATTCAGCACTGTTTGCCAAAGCACTTTGTGAAATGAAAAATAGATGGCTCTTTCCTCTCACTGCTCAACAAAACACAAAAATTTATTTAGAACATTTAGCACTTGTCTATTGCAGAAGAGTATGTGCATTTCATCCGATTGTCCTTCTTTTCCTCTGATATGAGGAGGTGATATTAATTTCTAAAATAATAGAAAAGGAGGAGTAAAGAAATGCAAGGGACTCGTACTATGTTCTTCCAAGTATCTTTTGCTTTTTGGTTATCTTGAGAAGCGAACATGCAAAAATTTCATTGATTTCTCAGTATTTTTAAATCTGTTTTGCATTTCATAATTCTTCCCTTTTCATATTCTGCAAACAAATTTTCTTTATAACATTGATTCTACATTTACCCAGTGATGTTCGATCAAAGTTTATGGATTTGGTGTTATTTCAAGATCTTTCTGGCCCAACTAGATCAAATTATTTACTTAAGAAGTCTCTGCAAATTCTTTAGTCTTTGTTCAGTAGAAATTTATCTGTACTTAAAACTTTGAATTTAAGATCATACACTGGGATTTGCCTTCTTCATAGCCACTTTTAATTTACGGGATTTGTTTTCTTACTCCCATTTCATGAGGCTAAGAGACTCATACATATGCATGTAGTTAATATGTGGCATGCCCTTTATATTCAGAGATGAAGCCACTTACCATTGGGTTGGTATCTTGAGCTGTGCCTCATGGAAACACATGGACAAAAATTTCACCCACAATTTCTCTTGATCCCCTCATTTTTTCAGAACTAATGATGTATACATTAGAGGGAATTGTATGATTTTTGTGTAAAGAAGAGCCAATTCAGACTTAGTAGAGTTAAGTAACTTGCTTAACTGGCCTGTTTGCCTAAAACCCACTTAAAATATTTTTTATCATGCAGTTTTATAAAAATTCTGAAAAGGAAAAAGAACATTGTAAAGAATTCTCCTGTACCCATCACTCAGCTTTAAAAGCTGGCAGCATCTACCAGTTTGGGAGCCCAGTCTTTAGTACCATTGTGCTTGTTCCACCCCTGACATTGGTTTAAAGAAATTCAGTTCACATTGGGACGATCTGGAAGTATTACATTTCTTTTTAGGCCTGTTTTAATTGCATTTAGGTAATTATGCTCATCACCATTTAAAATCATTCTCATTGTTAATATTTGAAAACTCACAAAACTAAGAAAATCCATATTTAATCCCTGGAGGGGAAAAATGCAAAAGTAAGCAAAGTGAAAAATCTTAGCAGATGGGTAATTAAAAGCAAACAAAGCAGAATTATCCCCAGAGTTTAATCACAGTTCCACAAAGAATGTGTGCTTTATCTGGGAGATTAAATGCACTCAGTCCTTGAATATCTGGCAGCAGATAATTGACTTTGTCTTGGGTTTTCTCCACTCTCTGGTCTGATGTGCTTCCTTCTACCATCTTCCTGGCCCAGCGAGGTGACCATGTGTGATTGTCTATTTATGATTTCCATTATTTTTGGATGAGGCATTGGATTGTTTTGAGTGTTCATATCGCTTATCTGTGATCTTCACTCACTTAATAAAACATGGATTCAGGTAGTTGCATTGAACTATAAAAACTTGCATCCATGGCCCGTTCATCTTGTAGCCATATCACTTAGGACAAAGTCTGACTTCTGATAGGTCCTTGGTGCTGGGTCCTAGGCTGGAGGAGAACCACCCTGAGATGATAAGACATTGGTTAAGAACCTCTATGTGGATTGCTTTATTTTCAAACTGGATCGCTAGACCCTGAACAAAAACGTTTTGGCATGTGTTTAATATAAGAAAAAGATTGTGTTGTTGAAAACACACTGAAAAATGAGAAAATTAAACTGATCTAATTTTACTCTGAGCACGTGACCAAGAGTAAAGTAAATAGTAAACTGTGCTGAAATGGAAAGAACACAACATCTGAGGCAGAGATTATAGTTAGAAAGCGAAGTTATTTTTCAAAACTATTGTTTCTGCTGTGACCTTTTTTCAAGTTAACTGATAATACAGTCCCTTGCTTTTTCTAATAGAGAAACACATGGCATTCTAGGAGCTTATTTATAACCCACTGGGAAGAGAAAACGGTAAAGAAGAAAGCTCAGCTGCACATTTTAAACACCGTGCTTCGTGTGGCCAGGATGAAATGTTATTCTGCTTGTACTATGGTATCTCTTATATCTGAGCAAACATACCTGGCTTACTTTCCCCAGCTTCCTCCTCTCTGCTTTCTCTGTTCAGGAAGTCATTTTGGTTAAGTTTCTTGTGTAGGGCGAAACCCATGGACTGGTGCAGAGCTGGTGAGTGGCCCATCAATGGGATCTCTGTTAGCTCATTTTTCATCAGGGAGATACATTTCTTTCCCAAAGCTGTGATTTAGGAGAGTTGCCAAGCAGCTAGAGTTTAAAAAAACACACATACAAAATAGCAAACAACGTAATTCTTTCATGTGGCGCTCTCTTCCCTTGTGCTCATTGTGCTGTTGCTGACTGACCAGTTCTAAAGCAGAGTCCACGGCTCCTTTGCCTTCGACAGTTTCTGGGCTCTTGGAATCTTAGTTACAGCTTGATTCCAATTTTTTTTTTTCAATGTTCTCTCTGACCCAACTAAATCAAATTATTTACTTTTTTAAAAAAAGTTATTTATTTATTTATTGTTTAAGGTATTACAAATAGTAGTACCTATGTCTCCTTTTTATTTTTCCCCATTGGGTTGATCTCTTACCTCCCCGCCAACCCTCCCCTATCTTCCTCCTGTAGTTTGACAGTCTGTTCGATGCTTCTTTGCCTCTATTTTTGTTCAACAGTTTATAATGTTCTTTATATTCCATAAATGAGTGAGATCATGTGGTATTTATCTTTCACTAACTGGCTTATTTCACTTAGCATAATGGGATGACCGAGTGGTCTAAGGCGCCAGACTCAAGCTCTGCTTCAAATTATTTACTTAAGAAATCTCTGCAAAATTTTTAGTCTTTTGTCCAGTAGAAATGTATCTATCCTTACTCCCATTTCACGAGGCTAAGGGATGCCTGCATATGTGTGTAGTTAATATGTGTTGTGCCCTTTATATTCAGAGATGAAGCCACTTACCATTGGGGTTGGTATGTTGAGTTGTGCTTCATGGAAACGCATGGACAATAATTTCGCCCACAATTTCTCTTGATCTTCTCATTCACAGTTCCATAGACTAAGAATGTGTGCTTTATCTGGGAGATTAAATGCACTCAGTCCTTGACTCTCTGGCAGCAGATAATTTGGGAGAAAGTGGAAGACTCTTTTTGTGGGTTGGGACCTAATTGAAAAATGATAAAAATTCATGAACGATTTCTCAGGTTTACTTTGGTGCGCTCAGCAGGTGTAAAACATCTACAAAGCATTCATGTTCATATCTGACCTGGTGTGTTCTTTGAACCTAAAGTCTTCATCTTTTTTTGATATCGCTGTTTATCTCTTTGAAGGACTCTGTAGTGGTAGCTTAAAACAGATATATTTTATTTTCTTTCTGGATCTTCAGCAGGGCTGGTATGGAAGAAGCCAATTGACTTAATTTGCTTCCATCTGCTTTGTTTCGTGAATGCCTCTGGTGGCCGCAGCCAAGCTCCCCTGACCAGAGGAAACAGTGATGCCCACCCAGTGGGGGGTGTGTGTGTGATTTTTTTTAATGGTGAGTACTTGAATTTGGCTTCTGTGTAACATTCTGTAAAGAAGCAGTTATTTTCCCTTACCTAAATAAGACGCGGTCTCAGGTAGCTTTGGCAGTCTGAATGAAAATGACCTCTGTCTCAAAGGAGGCCTTTCAGATGATTGAATTGAATCGACTAATTCTAAATGTAGCACCACAGTGAGAAATGTCTAACAATCAATTCTGCGGCCCAAAATTGGTTGGACAAAAGTGGATTTAGCTCACCTGTTTTCCTAGTGGCGACTCTCTCCCACTGCTTCCGTTCCTGAAGGATGGCATGGAAGACACACCGCCAGTTTCCAGCAATGCAGTGTTCATCTCCTTCTAGCGCCTTCTCAGTTCTGCTGCTGCCACGAGTTCATGACGCCCACTCTCTCTCTCTTCTAACCTCTGAATACCAGCAGCCCCTTCTAGGTTGGCCTTTCCAGTGGCTCTCTGCTCTGATTGCTCTGTGGAAGGTCTCCTTTAAACTCTGCTGAGTGCAAAGAGTGGTTACCACCTATGGTGCTCCAGCCACATGCAATGAATTCAATTTCCATGTGTACATTGTAGTCAACAACCAAAATATTTTTGTTTCACCTAGAAAATATATCACGTGTTATGTTTTGAGGCTTGCTGCAATGTATAATGTGTTCAAGGCAAATGGCACTTGGGTTCTTTGATCTTGGTTCTTTGTAGCGAAACTAAGTTTTTGCTTATTGTACCTTCCATGACCCCATTTTCCATATTAGGATGGTTGGTTGTTGAACTCTCTTGTTCACGTAGCTATGCCATGACTGTTTCATTGTTTGAAATCTCTTCCTGAAGAATGGCTGTTGTGTTGATATGGTGTTAAAGTTAGGATCGCTGTGTTTTGGCCTTGGGTATCCAGTAGATGAAGAGTAACCACAAACAGTGACTGGGATCTGTAAACTGTGGCTGGGATAGTGTAACTACAGCCCTTGAGCCAGACAGTAGCAGGAGCTCTTTGACATCTAGGGCAGTGCCTCTCAATCAGATGTCATAGTATTTGGTCAGCAGTGCAGTGTGTCACACACATTGGATGCTAGTGTGATGGGGCAAAACCTAACCAGTATGTGGGTGTTCAGAGATTCTCAGGGTGCCTACTTTCTGAGAAAGAAAGCATTAAACTCAGTGAATGAATTTTGAGAGGAAAAACAATCAAGTTGGAATACAAACAGTGCTTGCAAGCTTCATTGGAGGGGAACTTGATGTAGTGGGAGAATGAAGGCTGGGCTGGAAAAGTTCAGCGAGAAGTGACCTAGAAAAGCAGATAGAAAAGGTGTGATGGTGGGTAAGTGACAGTTCTGTGGAGTGGGCCAGTGAGTGGCTCCTGGGAGTTGTGTGTTGTCTGAGAATAGTATAAGACAGAGCTTTCATGTGGCACTGGACTCTATTCTGGAACTCCTTTAAATGACTGTGTGAGCTGAAAAAGAAATTGGAAAGTCTTATTTGGGCTATGAGTTTTAATTGTGACATTGTTCTGGACTGTGTGGATCATGGCTTTATGTTTGCAGTAATGATTACTATTCTGAATTTTTTGTATAATTTACCTTTAAAAATAATTTAGGACTAGTTCATGATTATTCCTATATTATTACTCTCTCATAATCATTTAAAGCATTCCCCTCACCCTGGGAGAGAAAGGATGCTCTAGGGATTATATATACTCTCTTACCTATCTTATCCATGTTACAGTTCAGAGCAGGTATCTATTGCTATTAATTAGTGTGGGGATTACCACTTATTTATAATGCTTGTGATTTGTTATTTTATAGTTTTTCATTTACCCATGGGTAAATTTTTAATAAGGAAGAAGGCAAGGATAGATGAAGAAAGCCTGAGTAATGTGTTTGTGTCTCTGCTGAACATGAAAAAGAAATATGTTTTAAATGTTTCCTTTGGTAAGAACCCAATAGTTCCATGGGTCATAAGTGATAGGACTGTAGGTCAAATATATCAAATACAGCCTACATACATGTTTTATTTGTCTCTTTGGTGTTTTAAAAAAGTTGAGCCTAGACCAGCCAGTGTGGTTCAGTGGTTGAATGTCGACCCATGCACCAAGAAGTCACTGTTTCAATTCTGGTCAGGGCACATGCCCGGGTTGGTGGCTAGATCCCTAGTAGGGGGTGTGCAGGAGGCAGCTGATCGATGTTTCTCTGTCAGCTATGTTTCTATCTCTCTCTTCCTCTGCCTTCCTTTCTCTGAAAGCAATAAAAACATTTTTTAAAAAAGTTGAGTCTATTGCCAAAATATCAAATAATGAGATTTAAATAGGAAAATTCGACTTTCTAACTTCTCTTGAACAATTGAAAGACTTGGGAACATTGGGCTCATATTCCCCTGGCAAAAACTATCTGGATGTGTTTAAGAAGTCTTGCTCATTTGGTGGGGCACACGCACTTCAGTTTGCTGTTGTCCACATGCTGTTTCCTGAGGCACTGGCTGCTTCCTTTGCTTATTCAGGCACTTGAGTATGTTAGTCCTAGCTGATGATTAACTCCAAGGTAGGCAAAATGATGACGTTTTAAAAGTTTGTAGTAATTCTAGTAATATTGATAATGTTAAATATCTGTGTATTTTAATATAAAACTATAAAGTAGGGTTTACTTCTTTTAATTAGAATATTTTATTTTTTAAAATATATGTTTATTGATTTCAGAGATGAAGGGAGAGGGAGAGAGAGAGAGATAGAAACATCCATGATGAGAGACAATCATCGATTGGCTGCCTCCTGCATGCCCCCTACTGAGGATTGAGCCTGCCGCCGGGGCATGTGCCTTTACTGGGAGCTGAACCATTACTTTCTGGTTCATAGGTTCACACTCAACCAGTGAGCCACACTGGCCAGGACAATATTTTATTTTTTATATAGGAACATTTCCAATATCGTTCAATGTCTTATTTTATTACCCAGAGGAAAGCATAAGCCAAAGTTTAAAGATATAAAAAGATGTTTTATAATTCAAGAAATATGATTATTCTAATCCAAAGAACTAATCACAGTTTTTTTAATGAGAACTTATCTTTTTCAGCTCTCTAATCCACAGATTATATTAGTAAGGGAGCCAGTATACATAAATAAACTCCACTTTATTATTTTACATTACTATCCACACTCTAGATTTTGTGGGTTTGAAATCTGACTCTGTCACATATAAGCTGTATAACCTGGATAAGCCAGAACCTCTTTATGCCTTGATCTTCTCACCTGTGATATGGGAATCATTATAGGATTTACCTCAGATGATTTATTTTAATTAGATTAAATGATCTAGACAGAGCAGTTGGCTCAGAATAAAAATTGAATAAATGTTACCTATTATTACTACTTTTAGATAAAGATTTTTGTGTTATCTTATTTACTTTATTCCTTTTTTTTTTTTTTTTGCCTGGGGAAAAAAATATTGGGGTTAATTAGATTAAATGATCTAGACAGAGTAGTTGGCTCAGGAATAAAAATGAATAAATGTTACCTATTATTACTACTTTTAGATTAGATAAAGATTTTTATCTTATTTTCTTTATTCCTTTTTTTTTTTTTTTTGCCTGGGGAAAAAAATATTGGGGTCAATATTGGGTGTATGTTGGACATGTCTAGATCATCTGTCAGAAGTATGGTTGCAAAATTCTACTCTAGAAAAATGTTCTGTTTTCACAATTTCATCTAGTACCATAGATCTTCATCTGTAAAATAAGGACATCTCTTTGTCATCTACCTTGTAGAGTAAAACAAAGCAGGAAATTGTACTGATAATTGAGGCTGTTAATACAAAGTGCTGAAAAGACTTTGCCATAAATGAATTTGAATATGAATTTTATATTCCACTTCCACGCTTTTTTCAAGCCTTGGTAATCGAATATAGAAAAACATCAGTATCATGTTGTGTCCAACAGATATGCAAACTACTAATTTATTGATATGGAAATAAACTTTGTCCTTCATGTCTGTGGCCTTGTAATTTTATTTCTTGATGTTGACTTTGAATTTTTGCTAGAAGGAGGAAAAGCAGGTTTTACGCCTCTGCCTAAAAGGAATCTGTAAGAAAAATGTTTTTTAATCAGCATATGTGGGATATAGCACTAACTTGGGACAATGATCTGCATCCAGAGAAATGTATGATCGTGTCCTTCCATCTTGTTGTTCACTCTCCCAGAAAAAAATGGGTTTTAAGTGGGACAAGATAGAAATGGTGCCACAAAAACTATTTTTTTGATTCAAAATAGCTGTTTCTGGCACCCGAGGAAGCCTACATTGTTGAGCACCACTGTCCTTCCTGAGGAAACAGAAGGGTGTATTTCACGGTTGTAAATGAAGATTGAGTGTGATGGGTTACAATAGAGGAAAATGTCCCCTTAAATGATTGCAGAGACACAAATCTATCTCAGCTGTAAGGTTTTCAGTGCAGAGGATCTTGTAAATTTTGTCTGGATGCCATTGCCGTTGTGGTCACATTTATTCCATTTCTGTCACTGCCTGTTAGGTGAATGTTTTGCTTTTATCTGATAACTTGGGAAACCCAAGGTATTTCTCCTGAGGCGACCGGCAGAAGAGTCTCTCAGGAGCTGGTTGATTCTGAAGTACGAAGCTGCTTTTCCTAAAGGGAAGGTGTATTATTAGATATGGTTTTGGTCCCTTGCTGTGTCAGTGTAAACCATCCTGAATTGGGGAAAACAATAAAGTGGAATAACCTGCGAAAGGAAAAATCCAAGAAGCAGTGCTGTTGTTTTGATAGCTAACTGCTAGAAAACAATTTGTGGATGAGGCCTTGCCCCCCTCTCCAACCTTCCCAGCACTGAGCATGTGAGCGATGAGGCCCCATCCTTGAAGTGGAGTTAGGCAGGAAGCAATAGGCAGATGACGCACAACTGTCACCATTCCACTGCCTGCTTGTCTATAGAAGAACACACCCAAACCTCAGATGGTAGAAAAGATGGTAAAAATACCACTCTTTTAGTGGAGACTCTTGGAACATTGCCCAGATCTTATAAGGAGCATTTTATTCACATTTCTCCATTCCGTTTTATTCATCTTTTTATGAGTAAACTTAAGTGCATAGACCCTTGTTTATATAATTATACTCCTTAACAGATATAATTCATTGTAAATAAATTACATATTTTATTTCTCATTCTTTGAAAATTCGGTCTTTTTCTCCCTGTTGTTATAAAATCTATATAGTATTTCTCACTATTAAAAAACCACCTCTATTTTAATTAAATTTTATGGTCAAAGGTTTCTCATATTCCTGAGACCAGTTAATTGAGTTACTTAATTATTCTAAGAGCGAGTTATATTTATAATGGTGTTGTTAGCAGAGATCATAATTTAGACCTGGTGTCTAAGTTTTGGGAACTTTCTAAAAGTTATTGGGTGCTCAGATTTCAAACCATCCTCCTCTGCCTCCCACCCCTGCCAAGGGAACAATAGTATAAATTTTAATAAATGAAGATTAGATTTCCACTGTAACCCAGAAATCTGTGCACTCCACCCTGGGGCTGATCTCTAGAGTTACAGTTTCTTATTGCTTCTTTGGAAAAATTAGTCCCAAGTCCCAGTGTTACATATGACTTCCATAACTCCAGCGTTGACAAAAATCATAGCCTGCCTTTCCCTTTGTACTTGGACTGTTAGTGTTTTTTCTCTCCTTCCACTCTAACCTGAGCAGTGTGAAGAGTTCTATTCATTTTCCTCCTTTGGGTGCAGGGTTCTGAAAGGAGTTGAATGGGGTCACATCTGATGGGGATGGCAGCAGGAAGAGGTTTTGCTCTGCTTGCCCAACTCCATGCTCTCTATGTGGATGGTGGGGATTGCATTGGCCACTGATTGGTACAAGTGATGTGTTCCCAGAGGCATTGGGCATAGAAAGCGAAAGGGGCAAGGAGGACAATTCAAGTCAGAGTTCCTAAACACAGACATTAAATCAATGGTCTGTGTTAGGATGTTGCAGAGCAGACAGAAATGATTTTATGCAGAAATGGGGTCCAAGGATGAGCATGCAGAAACACCTTTGTATGGTAAGTTCAGTGTTTTCCATTGGAGAGAGTGGGTCAGTATCTACTACTTGAAGCATGGAACAGACTGACAGGTCTCAGAGGGGAAGGGGTTGGGGGACAGGAAGAGAGTAACCAAATGCATATATGGACACAGACAATAGTATGGTGAAGGCCTGGGGAGGGGCGTGGTGGTGGTGGTGGTGAATCAGGGACATCTGTAATTCTGTAAACAATAAAATAATTAATTAATAAATAAGGACTATTTTTAAAGTAGTGTGTTTGTAACTTCAAGTCATTCATAATGCTTTAGAGCAATATAGTTTTTGAATCAGTACAGATTAAGAAATATAACACAAGCAATGGAAACCATATTTATAACCAGTTAATAAAATTAATCCTTATAAATCCTATGAAATGTTAAGAAAGATGTAAGAAGAGATTTAGAAAGGTTTTGATTTTGTAAAAATGCTGATGTAAATTTAGTACTTACTAAAGGCACTAAAATTGTTCAAAAAGGAAAAAATATCTTATCTGAGATAATGCCTTACATAAATGTAAATGATTACTGTGTAACAACTTTTCTGCAGAAGGAATCTAAAGGCTATTTAAAATCTCAGTTTTTATTAAGAGGAAGTTGAGTATTTTAATGAGGTTGTATTTAAACATGGGCACAACAGAGTTAATATCTTTTTCTTTTTAAAACGTGTTCTAATATTTTCCTCATTCTTCTTTGTCCTCTTTTTCGTGTAGGTCTTTTAAAAAGTAACGTTTTCCTGCTTCATCAGCCTATAACCAGCCTAAAGTTCTTTTTCAAAACTCCCATCTTCTTGAATCTATAGCTCAAGCTTCCCTGAAGATCAGACTCTGCTTGGAATCTGTTCACTAGTATTTATTCACTCATTCAGGTTTATTGCTAGGCAATGGTAAGATACTAATTAGGAAGTCAAGGTTTCTGCCCTTCTAGCCTTTAGTCCCTTATGTCAGAATACATGTTAGAAAGGCAAATTCTAGAGTAATTCTCTTGATGCTCTAAAAACTAATGAGCAATGATGCTGAAATTTCTTCCCCTCATTTTTTTTTTTGAGAATGGTTAATGTCTAGGTGAAAATCAGAGCTTTCTGAGCTAAAAACATGAAAAAGCTGACCCAGTGACCTTTCTTTTTGACAAAGTAAAGGCTTATAAGACACTGTCATCCATGTCTCTGGCATATAGTAGGATATTTTGCCTTTTGTAGTACTTTACAGTGTGTTTCACATGATTTCCTCTTCTGAGAAGGCCCAACATTCCTGCATGTGGCCTTCCTCCATGTCCAGCTCTTACTGGATCCTAATTTGTATTTTGACTTGAGGAACTCCAAAGAGCTTAGAAGTAAAATAAGATAACTTCATGGAAAGCACATCAAACTGCTAAGTTAGAAGACCTGAGTTCTAATCCTCGCTTTACTGGCGTTGCTTTTATTGCTTTCCTTCTCAAATCTTCTGTTCACTCATCAGTAAAAGGAAGGGCTGTGTTAGGTAAAAAGTAAAGGTCTATATTAGGCAGTTTGTGTAATAGACCACCCCCAAACGTCTGTGTCAAAACAGTAGCAATGCATTATGACTCTGGAGGCATCTGTGGGTCATCTGGGCAGTTCTGCTCACATGGGTCAGGCTTGCTTGGTTTGGATTAGACTTGCTCATGGTTGTGCAAGTTGGCTAGCGGGCTGGCCAGGGCCTGGGTCCTCTGGAATGGCCTCTCGCCCATAGATGGTTAATGACTGGGCAGCAAGATGAGAGTGCCATCTATTTCTCATCAGGCTAGCCTGGGCATATTCTCTCGGCCAAAGCATGTACCCCAAGAATGCGAGCAGACACGTATAAAGCCTCTTGAGGATCAGTAACTCCACCACATTCTGTTGGCTGAAGCAAATCCCAAGGCCAGCCCAGATTCTAGAGGTGGGGAAATGGACTCCAAAATCTCATTGAAAGGGCATGGAAACAGGGAGTGGGGAAGAATTATAGTCCATTTTGCAATTAATTGACTATAGGCCCCTTTGAGCCTTAACTTTTTGTTAAGCCTGTAAGTAATCTAATTGGTTATTTAAATACCTACTACTGTGCTTAGGTGCTGAAACAAATGAAAATTAAAAAAATAGCACTTGACTATACTGAAGGCATTTTATAAAACCATTTTCACTTTCAGAGAAACATAAAGTAAAAGACACCCTTGAGGAGCTGGCAGTGTGGTTAAGCAAATAAGGCTCATATGTTAAAACATAAACATTTCAAGACCATCTTTTTTTTTTTTTTTTTGTAAGGGCTGCAGAACACAGAAAAGCAAGAAGCAAATGTGGGCTGGAATTGTGTACTAAGCCTCGAAAGATGAAGTGTCATTGGTTAGATCCAGACTAATTAGACTTTTTTCCTTTTGATCATCCCCTTACTAGTATATTTATACACACAAATAGAATAAACTGTTTTAATTAGGCAAGGAAAACAAACAATTTGCTGATGGATAGTCAGTCTCAAAACCTATTTCTTGCTAATTTAAGGAAGAAGTTACATTTTGACTATAGATTTTTGGTAAATAAAAGTTATTTTCCAAAGAATGTTTAATTTTATCAATATTCACCAAATGAGTTTAGGCAGTGATTCCTTTGAATAAAGCAAAGGGATTAATTTCTACCACTGGCAGAGGTTACTGGCTGTTCACTAAAATTCATTTCCCCTTTCTACATCTCCCAGCCTCTCTTGCAGGTAGGTGTATCACTAGACTAAGTTTTAGCTCACAGTATGTGAGTGGAAAAACATGCGCCACTTCCTGCTTGTTCCATAAAACCACCAACAGGTGCTTCTCCATACAGTCTCCCTTGTCCGGCTGTGTGGGTGGCCCCACGCAGGGCGACTTTAGAAGCCATAGATTGGTGTTTGAAGAGCTGCTGTCATCTGTGTTCGCAATGATTGCCTGGAGCAGAACCCCTCTTTCCAACAGGAGCATCTGTCCTAGGTTATTAACTGAGCAAAACATGAAATTCTATTGTGTTCAGCACAATAACACAGTGGATCTATTCCAACGAATACAACTAATAATACCTCTACTTATAAAATCAAGGTAGCTAAAGCATAATTAAAGAGTTTTGTAGCTTATTTTCTCTATCCAAGACCTAAATCTTGATACAAAGTTGAGTTCAATAAATACTGATTGACTCTCTTCCATCTACAAAAGGCTGAGCTCATTGCTGTACCAAGAACTGAATGAGACTATTCAGCTTCAGGGAGCACATAGTCTCATAGGATAGAATGATTATTAACAGTGTAGCAAACCTATTTTGTGGTACAGACTGAATTAATGAATCATAGAGACCCCTGATTTAGTGACTAGAACAAGATAGAAAATTCTTTTTTTCTGTAATAATGATCATCATCATTATTATTAATTATTTTTATAATTGCACATACTGTGCTTTAGGATCTTTTCCAGGTCCTTAGGTGTAATGAATAACTACTTTGGTTGTTATAAAACCCACATGCATTAGGTGTTGTTTATTTCCCCATTTTACAGATAAGAAAAACCAACGCACAAATTGCTTAAGTAATTTACCCAAGGTCACATAGGTAGGAAGTGACTTAGCTGGGCTTTGAGCCAGGCAATCTAAGCCTATGCTGTTAACCACCAGGCTACCTATAATAATAAAAGCATAATATGCTAATTAGACTGGACATCCTTCTGGACGACCTTCTGGATGAAGCTGGGGCTGCAAGGGAAGCCCAGGTCCCAGGTGCCGGAGGGAAACCGGTGCTGGCAGCCAGGGGAAGGAAGGCCTACTCTTGCACGAATTTCATGCATCAGGCCTCTAGTGCTTAGATAAGCAAGTTGATGCAGTTGGTAGTCATTGAAGTATAGGAACATCCACTGATCTGAGTGGACATTTGACCGATGCCTTTGAACTTTTTAGCACTTACAAGCTCAGGTTGTAAAAGTGTACTTGGTGTTCATGGTTTTGCTGCATTACATGGTTCCTATGTGTTTTGTGTTCTAAATATGTCATGATTTTTTGAGGCAATTATCTTAATTTTTGTTGGTTTCTGTTTTCTTATGTAGCCACTTAAGATTGCACCAGTTCAAAATATTAATGATGACTATTTGCAAGTGTTATCTTCCCAAACTGACTTTTTACAGGGTCTCCAACTTATTTAGAATATAAAATACCAACCTTCACCCACACTGAGTACCTGCTGAGTGGCTTCTTGCTGAGCAAACCTATAATAATAAAAGCATAATATGCGAACTAGACCAGACATCCTTCCGGACGTCCTTCCAGATGATCTTCTGGATGAAGCCAGGGCTGCGAGGGAAGCCTGGGTCCCAGGTGTTGGCGGTCAGGGGGAAGCCCAGGTCCTAGGTGCCAGAGGGAAGCCGGTGCTGGCAACCGGGGGAAGGAAGGCCTAGTCTTGCATGAATTTCATGCATCGGACCTCTAGTATATAATAATACACTGAGTAGATTTATCTCTCAGACTCTTATCAGGATCATACCATACAGGTCTTTCCCCCCATCCTTGTCTACTGCATTTGCCCTGTAGCGCTATTTCAGAGGACAGTGTCTGATCCTTTCAGTGGCTTTCCCTGAGCCACTCCTCAAGGAAGGCTGGGTTTCTAGACAGGATGCAAATTGCTTTTACATAGCACTTTTGCTTTTTCCCATTGCAATATTTACACAAGATGCTTTGGCAAATATAAACCTCATCTGAAACCTAAATTCTTTTTTCCTTGAGTAGGCACAGTCAAAATGTGCAAAATGCCATTTATATTACTGTCCACTACATTTTTTCATTTTGTGAGAGTGTTGGGCTTTTTCTGAGAATTATACTATATCAGCTCTCTAGTGGGGATAATTTCAGTTTTCCTTAAACGATTGTGACTGCTGTCCTACTTTGCTTGTTCACTTGGGATCATTTTCTCTTGTGGGGGATGCTGGATAGAGGTGTTTTCTGAGCATCCCATCTGTTACATGCTGAAGTCCTCTGGTGATTGAGCCGGCTCCTGAGAAAGAGTCTATACAGGTGCTAAAGGATTCTCAGAAATGCTTTTTTTCTGGGGCCATTGTGTCCGGCTAATTCTGAACCTTGTTGGATTTTGTGAGGGTGCTTTGTGTGCTAGACGTCTGGCAAGACAGAATAAAAGAAGGAACTGGCAGTGTCCGTTTACTAAAGTTGGCAGCTCTTCACTGGGAAATGTAGATGTAAATTATGATCCAGGTTGGGGCTGCTGCATGTACTACAAGAAGGGTTTTCAAAGTCCAACAGGTCTAACAAGGGGCTTGTAAACTGCAGGCTGCCCTTTTATTCCTAGAATACAATGGACTTGAGCCATTCAGGAATGAATTAAGTTTTTCTTTCCTTCAATAATCATGCATTCATCATCTTTGCCCAAGCTATGTCACTGAAGTCAGGAAGTGAATGGAAAGCCAGGAATTCCGATTTTCACTAGCCAAGTTACCTTTGATCAATTGTTTTACCTCTTTTCTTTCTCCCTGTAGCAAAGCTAGTTGTGGCTCACGGAATTCATGAGTTGGTGAAGGGAATGACATTGTGAGTGTACTGTATTGGAGTTTGTCTCTGTCCAATGTCACATAGTGTAACATTGCCATGTTGTTTAATCTCTTAACTTTAAATTTATTGATTGATTATTATTTTTTTGAGAGAGAGAAAGAAACATTGATCTGCTATTCCACCTATTTATGCATTCATTGGTTGCTTCTTGTATGTGCCCTGACCAGAAATTGAACCCACAACCTTGGTGTACTGGGACAACACTCTAGACAACTAAGCTACCCAGCCAGGGCTAATCTCTCAACTTTAGATGCCATTTCTCAAATGGAGAAAGTAATGTCCACCTCACAGGGTTGTGATAAGGATGAAATAAGGCTGTGCCTGGATACTACCAAGCACAAATGTCTAGCACATAGTAGGTGCTCATTAAATTTTAGTTGTTATATTTAATTATTATTATTATTAGCTCTTATCAAGTTCTCAAATTAAATGAGATGCTGGCAAAATATCAACAGAGGTGCAAGGAATGTTCTTTTATGAAAAGTTCATGCCTTTTGCAACATGAAGGCACGATTTTTCAGTGCCTTACTAATTATTATATTACTATTAAAGAGTTTTTCTCCACAGACTTATTTTCACAAAGAAAAGAGTAACTTTGGAGCCCATGTGAGTCGAGAGTCAATGGGGCACAGTGGAAAAAGCAGGAAATTCAGGAGTGGCACAGATCTCGCCTTGAATTGTGTCACTGCGACTTTACTACCTGTAACCTTGTAAAAGTTAATCAACTTCTCTAAGCTGTGGTTTACTTGTCCATAAGATGGAGATGAGATGATGATTTTGATTTAAACAAGACTTGTTTTGAGGCTTGGAGATCATTAAGGAAGAGTTAAAGTCTTGCACATTGCCATGTGATTGATCAATAGAACAACAAAACGTTGCCATGTGCTCTCTTAAGGTGGTTTATAATGCCATCATGAGCTCCCGAGACCATCAGTTGTCTTCTCTGTTTCTCTGTTTTAAAGCATCCTGTTCTTTTCCTTCAAAATTCTTAATCACAATGTGTTATTTCTCCATTTATTCATATGTTTGTTCACTATTTCTCCTTTTCCTGGGCTGAGAACTGGGTGTGTATCTGCATTTTCACCATTATATGGCTAGCACAGCACCTGACAGAGAGTTAGTGCTCAATCAATCTTTGTTAAATGACTGGATGAAAGGAGAGTCAACAACTAACAGAGACGTTTCTCCTCTGTAAGCACATAGCATTAATTTGTCACTTCATTTCATATTGCCTTGTCACATTGCCTGTTGCCTTGTTAATTAGCTCTTGAAAAATTGCTAATTATTTTCTTAGACTTTCTGAAAAGTTGCAAACCCCTTAGGGGTTGGAGCCATAGATTATGTCTCCATCACCCAAAGGTAGTACAGTGCTTTGCACAGTAATTATTTGTTGGACGGATGCAGCAAAAAAGGAAAGGAAAAACTCAGTCTGCATATTTCACCAAAGGTTGAACTTCAGGGAAATGTCATGAGGTCAGTTTGCATTCAGCCTTTTTCTCTAGTGCTTCTGTCTGTTGTATTAGAATACTGATAATTGATGTTTAGAGGTGAGAAGCAAGGCATATGCTCAACTAACTCTATGACACTGTCCTAACGGTTCTTTATATGCTCATCCCCATGACTTTTGCCTCATTCACTGGTGGTCCCAGTCCATGGCCATGCAGCATCATCAGTTGAAACTGCGCTGCTTTTGAATTCCTCTCTCAGGTCCTCTCCCTCCC
>NW_006383007.1:677259-681437 GCF_000327345.1 Myotis davidii
ACCCCAGCCCACTCTCTTTCTCTCAGTTCTCTTTTTTCATTTTTAGCATCTGCCTTTACTTTTCTGCCTTAGTCACATTCAAGTTCAGCGTGAACCAGCTACCACTTTAGGGATTAGGAATCTTCCTGTGGGCCTTTATTGCTTTTCATCAGTTTAAACCTACTTGGCCCTCTTGCTGCTCAGATTTTCGTACCGTGAAAACTGTGAAATCTAACTTCAGCTAGACACTCACTATTGGCAAACAAGATGTTAGTAATTTTTAAAAAATCCCTATACAACTTCACCTCTCTGCTTTCCATAAGCTTTCTATATGTGCCCCTACATCCCATGTAACATATGATGGATTTAAAGATTTTCTTTTACATGGATATAATATACTTAGAAAAGGCAGCTTGCTCTTTTTCAGTCAACAAAATATTTTGGAGTTGAAGTGTTTCTTAACTTCCCCACATTTTTGCCACATTAAATCCTCAAGGACTCCCTTTGTAGTTTCTGTTGGCATTCTAACTGTGCCCAGGATCACCTCTGTACTCAAGCCATTTTGCCTAGGGTATCAATGTCACCTTCTGGGCTAGGAAAAAAAAAAGGAGGGGCGGGGGAGATACCTCCTGTCTGCTACTGGTTGCTCTCTCCAGCACATCACCATAGCCTTTTATGTCTTCTTAGATCTACCTTGCACCTTACTTCTCCCCTCCTCAAGTACTTCTATGGCTGTGTCCTCCCAGAGTAAATAGTGGCTCCTTGACCTGGCCCTTAAAGAGCTCTGTAATGCAGCTTCACCTATCTTTCTAGTGGTATCTATATGCAACCTGCAAAATTTTCTATGCTTTCCCATAGCCATTTCCTTTTCATGTCATTTCCTGAGACAAGACTAGTGCCTTCCATCTTTACCTGTTAAAACCTTACTCACCCTTCAATCTTAAAAGCTGCTCCTCATTTAGGTGCTCTCTTATGCCCTTCCTCCTTCTCCCTTCACCCCTCATTCTCTATTGCATTCTACACCTGATGTTTTTCTACAGTAGCTTCATCTGTTCACGTGCATTAGGCCCATCCAGTCTGCACACTCCTTGCCCTTCTCTTTACGGCTGTCATTTCCTGGCTCAGTGCAGGATAGTGTAAGAATTTGACATGTAGTTATTTGTTTTCATTGAATAGAATCATCCCAGAAAAGTTGTTATATTTATCACCCCCATTAAAAATCTCCTATTTTCATTCATGTTATTAGTCTGAAGAACATTAGGCTATTGAGTATCTTCTGAGAAGTCCTTGACTGAAAAATTCTTTGGGGCCCCTCTATATTTTAAAACTGTACTTTTCCTCAGAGTGTCACCATTTTGGATTGAATTTAGAGGTGACCATATCATAAAAATACTGCCTTTGTGGTCTCTGTGTTGGCAGCATTGTTTTATTGACACCCAATAAAGAGAAGTACATTGGGAAAGGTTAATTCAGGCAATGGGTGCAAATCTTGGTCCACAACTCAGGAGTGCTAGAAACACTGTATGCAACACTAAGCAATTTCTGACATTGAGTCTCTATGTTGTCAGGTGGGCAGAGCACTATCTTAAGTCTTTCTGCTGCGTCCCTTTGTCTTCCTGGGACTTTGTCAGAGTCCGAGGTCTGACACACTGCCAGTTGTCAAGGAGGTGGTTCATCTCTGTCGTGAGTCCAAACTAATTCCCAGGAGATATCTCCGACCCATCTTCACTGCTCCCCAAACTCTTTGGGTTTAGGAGCCTGTGCTGCTTCTGCTCTACCCTGGAAGCCTGGGCATCTATCCTGGGACAGTCCATGGTCCCTTCTTCCTGGGGCACCATGAACACAAAGCCATTCATTTCTGGAGGAGTCTCGTCACCTCACAGAGGTGCAGTGGGCAAGTGGGTTCCAAACTTTCTTTATTCCCAGGACTCCTCCTTCTCTTTCAGGCTTCTTACCCTTGATTTCTGCCCTTCCGTATAATCACCGGGAAACTCCCACACTCCCATCCCCAAGAGCTACCATGTCATTTGAACACAGTAGGCATCTTAGAATTAAATCCGAAAAGTAATATAGCTCTTAGAGTTACACCTTTAGTAAGGGTATTTCGACTCCAGTTGAATACTTTATTGCTACTCATTGTTTACATAAACTGCAAAAAATTGGTGCTGTGCTTACTGATTAGTGATGAGCTCCAACAAGTTCTATTTGGGGAAACTATTAGTTTTTTAAATACCATTTTTGTTTCTTATTGGGAAGCTCTGGAAAAAAGTGTTCCTCACTTAAAGCATCACTTTGCAGAACCATCATGGATAAAAATGGCATGCTGGTTGAAGTAATAAAAAGCATTTCTATTTGCATTAGGCTGTTATTGTCAACATGCTTAGTAATTTTTACTGGGGCTTATCACCAATTACTGTGTACACTCAGCTTCATTGTACAGATGGCATAACTAGGTGCTACGTGACTAACTCTTGGTTACCATGTCCCTTGGTGTCTACTGCATCTCCCGTGTTTCAACTGAGCACACAACTGCATCTGTGAGGTCAGAATAGTAGTCTCTTTTATTTTTAGGATGAATCTCTAATACTTGGCCTCTCTGAATGTGCCTTGTGTGTCCCAGGAGCTAACTGTAAATTGAATTTTGCTGCATTCACTGCTTCCACTTGGAAATTTGTTGGCTCATGGTCTCAACTACAAGAAATCATGGTCCACTTAGGTCACATAAAATATCTTATTGTTAATTTACGGCCTGGCAAATATACCTGTGTCAATGCATCTCTTCCATATTTGGCATGGCTGTGGGACCTGCTTAACAAAGGTTTGAATATCATTTGAATATATAGGAGGATTATTGTCTGAAGAGAAGATAATGAAGAGGCAGCTTGATGGATAGTGATGTTTTCTACCAGTAATGGCAGCAAAATTCCAGGCCCCATGCCTACTTTATCCCACCCACAAGACCTTTTGTTTTCCTGAAACCAGGAATGATTATCTGTTTTGGATAGAACCAATACAGAGGGGAAGGAAAAGATAGAGGGGGTGTGTTCACTCATCTGTCTCAAAAATGCTGAGCATACAAGTTGTCTAACAATTAAGATGAGCCAGATATTTGGCTGACTAGTACTGGTCGTCTCCAGGCACTAAAGTAGCCTGCATCATAATTTATCTTGGCAGTAAAATGACAGGATTGTAAATCTTTAACCAAGCTCTTTTAAATCTAGTAAAATGAAAGGCTGAATTAGGTCAGAAGTCTCAGGCAAGAGAATGCAATCTAACTCTTGAGGTATTTGCTTGAAGTGGGATTACCTGTGTACGAGTTGTTGTCAGGATGAATATTTTCATCTGGAAACAAAACATAAGTCCTAAATGTAAATCACTGAATTTTCTCCTACTCGCATGCGAATAATGCGCTACATTCATGCAGAGGCTGTGGTGTTATTGAGGCAGAAAGGCATTACTGTATTCAGTAATGTGCTGTGAAGATTTTCATTATTGGGTTTCAGCAGGCTTGGTTCTAAGCAGAAAGATGAAGTGGGTGAAATCCATTTTTTTTTTTTTTACCTCCTGCAAATGCAGGACAGCTCCTTCCATTGGGCCAAACTGACACAGTAGGCTCCTTGTCTAGGGGATATTTTGTTGTTGGGGAGGGCAGGATCTCCCTTTGGGCTCCTACTGTGTGCCTGCCATTGGGTGAGATGCTCTACATACATTCTGTCTCTAGTATTTTCGCCCGTGGGGGAGAGCAGTTCTCTCTCCATTGTTCTTCTCTTGGACTCTGCCCTCCCATGGTCTGCCTTCCTTGGTATCACACCATTTCTCCTCTCTCCTATTACATCCCTCACATGGCCATATGTACTACTCAGGTACCAGCCACATTTCCACAAATTAAAGTGCTTAGAACCTGGGGGAAACTAAGCCAATACATTAGTGTATGATAATACTTAACATTCATTAAACACAAATCCTGTGCCAGATCCTGTGCTAAACATTCGTTCTCCTTTAACCTTTACAACAACCTCTCATGGTAGGAATAATTATCTCTGTTTTATAAATGAGGAAACTGAGAGGCTAAGTAATGTCTCCCAGGTCATTGGCTAGTAAGTGCTAGAACTAGGATTTGAGTTCCGAGCTGCCTGATGTTCGAAGAGAGTGACAATGAGAGAAAAAGAGTGGGGTGGGGGAGGGAGGGAGGGAGGGAG
>NW_006383007.1:682471-687827 GCF_000327345.1 Myotis davidii
CTCTATCCTCTTTGGTACCTTTCCCTTCTTTGTTTCCTTTCAGCATTAAAATAGTGCAATATTAGCTTCTAGAGGTCACACCAGCCTTAGGTGCTCATAACAAAGAATTTTAGGCCAAATAGGGACTAAGAAGAAATGGCAGATTGGATATTGGACATATCAAACTAGGAGGCAGGGATCTATCAGTTAAAGCTGAAGTAGTCAAGTTTGAAGTTCTGAAAGATGGAGGCATTTGTGATATCAATCAGAAAATAGTTACATCCTTCTCTTCATGCCACATGGATTCTTGTCCAAATCTCATCAGAGGGAATAAAGATTATTTTCCTCTGAATTTGGCATAAAGACTAACTTTTGTCTCTCAGTTCATTTTTTATAAAACTTGTATTTTCTCATGGATTGACTATCATCTTCACTGTAACTGGTTGCTGCTGCTGTTTGCTCCAAGGTTGGACTAGTAGTGCTGGAGAGACTCCCGCAGGCTGCTGGCCTGTGTGGGGTGGCAGCACTCCTGCCTGTGTCCCTGGGGAGGAGGCACACACTTGCTCTGCCTTGGGAACCACCTTTCAGTGAGTGGATCTTGACTGGTGTCCAGCTGTGTTAATCAGGACTCTAGCAGGAAACAGACAACCCACAACCCACCTCAATTAGGTAATTTGAGGAGGGACTCTTTCAAAGTGGAGAGCAGAGCATTGTATAAGGAAACCACAGGATGGTGCAGCACCTCAGGGTTAGTTGCAGCGAAGTTAATATTAATCCTATGTCTGAGGGGGCCAGGAAGGGAGTAGTTACGGAAACCTGAGGCAGAGCCAGCCTGTGGAGAGGGTCGCCTTAATGGAGCTGGGACCTTCACATGAAGGATGTGTCCAGACCTTTGGTATTCAGCAGAGAAGGAGGCAGGAGAGTAAATAACCTCATGCTCTTCTCTTTCTCTAATCTTTTGCCAGCCCTCACTTTTGGCCAAATCCTACTGGAAGCCAGGAGACACATGATCCTGCTGATGTGGTTCAGATGGGCTGGCTGCCTTGGCCAAGAGTAGGCCTAAAAGGACGATATCAGCACATCGGCTCTCAAACATGTGACACAATTACACCCCTGAGAGATGCTAGATTATTGTCATTTTGCTGGATGTAATTTTGCAAATCAATAGGATTAAGATTTCATCTATTCAGATATTAGTAAACTGAATATCAAATGCTGCAGTGGAAAGTTTTATATTGACTCTAACCATTTATGAGTAACAACTGTAGTTGTACCCAGTTCAGAAACAAAATAATTTTTCTTTCATAGATATTTTTCTGTTATATGGGAGATGTCAATACTTCATGTATAAACTCTATGAAAATTGGTAATTTAAGAAAAAGGCCTGAAAGCTAAAAAGCCTAAAATGTCATTGTGTCTTGGACTTAGAAGAGAGTATCCAATTATTCTTTTACTTAGATCAGGAATCCTCCCATATGTGCCCTCAGTAATCATCAATGGGAGGACTCAAAACTCACCCTAGTCCCTTTGCCATCAAATGTAATTGTTAGAAAGAGCTTCCCTAAACTGGACAGAAATCAATTCACTATTCCTTTCACCAGTTGTTGGATTTTCCCCCTCCAGAGCTACATAGCTTAAATCTCATCATCCTTCAAATATGTGAAGACAGCCATCATTTCTCCCTGACACCTTCTCATTTCCAAGCTGCACATTCCCAGTTTCTGCAACCTGTCCTTATATGATAGAGTTTAATTCATTAGACTTTATTGAACCCCCAGTACTTGGGGTTCCAGTATATGCACTTGGTCCGTGTTCCAGGAGTGTATAGCCACAAAGCTTACAATATAGTGAAGAAGAGGAATATAAACACCACAATACAAGACAGAAGGAAACATATTCAGTAGAAGTTTAACTCACATACTTGTAAGTCTTCATGCAAGTTGTGGGTTAAAATGTTACACAGGACAGGAATTAGCAGAAGGCTCTTTGGCATGCTAGTAAAGAGCCATCTGCAGATAGAGACCTATCAGTTAACTGGCATTCAACGTGCCTTAGCTCTGGCCATCTTATCTACCCCATCTAGACATCCTGGGGGACCTTTGTCATCAAGTTTGTTCCAACAGTTGTCACTCAGAAGGCTACACACCTCCATGGAATATGTAGGTTAAAACTTCAAAGGGGAGGGAGAGACAAGATGAAATTTTTTATATTCACCAAAAGAGGGGACATGGTTTAAAATTAAAATTGAGAAAACGAAATAAATGTTGAAGCTCAGGGGTGGTCCATGGGTATTTATATTATTCTACATACTTTTCAAATACTTCAAAATTTATTAAAGGAAGAAGTAAGCACTGCCAATGGCCCATTAGTGGAACCATAAACCTTGAGTATGGCCATGGCAGATCATGAGCCACTAGAAATAAGTGGTTGGAGACACTGGTTCATGCTCATCATTCTCCTGCTGTTCCTGTTTAGTTTCATTGTTAAAATTGTTCTTAGAGTTAAAGCCAGAACAAACAGCCTCCCATGGGTGAAGTCAGTTGGGAGCTTCTGGTTCCTGACTTACTACCTGTGAGCTATGTGTTTTGAGGTGCAGGTGTTGGGGGAGAATCTAACAATCGTGCTTGAGGTCTTGCTTGCTTCAAGCCCAGGAATTCAGCCATCTCCCCATCCCTTACACTTTTGGGGGGAGGGTGCCTCCCCTGCTCTTTAACCTCCCACCCCAATGGAGATGGTTATTGGATTGACTCTGGTTTGTTACTTCCTGTGTGAAAGTTATCCTATGTCCTTTATGCTCAATTTCTGCATCAGTAAAGTGGCGATAAAAGTTACCTACTGTTTAGGATTTGTATTAGTTTCCTATGGCTGCCATAACAAATGTCCACAAATTGGTCTCTTAATACAACAGAAGTTTATTTCCTCACAGTTTTGGAGGCCAGAAATCAGAAATCAAGGTATTGGCAAAGTCATGCTCTCCCTGAAGGCCGTAAGGGCGTCTTTCTTGTCCTTCTACCTTCTGTTGGCCCAGGCATTCCTTGGTTTGTGGCAGCATAACTTTCCTCTCTGCCTCTGTTGTCACATGGCTGTCTTCTCTCTGTGAGTCTGTGTGCCCTCACCTCTTCATATAAGGACATCAGTCGTTGGGTTTAGAGTCCACCCTAATCCAGTTGGGCCTCATCTTAATGTTACTAAGTTCATCTGCAAAGATCCTATTTCCAAATGAGGTCACATTCTTCACATTCTGAGGTCCTGGTCCACAGAAATTTCGAGGAGGCACTACCAGGATATGATTTTCATGATACTTTCCCATTTACCAAAATGGGGCCACGCATTCATCTGTAAAGTGTATAGGAATGTAGAAAATGGGAAGTGTTCTTTTAAATTCTTGTTCAGGTTTTCCAGTTATGAATATAGCGAAGGAAAACTTCTTGAGAATTTAGCTTAGAATCAGGACACAGAATGGAGTTGGGAAAACACAGTTGTTTGCACTGTGTGAAAGTACATTAGCAGTTCAGGCCCCCTTTGGATCATTTGCATTCTTTTCATTTTTTCAGCCTTAGGGCCCTCTCGTGACATCTGCTTCTCTACAGAAAAAGCACCTGTGGTGGCCTCTCCTTTTTAATATCAAGTGCCAGCAGGTAGTGGGGCATGCTATGCTGAGACACTGCTCAGTCTCCTCAGGCTTCAGATGAAAGGAAGTGGAATTCCCCTGAATGAGCGGGAAGTGTTTCATTAAAAATCTTAGCTGCATAAAACTGTCATGTGGAGCTTTGGATAGCTATTCTTTCCCTGCTCCAGAAAATTTATTTAAAATGACATCTCTATAAACTTTGAGTGTGTTCTGTGTACAGAAATCCAGAGAAGTTAAATAAATGAGTGATTCCAGATATTCATTTAATCCAAATAACTTGTATCAGGGAGTTTACTTTCATATGAAGGTGGAGTAAAGCTGATGCTATTAAGAGACACCTTTTATATGTCTCCAGACATTTAAGGTGTCTAGCTGGCAGCCACTTGTGAGACAAAAGGTTGCAACTGTCATTGCTGCTGGCCATGTAAATAAATAGTAGCCACCCCAGAGAGGGTCGGGACTGGTGTGAGAATACTGAGGCCATTGGTGGCATCCTTGGATAGGTGTGGCTGAAGAGATTTGATTAACACATACTCTATAATATATGAAGCTTACTTTTTGACTACTGGTGATGCCATTATATTTATATTGATTTATTCAATCAACCAACATTTATCAAGCACTTACAACTACATGCTAGGCACTAGGGATAGAGAAATAAAAGTTCCTATTCCTAAGGGGTCCCCCGGCTAATGGAAGAGATACACAGGTAAAAGGCCATTCATTCAACAACTAATTGAGCAAATACAGTGTCTCAGGCACTGGGATGTGCTAATGGGTCTATTGAACAAAATAGATGGTCCCTAATGTTATGGAATCTTCAGCATAGAGGGGAAGAAGGTCATTCAATAATTGTACAAATTATTATCCTATCTAATAAAACAGAAACATGGTAATTGGCGTATGACCGCTACCCTTCCCATTGGCTAATCAGTGAGATATGCAAATTAACTGACAGCCAAGATGGTAAACGCCAACAAAGATGGCAGTTAATTTGCATACTTGCAATGATGAGAGGCGAAAGGGGAAGGACTGAAGAACAGTGATTGGCAACTGAGGCGGCAGGCAAGAATTGGGGGTGGGCAGTGGCTGCCTTTCCCCACCCCCCAGTGGGTGATCACCATGGGAAAGCTGGGGTTGCCGTCTGGCCTGCGGCCCTGATCGCCATGGCAATTGGAGGGCAGGAGGGCTGGAGTGGCAGGCCAGGCGGCAACCCCGGACCCCCACCATGGCAATCAAAGGGCTGGAGGGCAGGGCGCAGGCCAGGCAGCAACCCCGGAGGGCCATGGCAATTCCGGACCTCTGCCATGGCGATTGGAGGGCGGGAGGGCCGGACCGCAGGCCAGGTATCAACCCCGAACCCCTACCATGGCAACTGATGGGCAGGAGGGCCTGCGCCCCTCGATTGCCATGGTGATTAAAGGGCAGGAGGGCCGTGTTACAGGCCAGGCAGCAACCACGGACCCCCACCATGGCAATCAAAGGGCTGGAGGGCAGGGCGCAGGCCAGGCAGCAACCCCGGAGGGCCATGGCAATTGAAGGGCGGGAGGGCCTGTGTCCTTCAATCGCCATGGTTATAGGAGAGCAGGGCACAAGCCAGGCCGCAACCCTGGACCCCCACCATGGCAATTGAAGGGCGAGAGGGCAGGGCACAGGCCAGGCAGCAACCTCGGACCCTGCCAGGGCCGAGTTGCAGGCCAGGAAGCAACCACGGACCCCCACCATGGCAATCGAAGGGCGGGAGGG
>NW_006383007.1:687912-697479 GCF_000327345.1 Myotis davidii
ACCTCTGCCATGGCGATTGGAGGGCGGGAGGGCCGGACCGCAGGCCAGGTATCAACCCCGAACCCCTACCATGGCAACTGATGGGCAGGAGGGCCTGCGCCCCTCGATTGCCATGGTGATTAAAGGGCAGGAGGGCCGTGTTACAGGCCAGGCAGCAACCACGGACCCCCACCATGGCAATTGAAGGGTGGGGCGCAGGCCAGGCCACAACCCCGGACTCCCACCATGGCGATGGAAGGGCAGGAGGGCAGGGCGCAGTCCAGGAAGCAACCCGGGACCCCTGCCATGGTGATCGGAGGGCAGGAGGGCCGAGTTGCAGGCCAGGCATCAACCCCGGACCCCCACCATGGCAACTGAAGGGTGGGAGGCCCTGTGCCCCTCGATCGCCATGGCGATCCGAGGGCAGGAGGGCAGGGCGCAGGCCAGGCCGCAACCCGGACTCCCGGAACCTCTCTTAAAGGTTCTCTTAAGGCAGTTGGCGAGGGACCTCGGAGAGCCCCAGGGGGCCCTGGTGCCAGCAAAACTGAGACCTGAGGTGGCTCTCCCCAGAAGGTCCAAAGAACAGCCACTGCAGTCCGCCCCCACCCCAGCGCAAGGCATGGCATGCTGGGCCCAAGGACCCACCCCCTCCCAGAGGCCCCTGGCTTGCTCATGCAGCCCTGGTCACGTCACTGGAGCAGCTATAAGGCACAGAAAGCACCAGGGACAGCTGCTTGCCCCCACTTGCATTTGCAAAGACAAGGCCGGAGGGTGTGAGGGCCGGCTCACATCTCCTTCTCCCTCCTTTTGCTCCTCCTCTGGCTGCTTAGCTCGCCCAGCTTCTTATCCAGGCTCCTCTGCAGCTGGGCTGACTTGGCGGGGTCCAGGGACTGGTCCTTGGCCCCACTGCCAGCGTCCAGCACTCCCTCCCAGCTGATTCTCTGCAGGGTGTGGGCGTGGGCCCTCTCCCCACAGCCATGGATCTTGGGCAGGCAGTGGCTGAGGCAGTAGCGGTGGCTGCAGTGTGGGCAGAGCAGTCCCGGATTACGAGAGGGATGTCTGACTACTGGTTTAGGCCCAATCCCTGTAAACTGGCAGGACATTTTTCGAGGGGTCCCAAATTGGAGAGGATGCAGGCCAGGCTGAGGAACACACCCTCCCCCGTGCACGAATTTCATGCACTGGGCCACTCGTCCTATCTAATAAATGAGTAATGTGCAAATTGACCATCACTCCAACACACAAAATGGCTGCCCCCATGGGGACACAAAATGGCCGCCACAAGATGGCCTGCAGAGGAGGGCAGTTGGGAGCAACCAGGTCTAAAAGGGAGGTAAGTTGGGGTGGGGGGGGGGTCAGGCCTGCAGGGGAGGGCAGTTGTGGGCGATCAGGCCAGCAGGGGAGGGCAGTTAGGAGGGACCAGGCCTGAAAGGGAGGGCAGTTGGGGGCAATCAGGCGTGCAGGGGAGTGGTTAGGGGGTGATCAGGCTGGCAGGCAGAATCAGTTAGGGGCAATCAGGCAGGCAGGCGAGCGGTTGGAGCCAGCAGTCCTGGATTGTGAGAGTCAATCGGTCACCCCTTGAGGGGTCCCAGATTGGAGAGGGTGCAGGCTGGGCTGGGGGATACCATCCCCCTCCCCCATGCACAAATTTCATGCACCAGGCCTCTAGTGGAATTATAGTCAGAAGAAAATGTATAAAGCAAAATCTCAGGGTGCTGTGAGTATATAACAGTGTCAACCAAATTATTGTTGTTTTTCAATTACAATATGATGTGGTAAGTGCTGCAATGGAAGTGTACATGTAGGAAGCACACAGGAGTGGAACTTTGCCCTGACTGAGGCAAGTTAAGGAAGGGCTGTAGCAGAGGCAGCACCTGGATCTTGACTAAGTGTTGGAAGATGAATAAGAGGTAACCAGGCATGGAAGAGGGTGGATTCCCTCTCAGGTTTCCAACTTCTTTTCCCTGAGTGGATGATAATGCTATTTTAGTAAAACAGAATGCAGGAGGAAAGTAGGTTTACAGAGAGTGACAGTCAGTTCACTTTCAGTCTAAGATACTTGTGAACATCTAAATTAAGATGCCCAGAAGGCAGAGGACTGTATAGGTCCAGAGCTCAGTGTGGGGATGACCTGGAAATCATCATCAACAACTAAAAATTTGGGAATGGATGATGGAGGAAAACAAGAACTCAGATTGGGTTGCAGAGAGGTCAAGCCAGCTATGGACTTACTTGGTCACTGGGTTGGGCATAAAGAGTCCACTGACATCTTCACTAGGTGTAGTTTCATGGGCAATGAGAGCAGTAGATTGAATGATGAGTGTGGACATGGACATAGGTATCATAGTGTCTGAAGTTCACATTTGTATTTTCCTCAAGGCTATTTTTATTCCCAAGGAAGCAAAGCCTTATAGCACAAGAACAAAGTTTTTCCTAGACTATTAATAGTCCCAGGTGAGAGAGTGAGAGAGCAAGAGTGAGAGAGAGAGAGAGGTAGGTGTTAGTCTCTGCACAGGAGTTGTTTTGAAATCACACCACATTCAGATGAGTGGATGAGTGGTCCGAGACTGGTCAGGAATGTACTTACTGCATCCAGAGAACATATTTCGTTGTTTCTCTGTTAGTATTTGACTGTGTTCTACTTTTAGTCCTATAAATAGTGACCATGCTTTACTGTCAAATGATCTCTTAAAGTGTCTTCTACCAATTGGGTTGTAACAGTGCAGGCCTGTGTGGGTAGTCTTTAGTTCTGGGTATGGGGTATGGGAGGGCATTGTTTAGCATTTATTTATTTCTAGTTTTTCACTCTTCTTTGTGGCTTTTTTTTTATATTATAGCCATCCAAAGCTCTGTGGGAAAGTGGTCAGTGCATTATATATTTCAATCGCACTAATTAATTAAAAATAAAAACAAACCAACAGAAACTTGAAAATTGTGAGAGCAAAAAGGTGGTATGGGGAAAGCAAACTAGTGTTTATTTAGTGTCTATTGTCTTCTGGGATGGCTTTTGCTAGTCAGAATGTGTCCACTGACCGGTGATGTTAGCATCAACTAGGCTCCGGTTAGATATGTAGGCTCTTGGGCCCCACCCCAGACCTGCTGGCTCAGGAGCTGCACCCCAGGTGATTTGTGCTCACAGTAGAATTTGAGGAATACTGCTTTAGGCACTGTATAAACTACCACATTAAATTCCCATAGCAAATCTGTGAAGTACAGATAGTTATCCGCTGTATCATATTGGGGCTAAATGGAGAAACATAACCAATAGGAAATAATATTAAAGACTTATTACAATTAATTGGCTTACCCTTAGCTTTAAGTCAACTGATTAGGGACTTTAATTACATCTGCAAAATCCCTTCACATCAGCACCTGCATTAATATTTGATTAAATAATTGGGAAAAAGTCTGTATGTGCTACCCATTGCTTTGCCCTCTCACCCTTGTAGTTTAGCCTGGCCAAATTGACAGCAAAAGACATCACATCTGTATATTTCAACAAACAGTGGTCAAGTAAATTATCTTGGATCATACTGTTGGTAAATGGTACTCTGGCATTCCATCCTAGGACTGTCTACCATGTTGCCTCTAGAAGGATCATTACTTTTTAAAATGTGTTGCCCACACTAGTACTTGTAGCATTGATCCTGCATGTCAGTTGATTAACCATGATCTGCAGGGCTCTTGGTGAGTCTTGTGCAGGCCTGAGGTAGGTGTTGTGTGTCTGTGGGTCATTTAGCAGAGTGCAGGGAAGGTGAAACAGTCACTGATTGAAGTGGTTTATAGTGTGTAGCTGTTTTATTGGCCTAAGCTTTGTTAAAGTAAACTTGATTTATCAAGATTATTGCTTTGCAGAATCTAGACGAAGTGCATTTGTGCCAGAGTTTATAGATTTCAAGTTGGTTGCTAGCCTGTCTGAATACACTTGCAGTTGATGTTTGGGTATCTATGTTCTTGTTTTTTTTCCACTTCAAAGGTCTATGTTTTTTAACCTTAGGATGTTAGTTTTAGAGGAGACTTATAAGTGTTTGGGTTTTTCTTTTAGTCTAATAGAGTTATTTGCTTTTCTTAATTGTTAGAAAATGTGCTCCAACAAGTTGTGACCAGGCGTCTTACATGCTGATTGATTGATCACCACACAGTTCTAATTTTAGAACATTCATTACTTTGGTTAGCATTTCAAAATACCTACTCTTGAAGCAGATCAGGACAAGCCACATCTTGGGACCATAGGCTACTAAATAAGTGTGATTTGCCCACTTCTTGAAAATCATCAACCCTTGATTTGAACTCTTACCTGTTTAATGATTTCCATTTCCTCATTCTTGGATTACCTTGTTCTATCCTGATGACCCACATTTCAAGTTAAGGCCCAATTTTTTGGCAGTTTCTATTAGACCTATTTTTGTGGTTCCCTTTGAAGCTGCTGTCCTCTTTGCTGACCCTGTCCTATAAACCTGCTGATCCTAATTACTTTCCATGGTTCTCATGGCTCCAAAAGGGTCTTAACCCCAAAGTTGAACATTCTGCAGTTGCCCATGGGAAAAGGTGATATGTGTGAGACTATATATATATATATATATATCTTCAGTAATATTGGAAGCTTGGGGCTTTCAAAATAAATAGGTCAGGATATTAGTAACTGTGATTCAAGTTGCAGAAGTCTCAAATACGGTTGGCCCTTAAACAACATGGGTTTGAACTGCATGGGTCACCTGAACTGAGAGGGTCAATTGAAAAAATCTATGCATAAATGGACCCACACTGTCCCAACACTGAGTTGTTCAAGGGTCAAATGTGTAAATTTAATTTAATTTTCTTAAAAAAATAGCTCTGATGAATGGCTAACATACAGGGTGGTGAGAAACAGCTGCTTGACAGACTGCCTGCGAGATTAAGAGCTTGCTCAGACTTTTTTCCTCTTCTAGAATCATGAAACCTTGGTAGGAGCCTGGGCCAGGGAATACTAAATGGTGATCAGTTATCAGGGGTATCTATTATAAATGCCATCTGTTCAAGGTTTCACATATATTTAATAGCATTTTTACTGAAGTACTCTATTTATCATAAAACCTGTCACTTGTGAACTATGTGGAAGTCTATATTAATTTGGAGCCAGCATACTACTGAGTTTGAATCACATGAGGCTTATTAGCATTTGCCAGGTCAGGACCTACTTGGGCTCTTGCCCTGATTCTTTATATGCATGTAGCTTTTAAAGGGAAAGTTATTATTTTTTCATCCCAAACTTGTCAGCTGGAGCAAAGCAGCAATATTCGAAGTGACACAAATTACTATACAAACTGTGTAGCAATTCTGTTCTTTGGTGATTTCCCTGTAGACCATATCAAAATTGTGTTCTGATTAACTACTTTTCTAGTGGCAACTCAATATATAAATAACAAGACCTTAATGTGGTGGGTAAAAGCTCTCATATATCAATGGCATTACTTTTCTCTTTTCCCCTTCTTTTCAATCTGTCACCCCACTATGTCTAACTACGTCTAAACTCCTGTAGGATTTTTACATGTATATTTAATGTCAATATGTATTATAGTAATATATGTACATACATTCTCCCCAAATCCTGGAGTCTAAAATCTGGTCTGATTTATTTCATTATCTTCCAAAGCACTTGATAAATGGTTTTGAGTGAATGAATGCACAAGTGAAAATGTTGGTGCATTTTAAGAGAAACTGTGATCAACTCTATACACCAAAGATGGAAGGTGAACTGGAAGGGACACATTCTTGAGTCCAGCTCCCTTCTTGGTGCTGAAGGGCCAAACAGAGCTGCAAAATGACTTGTTGATTTTTGAAGTGTTCCTTTACTAGAAAAATGAATCCTTTGACTAAGCGAAATGTTCTAGAATGGACATACTACATGGCGACAGGGGAGCAAACCCCTGATCTGGTTATCCAGATCACCTGGGCATCCAGAGATGCCCGCCCCCCGCCCCCCCCGACCTATGGGGAGGAGGATGATTCATAGACCTCATTTTCAAAGGTGAGAAAGGGTGACAGGAGAAAACTGAGCTAGCTGCCGTTTTCTCTCTAGAAAAGGAATGAATCAGACTTTGTCCCTGTAGTTCCCAGTCCCAGATGGCCCACTTTCTGCCCAGGTGTTTCTGGGGAGAGCTTAAGGGACTAAACTCAAGGAACTAAAGCTAAGGTTTAAAGTTAGCATCAGCATTGGAGTTTATACAGCTGTTTTGTACATTGGATTTAACAGGGAAGTGCTATTGGCTGTACAATTAAACGAGTCCTAAGAACCTGGTATTAAAGTTTAGATTTGCCAAGTGCATGGAGCATGTGATTAATGAGAAGTACAAGTTTTCTGACTGGGTCTTTGTCACCTGTCAACAGCTGTGCTTCCCGTTGCCTCCCAGGAGAGAGGGGATTAACTTTATCCATTTTCCTTCAATGGAAACAAGTACTCTTTAATTGTAGTAGTACTGATTTACATAAGCTTGGTATCTTATCTGCGGAGAAAGGAAGGTGTATAAGTCAGAGTTCCACCAGAAAAACAGAGAAAGAAGGATTAAATATATGTACATATACATATACATATACATACACATATACATATACAGTAGTCCCTCTCATCCATGGGGGATACATTCCCAGACCCCCAATGGATGCCTGAAACCAATGATAATACCAAACCCTATATATACTGTGTTTTTTCTTATGAATACATATTTATAATAAAGTTTAATTTATAACTTAGGCACAGTAATGTATTTATAATAACTAATAGTAAAATAACAATTATAACACTATCCTACAATAAAAGTTATATGAATGTGGTCTCTCTCAGCAAACTAGCATAAATTTCCTTTTCTTTTTTCACAATTGTACTGATAAAAGATTTGTTCTTAACTGTAGATCTCAGCAATCTCAGCATGTGATTTTTTTTCTTTTCTTATTAAGATGAGAATGTTTACCTTTTAACTTAAAGGAAGCAATTTACAGCTTCTATTTGAATATCCAAATTGCCAGCATTATTACTGTTGTGCTTTGGAGGTACTCTTAAGTAAAAGAAGGATTGCTTGAACACAAGCACTAAAATACTGCAACAGTCCATAGGACTTGAGATAGCTACAAGAGATTACCCAACAGGTGTACAGTGTGGATACGCTGGGCAAAAAATGACTCATGTCCCAGGTGGGATGAAGTTGGATGACACAAGATTTCATCGTGGTACTCAGAATGGCGCACCACTTAAAACGTATGAGTTGTTTATATCTGGAATCTTCCATTTACTATTTTCAGACCATGGTTGACCCTGGGTAAGGTAACTGAAGCCACGGAAAGCAAAACTGTGGATGGGGAACTACTGTGTGTATATCCCTGCGTATAGTATGTGTGTGTGTGTGTGTGTGTATGTATTTTCACAAACACTCATATATGCATAGATACACACATATTTACTTACTTACTTTTGCAAGGAATTGGCTTATAGTTCTGTGAGATCTGGACTCTGCAGTCCGCCAGGGCATTGCTTCTCTGGTAAACCTCAGCTCTACTCTTAAGGCCTTTCAACTATTTGGATCAGGTCCACCCAGATTATGGAGCATGATCTTCATTACTTACAGTCAGCTGAGTGTGGATATTAAGGACTCTGCAAAATGTCTTCAGAGTTATACCTTGATTAGTGTGTGAATAAGTGGGATTGCAGCCCAGCCAAGATGACACATCAAACTGACCATCACAGAAGAGTTTTACACGTTAAGACTCCCAGACTACACGTGGATTCTATGCCATGGAGTTTTCTGCATTGCTCCAGTGAAGGGTTACTGATACTGTGGTTATGAATTCAGTCCCTGCATGGGCAGCTGGCATTACTCTGCCTCCTGCCCTCATGTGGTAAGTGCTCCTCAGCAGTTAGAATGGACACTCTTAAAAGCACCATCACAAGTGGGAAGTAGCTCATGGTGCATGCCTTCCAGATGTGGGTTTATTTCCAGCTGTTAACTGATTAGCTCTGCCCAGGTTAAGAGGCATTATGGCATTCATGCTGAATCGCAGGTGAGGCCCAGAGAGGAGCCAAGGGCTCATCGACTCTGTAGGACATAGTAAGTTTCTGGGGACTTGCCTTGATGTAGCCATAATCTGCTTCCAGTTCTGGTGTAAGCTTTTCTTCCCTTGATTCTTCTGATCACATGCATGATTACATCATGTCTCATTAAAATGCACAATTATGGACACGTTCATTTTCAGTGACCTTAGGTTTGACCTTTCAATACTAAAGGATAAAGGTACACTTCTCACTTAATTGTGTTGGGAATTAGTGGACAAGTCAGAGCCTCTCTCTTGGTTTCCTTCAGTCCAGATTGGACAGCCTTCATCATTTCCTTTAATATTTCTACAATGGCCTTTCCTGCATTTCTCTGAATCTTCTCTCACGTTTTTG
The DNA here is from genome assembly GCF_000327345.1 of Myotis davidii. Taxonomy (NCBI): domain Eukaryota; kingdom Metazoa; phylum Chordata; class Mammalia; order Chiroptera; family Vespertilionidae; genus Myotis; species Myotis davidii. Next base: position 696,308 of record NW_006383007.1, read on the forward strand.
GAGTACAGAAGTTGAAGTATATTCTCAGTTCTCCAGAGTCAGAGAATAGTGTGAGAAAAGGTAGGGAGGTGGTTTTTATCATCCTGAGGAGGCTTTGATGGCTTTTTCTCGTCTAAAAGTTGGTGTGCTGTTGTAGACCTGCCTCTCTAGCTATTGGCTCTTCCTAGGTTTTCATTCAGCTCTGTGGTTCATATCTGTCATCTCTATACTGATTTGCAAATGCATCCCTCCAGCAATGATCTTTCTGTGGCAGACACAGATGGCAAATCTCTATTGTACTTCTCTATTTGCCTGTCTAGTGGATCCTCAGACTTCACAAGTTCAAAAGAGAAACCCTAACTCCATGTACCCTTTCCAATTTGCTTTTTCCAATTTCTTTCCATCTCTTATAATTTTTGACATGCTAAATATTTCAGAGTTATTTATAATTCTACCCTCCATATCCAATCTGTGACCATGTCCTATGGCTCTACTTTATAAAATAGACCCTAACTTTTTCTCTCTAAACTTCATTATTATTATCTCAACCCATTTCTCAAATGCACCATTTTTCTAAGCTGATGCACTAGTCTTCCAACCTGATTTTGCTGTTTTTACTCCTGCCAAGCTAGATCCTTTCCTGACTATAGAAAACCCTGACTGACAGCAGTGTTGCCAGATCAGGCCCCCTTCCCTGTTTTCCAACGCATTTCTGTTGCAGTTAGTCTAAGTGTAAACTCTTTACCATGGTCTGCATCTTCTGCATCCTTTCCAGACCTCATCTCATACTGTTTGCCCCGGGATTTACTACAGCCCAGCCACTGTGACCTCTTTTCCTCTCATGTGCCAAGCTCATTATTGCCCCAAGCTTTTACATTGTCTATTCTTGCTCCTTAGAACACGTTCCCAGAAACCTCATGTGACTGGCGCTCTCTCCTCCTTCAGATCTCTGTGTAAAAGCACTTTCTCTGAGAGGCTGTCCCAGTCCGAGCTGTCTGAATTGGTTATCTCTGCCAATTCTCCTCCCCATCCGCCTTGCCCCCTGATGGTTTTTCTTCATTTCCTTGTTTGGTAATTTATTGTTTATCATCATCTGCTAGAATGTACTATTGTGAGGGCAGGGCCTTTAACTACTTCCTCCCTCCCACTTTCCATCCTTCCTTTCTTCCTCCCACAACACAAGATAGTACCTG
>NW_006383007.1:697829-709841 GCF_000327345.1 Myotis davidii
ATCGATGTTTCTAGCTCTCTGTCTCTCTCCCTTCCTCTCTGTAAAAAATCAATAAAATATATTTAAAAAAAGAATTAAAAAAAATCTTGGACTTCTTATACTGTGAGAAAAAAAAAATTTTGTTATTTAAACATCTAGTTGGTTATGGCAGCCTAAGGAAATTAATTTTAGGGGCGATCCACAGTGACGATTGGGTAGGTTTAGTAGGTCTTAGCACATATCATGTTGTGCTAAGATAATTCATGTTGAAGTTTCCTAATTGCACTACATTAGAATCTCCCTCGTTATTTATTATCTACCAATTTTCTGCCTTATCACCTAGCTTCTGAGATCTTCTGTTAGGCTGAAATTTTATTACTCAAGGGAGTTAGTGTTACCCGATAAATTAGAAAATTCACAAAAAGGTTAAAGTATTTTAAAATATATATTTAAAAATGTTGAAAGAAAACTGAACCGACCAGGTCTCGGGGAATCTGTGGAAATGGAAATGATCATTTATTATTATTATTTTTTAAAATCTCAATGCCAGTTCTTATTTAAACAAGATCATGTCTTATTGATCGTAGTATCTCTAGTATCTCAGGCAATAAAACATCTATTCTAGAACATAGTGTCAACTCAAAATGCTTATTGAATGAATAATTAAAGTTTTCAGGACCCATGTTAAATTGTTCTTAGTCTTTGGTATAAAACCTTATTAGAAGTCGTTAGAAAGATTTTAAAAAGTATATACCTTAGCATAATCTGTATGTACTCATATTTTTATTTTCATTTTTTCATCTTAGTGTTCAAAGTTAAAACCCTGAGCTAAATTTAGAGAATTTCCTTTTCTTCCTGAATTGGTTTCTCTAACTCTGTTTTAATGGTGTCTGTGGACATACATTCTATAGTATTACTGGTGGTGATTGCATATTGCTTTCACTCCAAGATTTCATATATTTTCTGTCTTCCAGAAATGGTGGAGGAGAAGAAAAGCTATATGAAGAATTTGGGTTAATGACTTATTTATCATATAACTAGAGGCCCAGTGCACAAAAATTTGTGCACTTGGTTGGGGGGGGGGTCCCTCAGCCTGGCCTGTGCCCTCTCGTAGCCTGGGACCCCTCAGGGGATTTCTACCTGCTGGCTCTGAAGTCATACTGTCTAGGTCCAAATTCTGGTTCCTTCACTTAATATTTGTGTGATCTTGGTCAAGTTACTAAATGTCTCAATGATTCAGTGAAGTGAAGTAACATCTATAAAATGGGGCAGTTAGTTTGAAGAATTGTCGTGGGGATTAAATGAGTTCATACATTTAAAGAACTGGCATATAAGACCTCAGTAGTTAGTAGTTGTTGTTTTAATCATCATCATCACCATCATCATCATCATCGTGTTTATTTCTCCCAGGGGCCTAGCACATCAATATTTTATTAATTGAAAAACAATTTTCAAATGATACATGGCACTGTGAAATAATTTTAAAGTGTAAAAGGCAATTTTGGGGGCTAGAAACGTAGCTTGTTTCAGGTACATAGAGAAGATTGGACAAGGAAGGAGGACTAAGACAAGGGAAAAGGTTGAGGGTAAAGAGTGGACTGAATACTATATTCACAAGTGGGCAGAGAATTCACACAATACTTTTAGAGCAGGGCTGCGTAGCAGGTGCTTTTGATGCTTCACATCACATCTCCTCTGCCCACCTCTGATTTCAGACCTTGCATTGGGGGTTAGATGAGTGATAGTTCCATGGGAGCTCAGATTCACATTAACAGTGCCCCATCTTAACCAGCAGCAGCCTCTTTTCACTTTCCATCTCAGGACCTTTTCAGATCACTGGAGTCAGGTTGGCCAGCAGGCAAGCACAGCCTACACATATGGGAGAGATAATACCCCCTGACAACCCTTAACTAATAAGCCCAGCCTCCGGCCCTGCTGATGTACATTCTGGGAGACACCCGCTTTGCCTCTTAAATGTCTCACTGGCATACAGCCCCAATCAACTATGATCTTTATAACACACCCTCTACGGTCTTTTCCTCTGTCTTTATCTCACTCTTCCCTCCTGTTCCCTCGTGCTTTCTGGGACTTCTTCCAAATGAATTATCTTTCCCTGATTCCTTGACCTTGTCTCAAAACCTTCTTTGAGAAGAACCCAGTCAAAGAGGAAAATGAAAGAAAGAAGGTCGTAAATTAATAGACCAGCATTCACTTGGGAGACTTCTTGCCATTCTCTCTGGTACACAAGCTGTTGATAAAATACCTTGGCAGTATTGCAGTATTTTAACTTTTTTCAACAATATTGAAACTTTCTTAAGAACAAGGACAATTTTTTAAAACGAATTTAATGTACTTACCTTCTGTCACTCAGAGTTAGGCACATTTGTTGATGGATTATTTCTAGTTGAATCTGAAATTCCTATTGGGACTATCATTCAGAATAATCTAGTTTTATCAGTGGGAAATCAGTGTCAATGACAAATGAGTTCTATTAGTTTGGGGATTTTAGTTTTTAAGAGCAGTGGCTCATGTGAGCTTCCTCGCTGAAGAATAACTGTAGCTTCTGTGAGTAATTATCTCTCCAGAGATGATTGCCTCCTTAGGTTGCCCCTTCATGTAACAGTGAAGTTTCTTGGCTTTGTTTTTTTATCTGTTCCCATGAGAAAGAAATGAATTTTGGGAAGAGGACACTATTGTAGGCATTTGCTTACAGAGTATGAAAGCAATTTCTCCAAATTGATGTCTGCACAAATCAGTAAAAAATGAAGTAAAACTGATCAGTATCTTGAAATATTCAGTACTTGTAAAATGCCAATTTAACTTCTTCAGCCTTAACTCATATTCCCGTATAAAAAAGATCCATGAGAAGACCTGTGCTCTGGCATGATACCCAGACTTCCAGCTCCTATAGAATTATGATACCACTTATTTTATTTTTTTATTTTATATTTTATTGACTTTTTACAGACTGGAAGAGAGAGAGATAGAGAGTGACTTCATTAGGGTGAATGATGGTGCCACATGTGACCAGGCCTGTGAAGTTGGAACGACAGAAACCATTTCAGTGATTTAATACATGTAAAGTGCTTAAAATTATGCCTGGCACATGGTAAGTGCTCAGTAAATATTATCTCTGATGACGATATATGAACAGGGGAAGAGCCCTACTGCCTTCAATGTGTACTTTTCCCCTTATGATTTGGGATTATAGGTTAGAGGATGCCTAAAGGATAGTCAAAGAGAGCTCTGTCATGTCTATATTTCCATCTGTTTGGGTTAGTATAACAGAATATCATAAGCTGAGTGTCTTACAAACAACAGAAATTTATTTCTCACCGTTTCAGAGGCGGTGAAGTCAAAGATTAAGGTGCGAACAGGTTCAGTGTCTGGTGAGGGCTTGCTTCCTGGTTTATTGACAGTCGTCTTCTCCCTGTGTCCTCACAGGACAGAAAGGGTGAGGGAGCTCTCTGGGGTCTTTTCTAAGGGCACTAATTCCATCTATGAGGGCTCTACCCTCCTGACCTAATCACCTCCCCGAGGCCCCATCCCACATTGGAGGGTTAGGTTTCAAAATAAGAATTTGGGGGAGATACCAAACATACAATCTTTAACACTGCATTTATGAAAGGTAACTTCTTTACAGAAGAAATATAGGTAGTGAGAACTCTTCTAGCTGTCTGCCCCTTTAATGTGGAGAAATTGAAAGCCAGTCTTATCTCATGGCTAATGTGATGTGACTTTGACTTGGGATGATGAGGCAGTACTGTTGACAGGAGGTTTCTAGCCCTTATTAGAACCTTATTTTTGCTGTTGTTTTTACTCCTCTAAATATATGTCAAGTTAACTAAAAATGAACAGAGCTCTTTTCTTGGACATAACATGTGCTCAACCACAAATAATTCACTCTATGCTTCTGGGAGACATGAGTCTGTGCCTCATATTTTAGCACACAAAATATGGAGCTACTGACAGATAGGGCCACACCCCTGTCATATGTTATTGCTGACATTTTCCCCAAAGCAGCACTGCTGATTATTATGAAAACAGGGCAGGTACAAGGAGAAAGAATATGCTGCATTGAAAGACAACAGAGAGTAACTTCTAACTCATACTTGGAGGCTATCATTCAACCCGTTCCCTTTGTTATTTTGAAGCAAATAAAGGAATTGCTACAATACTGATGTGATCAAGCTATTCAAGAAAGTGATATAACCAACTGAGCTAACTGGCCAGGGCCTCATCTTTTTCTGATCTCATATTTAGTCTTATTGTTTTTGTACTGAGCACATGTTTTTATTTGGTTTTTGGGCTATGTGTCTCCCTATCCTCCTTTCGTCCAAGAGACCAAGTCTTACCTTTTGGTGTTGGTGGGAAGATTGAAACTCAAGAACTGTTACATTGAGGAAGTGTTTATTGAGTAAATGTTAAAATATTATAGTTATGTCAATGTTAAAAGTATGAAATTATTGATGAACTAGAAGGTAGGTAGATAAACCAATTAGTAGTAGTTAACTGGAATCATAGAATTTTAAAAAATATGTGAAATTTTAGAGAAACTTGAGATTTTTAATCCAACCTCTTTGTTTCACAGATAGAGAATCTTTGACTTGCTTTGGGTGACAAATTCATGGTCCATGCACTCTAATCTTTTAGTGCTATGATGAGAGAGCTAGGGAATTGGCCGATGAAAGACCCGTTGTCAAATTAATTCTAAGCCTGTTATAAGGGCTCTGAGCTTTCACCCCATATTTACACTTCTACATCTTACATGAATAAATTCTAAAGTTAAGACTCAACCGATTGCTTTAGAAAGTTTGTAATATTAGGAACAAAGTAAATTTAATTTTGTAACCTAACAGAGCCAGTGTCACTGATGAGAAACAAAGGAAGTATTATAAATACGAAGGGCTTTGAGGACCCTCATAAAAACTGTCTATACCTTTCTCCTTTAAGGATTCATTGAATTGTGGGAGAAAAAAAGAAAATAAGCATTTATCGATAGCCTACCACATGTTAGACCCTGTCACATTTATTAGGGCCAACAATCTTTTAAGCCAGTGGGTCTCAACCAGCAGTGACTTTGCCTCTCTCCCCTACAGGGGGCATTTGGCAATGTCTGGAAATAAATTTGATTGTCACTATTGGGGTGTTGCTCTTGGCATTAGTAGCCCAAATCCATGAATGCAGCCAAACTGCCTACCATGCGCAGGATAGTCCTCACAAAAAATAGTTATCTGGCCCAAAATGGCAGTAGTGTCATGGTAGAGCAACCCTGTAAACTAAGTATTATGTTGTCTTCATATGTACAGGCGAGAAAATAGAGGCTCCATGTTACCTGGCCAGTAAGTGGATTGGGCCTTTGAACCTATATTTCTCAGCAACCAAAACTTTGGCCCCCTCACTATTCCCACTCTCTAGGTGGAGCAGTGACTCCCAAACATAGGTTGGCATCAGCATGCAGAGGGAGCTTGATAAGAATTCAGCTTTTTGGATCACCCTTCTGTTTTATTCTTATTTTTTTGTTAATACCCAACCCATTAATTTTTAAAGAGAGTGGAAGTGGGGGAAGTGGGAGGGGGAAAGAAGGAGGAATGGGGGGAGAAAGAGAGAGAGAGAAGCATTGGTGTGGGAGAGACACATCAATTGGTTGCCTTCCCCATAGACCCCAACTGGGGTCAGAAATTGAACCTGAGACCCTGGGTCGGTGTTCTAACCATTGAGAATGTGGGCCAGAGATTCTGTTTTATTTGGTCTGCTGTAGAACATGGGTTCTGCACATTTTAACAAACACTCAAGTGTCTCAGATGCATACTTTGAGAAACTCTGCCTCAGGCAAGGGTATCACTACTTGGGCAATGCTGGGACCTAGTGATTTGGCTCCTTTTGTTTTGTTCTGGTTTCTCACCTCTTTAACATCCCCCTCCTTGGATTTTGCCTTAGGCAATGATAGGGGCTTTCTTAGTTGTATGTATGAATGTTCCAGATACTGGGTGAATGGAGATTTAAAGGCATATCATTGTATTTTATCTGGGGTACATTATCTTTTCATTCTAAGCTACTATTTTAGATTAATGATGTTTGGTACCTGGGTATTGGAAATAGTATAGAACTGTTTTATAAGACTGGTTGCAGGGAGAAATGACTAAAGAAAGCTTCCTTTAGGGTAAGCCTGACTGGTTTGATTAACTTAATAAACATTAATGGAGTGCTTCCTCTGTGGCAGCTAGGAATTTTACTGCATGGTTGCTAGGCAAAAATATGGAGTAAAACAGCCTCTGTGTAGCTGGACCTTAGGAACTGGGAGACCTCATAGTGGATCAGGGAGTGACTCAGAGGTGAGTAAGGGATAAGAGAGTTGGAAGTATTTCTTACAAGACATGATACAATCAATTCTCATTATTTGTGGATTCTACATTTGAGAATTTACCTATTACTCAAATTTATCTGTAACACCCAGATCAGGCCTCACAGCACTTTTGTGGTTATTTGGTACATGAGTGAGTGGCAAAATATCAAGTCTCTTGATGAGCATGTTCCCAGCTGCAGTCACCAGGTGACGATCTGCCTTCTTCTTCTTCTTCTTTTTTTTAAAAAATATATTTTATTGACTTTTTACAGACTGGAAGAGAGAGAGATAGAGAGTTAGAAACATCGATCAGCTGCCTCCTGCACACCTCCTACTGGGGATGTGCCTGCAACCAAGGTACATGTCCTTGACCGGAATCGAACCTGGGACCTTTCAGTCTGTAGGCTGACGCTATATCCACTGAGCCAAACCGGTTTCGGCCGATCTGCCTTCTTGTTTCACTTCCTGTACTGTAAACAAGTATCTTTCCATGGTCTGTTTACTACCATGTTTTTCACATTTTTGTGCTTTTTGGTGGTGATTTCACTGTTTCCAATAACCTCCCAATGTTAGTGTTGATCTGCTACCTAGTGTTTCTAAGCAAGAAGGCTGTGATGTGCATACGAAGGAAATATGCGTTAGATAAGTTTTTTCAAACATGGATTATAGTGTTGTGGGCTGTGAGTTCAATGTTTATGAATCAACAAAATACATTCAATAAGGTCTCTTTAAACAAAAACACAAAATAAAGTTATGTATTGACTGGTTAATGAAAAAAGAAAAATATATAATATTGTGACCATGGGTTTGTAAGAATGCTACCCTGTCCATCCCTAGGAGCAATGGTTAAATATTTACTAATTCAGTGTTTGTGGAGACTTTATAGAATACTAGGGGCCAGGTGCACAAAATTTGTGCATGGGGGTGGGGGTGAGTAGGGGGTGGGTTCCTCAGCCTGACCTGCACCCTCTCCAATCTGGGAGCTTTCAGGGGATGCCCTACTGATGGCTTAGGCCTGCTTCCCATGGTTCTCTGCTCTCTGCGGACCTGCCTGCTTGACGCCACTGCAGGCCCTGGTGTCTGCTCTCTGTGGGGGCCTGCTTGCCCTTTGCCGCCAGGGCTAGGGACAAGCAGGGCCTTGCTCTCTGCTCTCTGGCTTGCTGCCACGGGGGCAAGCAGGGTTCTGGTGTCTGCTCTCTGTGGGGGCCCTGTGGGGGACTGCTTACCCCTCACTGCCATGGCCAGGGGCAAGCAGGGCCCTGCTGTCTGCTTGCTCGCTGTGGGGGACATTCCCATCCCGCCCCTGGCTGCTTGCATGCTGGCTTGGAGTGTCTGGGTGTGGGGGATGTTCCCGCCCTGCCCCCAGCCACTTGGTGCCTGCAAATGTAGGCCCGGAGTGGCTGGGGGTGTTCTGGGACCCCGGCCACTCCGGGCCTACGCATGGGTCTACAGGCTCAGAGTGGCCTGGCTTCCGAGGACGCCTGTCCCCAGGATGCAGGTCGCTTGGTGCCAGTGTGCACGCAAGCAGCTGCAGGGTGGGAACATCCACTGGGACCCTGGCTGCTCCAGGCCTATGCTTGGGCCTACAGGCTCAGAGCGGCCTGGGTCCCAAGGACACCTGTCCCCAGGACCCAGGCCACTTGGCGCTGGTGCACATGCAATCAGCTGCCCCGCCCCTGGCTGCTCAGCACCTGCATACGCAAATTAACCCGCAATATTTGTTGGGTTAATTTGCATACTCACTTCTGATTGGCTGATGGGTGTCATGGAGTTATGGTCAATTTGCATCTTTCTCTTTTATTAGTGTAGATAACTACCACAAATAATGAGAATCTGCTGTATATGGGTTCCCTTAACATCTGTACAATAGAGTACTAGGCAGTGGTGTTTTAGATCTGTCAGAGACTTTCATTTTGTCTGAGACAAATGAGTGATGTTTTCCTGAAGTAAATAGGGCTAATCCCCATCCATACAGCAACTGCAGTTGTAGATTAAGTTAATTGCTTACTAAAGGAATAAAGTAAATAAAAATAAAGCTGTCCCTTTTAAAGACATAATTGTCCGAGAGATTTAAGGGCCATTTGATTCATTTTCAAGAACCAATATGGGTGTCTGGACTGATTTCTCAGCTCACCATCATGTAGCTTTATTAATCTTGCCCTGGCTTTTACACTGATTTAGGAAAGAATTTTCATCCACAGTCCACAGAGTGCTCCTTACCGAGAAGGAGAAGGCCCTTTGAGTGAACTACCCTTCACCCATTTAGGTTGTATATTCTCTAAAATTCAGAAAAAATTATATTTGATTTAGTTTCTAAGTGAAAAGAATAACTTTTCTGTCATGTATACACTGACAGAAAATTATGGGAAGCCTCTACACATTGATTGATATGTTTTGAGCTATTTTTTCTTCAAAATTTTCATCTTCTCTATATTTGAGGGTCAGATGCTAGTTTGTGGCAGAGCATGCATCATATTAAGGAGACCCTCCTTAGGAGGTCCAACAAATACACAGTTTGCACTTTGTTTTGCACCCAAGCTTCAGTGGGCTTTTTCTGGATGGTCGATCTGGAGGTAGGGAATTGGTCCCTGATGATATCCAGATGCACACTGTTGATTCCATGATTGGGAAGGAGTTAGAATGCCTCTGAAATAAAAAGAACATTTAAAAGGGTAGCCTTTAAAGTTTCCAGCCAATTAGATTCTTTTGGGATAATAAAACATCGCTATGAGCCTTGGCTGGTGTGGCTCAGTTGATTCGGAATTGTCCTGTGCCTGCCTGGGTTGCAGGCTCATCCCCAGTAGGGGTTATGCAGGAGGCAGCCCATCAATGTTTCTCTGTCATCGCTGTTTCTCTCTCTCTTTCTCTCTCTCCCTCTTCCTCTCCCTCTCCCTCTCCATTTCTCTCTCTAAAAATCAATAAGCTATTCTATTTTTTAAAAAAGTCCATATCTCTATGAAAATGAAAAGTTCTTTGAAGTCTGTATGTGAATTACTTGAATCAGCAACTCTAACCAACATGTAACCTAGTTGCTCCTGAACTGTCAGGTTGGGAGTAGAAAAGAGAATGTAAAAATAGTGCAGAGGAAGGGTGCAGTGGCGTGGAGACCTTCTTACCGTTGTAACCCCAACGTCCTCTCCAAGAAAACGCTCTGGAGAGAAGCAGCAGGAAGAGGGTGGCAGCTCCAAGAGGAGAGGGTCAGGCTATCAAGGGCAGTGTTTGGAGACTTTGCTATCGCAGGTCCAAACCACACTACAGTCCAGCCTCTGCAGGTGAGCTTGATTCCTCCAGTTTCCCCAGTTTATTCTGCACCCCCTCCTGTGCTCAAGAGGGTGCCTGGGGAAGGAAATGAAAAAGAGCAGGTTAGGTCTTTGGATCTGCAGTCCACTGTATACAAAATTCCAACTCAATGTTTTAAAAATGATAATCACACACATGCTACCTGTGGTAGGCTGAGTAATAAACCCCCAAGTTGTTCACATTCTTTTTTTTTTTTAATGTTTTATTGATTTTTTACAGAGAGGAAGGGAGAGGGATCGAGAGTTAGAAACATCGAGGAGAGAGAAACATCGATCAGCTGCCTCTTGCCTACCCCTGACTGGGGATGTGCCCGCAACCAAGGTACATGCCCTTGGCCGAAATCGAACCCGGGACCCTTGAGTCTGCAGGCCAACACTCTATCCACTGAGCCAAATCGGTCAGGGCCAAGTTGTTTATATTCTATTTCCTACTATGCCAGTGGATCTCAACCTTGGCTGCACAGTAGAATCACCTGGGAATCTTTTTAAAATCCTGATTTCTGGGCCTCATCCTCCGGAAATTCTGTTTCTTTGTTCTGGGTTGGGGCCACAACATTAGTAACAAAGAAACAGAATTTCCAGTGGATGAGGCCCAGACATCAGGATTTTAAAAAGATTCCCAGGTGATTCTAATGTGCAGCCACGGTTGAGAACCACTGTACTATGCCATATACTCTTAGATGGCAATAGGGACTTTGCAGGTGTGATTAAGTTATGGATTTTGAGATGGGAGATAGAGGAGCTTGGATTGTGCAGGTGGGCCAAATCATGTAATCACAAGGGTCCTTGAGGTGGGAGGCTTCTACCACAGAAGGAGATGTGATGGTAGAAGCAGTGATTAAAGTAATGTGCTTTGAAAACAGAGGAAGGAACACAGTAACTGCAAAAGGCCATAGATTCTCCCCTCAAAGCCTTAATAAACCAGACCTGCTGACACCTGGACTTTAACACAGAGAAACCCACTTCAGGTTTCTACCTCCAGAACTGTAAAGGAAAAGGTGTGTGGTGCTGTAAGCCACTAAATTTGTGCTAGTTACAGCAGGCATAGGAACTAATACACTACCCAAAGGGTGGTTTTATGACACTGTTACATTATTTCTTTTTAGAAAAATAAGATCATATATTGTGGGAATATGCCTTTTGTGTAAATGGTTCCTCACATTTTATCTTTTCTTTATCAGGAAACGAAACAAATTTATTTAAGCATTTTGAGATGAATGGCTGGTAAGGATAATAAAATTATGGCATTCAAAGGCATCCAGGGAAAATGTAATCTGTTTCCTTTTTAAAAATTTTTTTAAACTGATTTGAGAGAGAGAGAGAGAGAGAGAGAGAAGAGAGAAAGAAACATTGATATGTGAGAGAAGCATCAGTCGCACCCAGACTGGGGATTGAACCCCAAACCTGGGTATGTGCCCTGACTAGAAATGTACCTGTGACCTTTTTTGGACAGGATGACACTCCAATCTACTGAGCCACACGGGCCATGGCTAGTCTAACTGTTTTCCAGATGAGTTATTCTGGACTAAAATCTAATGGGGTAGAAGATGAAGCCAGGGACTCTCTGACCCTGTGTCTGGCTACGTGTGATGGCCACATTGCTCAGAATTGTGAGCCCAAGTTACGTTGCTCTGACTTTGTTACGGATAGGAAGGGGTATGAAAAAACAGGCTCCCGTTGGAATAAAGTTATTTTTTAAAGTTATCCCAAATGTACAGCTATCACTAAAGAACTGAACTGTGCACTCTGATGTTTTAATCCTTCATTCAGAAATGAAAGGAGTTTTCTCCAAACCTCACCTATTCAGTCTTGAAATCCAGTCCTTGCTCATTGAATGCAAAGTCTGGAGAGGAAATAAAATGTCATAAATTACCTTGATTAAAACTTTTACTTTTGTTGTGTTGTTTTGGAGACTAGTCCAGTGAGAACATGAATGCATAAGGCATCAAATGTGCCAAAATGATTAAAATACTAAAAAATCTGAGCCTAATTATAGCCATTCTTTACCTTGTAAACTGCTCAGATAAATAAAGGTTCCTGAGTAATATTTAGGACTACAGATATAGGGAAGCTTTTAAAGTATGTTTTTTTTCCTACTTAGAAGGGAGATAGTCATCCTGATACAGCTACGTATTTGTAAAATAATGTAGAAATGCTAAACTATAAAGTTTCCTGTTTTTGAAGGGGAGGCAGGAGATATAGCAATGTTAGGTAGTTGTTTCTGTAATCCTGGCAACAATCTAGGAGCCAAATATTATTTTGTTTTATTTGTCAAGAAATTGAGTTAATTCAGTTAGTTAAAGCGATTAGTTACAGCGAGCAATTTGAAAAGAATTCAGGTCTCAAAATTCCAGATTGAGAGACTGGGCTGTTAAAATTTCTTTTAAA
>NW_006383007.1:711893-733816 GCF_000327345.1 Myotis davidii
TTTGAGGGCCTGTGCACAGTGTGAAATGCAGGGCCAAGTGCAGTGTCATACCTTCCTGAGTCAGGTTTTTAGGTACGTCTTCATTGATTTATTTATGGATCTGTCATTTATTTATTTATCATTATATATATATATGTAAATTATATATAACTTTTTATTTTATCATTGCCATTATTACATATGTCTCCTATTTTCTACCTTTTCGCCCCCCTCCAGCCAACCCCCACTCCATCCCAGGCCTTCAAAAGGTCCAGAGGTGTGGATGCATGGAACAGAATAATAGATTTCAGTTGGGGGAGCTTGGGGGCAAGGGGACAGGAAGAGCTTAACCAAAGTACATCTATGCATACTTACTTATTATTTTAAAATTTTTTCTTTATTATATTTTTTTGCCATCATCATTTATCCCACCTATACCCTCTTCCAGCTTCACCCATTTCCCACAATCACCACCCTGTTGCCCATGTCCATGAGTTTTCTATGTTTTTTATTTATTGCTCAATCCCTTCCCCCCCAACATCACCCCACTAGAGCTGTCTGCCTGCTCTCTACTTATGAGTCTATCTCTATTTTGCTTATTATTCCTTTTGTTCAGTAGAGTCCACAAAAGAGTGAAACCATATGGTACTTGTCTTTCTCTGACTGCTTGTATCACTTAGGATAATGCTCCCCTGGTCAATTCATGCTGTCACAAAGGGTAAAATATTCTTTCCTCTTTATGGCCAAGTAGTATTCCATGGTGTAAATGTGCCATAGCTTTTTATCCACTTATCTACCAAAGGACCCTTGGGTTGCTTCCAGATGTTGGCTATTGAAAAAAAAAATAAATCATTGCTTATTTGTTTATATTAAACTTTTCTACATTTATAATTTGTTCTGAAAATAATAACATGGTAATTGTAAATAAGGTTAAAGTATGGATATTCTTCCACGATGTTTACCAGATTCATACAATGTAGAACTGTCATTTTAAAGAAAAGCATTGCCTATTTTAGGTTTGACTGAACAAAGAAAAATGAATTGTAGTTTGTGTACCTATTATTCACATGTAAATCATTGCCCATAAAACATTGAATAGACTTTGTTCTCTTCCGTAGTTAAAATATTTCCCTGCATTTGGATTATCCTCAGCCTCGTCAGGGATACCTCAAGTTTGAATGTAGTCACTCATGAATCAATGAGATTTTGATGTGTTACCAGTTCTCCCCCACTGTACCTCAGGCATTTGTCCCCTTGGAATGGCTAAGCATCTACGTATCAGAATCCCTGAGGAAGAGCTCCTTGGGCTTTGGGTAAAATGTCCCATGGTGACATTAGAACTCCTCCACATATAAGAGGAGCTGCTGCCTTAGGGGCCATTGGGCCCGCCAAAGCCTGTTGAAATAAGCAGTAACCCATTTACTGGAAAGTACCGTATGCAATACCCAACTTTCCAAGTGTACCATGGCTTGTGGCTCTAGATTTTGGTTTTCGGGCAACCCCTTAAGAATTGCCCTCCACCTTCTATGAGTTTCCAATTTTTACCCCCTGCCCCCTGTTTAGTCTCTTTGTAGAACAACAGGAACAAGACCACCTTTGCTCCCACATTCCTAATGTTGACTCAGTTTGTTCCCCATCTTATCACAGGTGGATCACTTCTGCAGAAGCCTGACCATGGTCTACTGATGATCATAACACATCACTTCTGCCTATCTTAAAAAATAGAGCCATAGAGGTCAACCCTGCAGTAGACAAAGTATTTTGATTGGATATTTTCCATTTACCTTCCCAAACCTACTGCTCCCTCTGCTCTGTAACCCTGGAGGATTCATGCATTGATGGGCCCTCTCTGTTCTGGCGATGGGAGACACTGGTGGGAGGTGAGGGCTGCAGGAGAGTGAGGTAGGTCTGCTTATTCTACCAGCTCCACCCTTTGAGTTGCTTGTGGTCAATTGAGTTTGTCTGCTTTCAAAGGCCACAGCTCTGCTGGGTTCTGGGAACTGTTCATCCCTCTGCCCCTTCAGGCCTAGTAGGGGTAATGACTCCTTGGGTTCCTGCTGTTGCCTGGCATTCCCTATACCTTGTCTACACTCTGTCAACAGTCTCGGTCTTACCTTTCTCTCAGTGCCTCTGTGGGAGTGAGCCATCTGTTTCTGCCAGGACCAGAGTCTCTGGCTTTCTTTTCCCAAGTCTCCCCCCTCCCCATTTTCCCATGAATGGCTCCTCTTCCCTTTATGTGTTAGTACTCTCATTGCCATGCCTCTTTCCCCAGGCCCCATGGTTTGAGCAAATGTCTGTCATTAGATAATTCCTACCTAGTAGGAAATTACCCCTGAGAAAGCAGTGTCAGAACCAGAGGCATTTGAGAAATTGTGTGCTCTAATGGGTTTTTATTCAGAAGTGAAGAAAATAGGGCCAGAGAAGATGGGTGTATTATCTGAGGTCCCCTGGATACTACTTAGAGGCTGGTCTACTATTCTTTCCTCTGTACAATATAGAGACTGGGGATAAATGTCCCAAATAGTAGACATCATCAAAAATGAAGGCCAGTATATGCCTCTTTCTGAACTTGAAACCAGTAAGATCCAATATCAGAGAGATGGAATCCTTCCTCTGCAGAAATAAAATGCATTCTAGGAGGAGATACTGGTTTTGCAAATGTATTCCTGACAAGTCAATATGTTTCACAATTTTCAAATAGAAGACCTAGGGAGAGTCCCAAGATATGAAGATACGCTTTCATCCAGTGGATTTTACATGCATAAAGGAATGCATCATCACAGAAGGAAAGGAGAAACGTGTGAGACTTTCTACATGCATCTCTGGTATTGACTACCTCAACTGTCTTCCCAACGGACTGACTCAAATGTTCTGATTCAGTTTCCAAACATATCCTTTAGTGAATTTAACGTATCTCTGGTAAATTCAACAAACACTGACCATCTACTATGAGCTCCTCACTGTACTAGAAATTGGCCATGTAAAGATGATCTAGATGTAGATTTGCCCGCGAGTAGACTACAATGGGGAAAGAGACACAAACCAGATTTCAATGTAGACTATTTTAGCTCTCCCTACCACATTCTCCCTGCCTTTCTTTTTGCAAGGACCTAGCTTCTAGGAAACGCCTGGAAAATCACCTTTAGGGTCTTTGCTTTCACTGTCCTTTGATGGTACCAGCTGCACTGTGATAAGCAGACTAGGATGTTCTGGACCTCTTGACTGGTTCACGAGAAAGTGTCCAGGGCCAAGTGTGAGATTCAGCTTCTGGAGAGATTGAGCCGTAAGGGAGGAGATAAGTTACCACCCTGGGCTGGCACATAGTATTTTCTCAGCAAATTAATTCATTTAATGAGTGTTTACTAACTGCTAGAGATAAATAGATGCCCAACTCAGGGGTCAGTGAGAGTAAGTCCTTACCTTCCTGGAATCTATATCCTAGGAAATATCTTGAAAGAGAAAAAAATGAGAAGAGAGAGAAATAGGTAAACCAAAAGCTCAAACCTGGAGCAGAAGTAGAAGCAATGGGAGTGCAGAATATTTAATGTGGTCTGAGGTGGAGGGTGGAGGGAGGAGTGAGGGGACTGGAGAAGATTTTATAGAAATTCAAGTCTATGGCCATCCTCAGGGTTTTCCCCGAGGTTTTTGCATTTCTGGGGGTTTCAGGACAGAACTTTAGACTATCAGGATCCCCCTGGATACTTCTCTGTTATGGTTCTAGCAGGACTCATTGAAACTGACCTTTGAAAATAACTGCTCTTAATTCAGAGGAGTATTTGATTCTGTGTAAGTTGTCAAGAAGGCTAATTTCATTTACACTCTTGACTGCTGTGCTGCCTCCCAACCAAGCTGGCCAAAGGCCTGTGTGTTCCAGAACAGCTCATTGACTCTGCACCGCTTAGCTCCCTGTGCCATTGGTTTAGGGGGTCTCTGACTGTGTCCTGTTTGGGTTCACAGAGCAGAGTTACCGATGCTCTTTACCCTCCTTGACCTGGGCTCTGCTGAGCTCACTCACCTCATCTCTTGCGAGTCCTGGCCTTTCCCTTTATGCAGTGGCAGTGCCAACCATGTCCACGCCACTTCACGTAGCTCTCCTGGAGTTCCACACTTCTCATTCCTGGAACTGCCTCTTTTGCCTCCTTCCCTCCTCATCTCCCTGCTTCTAAGATTCAATCCAGGCACCACCACTTCCCAGAAGCCTTCTCTGCTTCCCCAGCTGGACTGAGGGTCCTCGTCTCAGACTCGCATTCTAAGCCACACATACCTTTATCATAGCACTCATCACCATATCTGTAAACTACCCACTATGATAAGTTTTGTATTTAAATTTACTGTTTATTCTCCCACTGGGCTTGTTCAGGTTTGAGTCTATGTCACTTTGGAGCCTCGGTAACAAATACAGTGCCTGTCACATACCAAGTAAACACTCATCTTGGAAGAAGTAATTCTAATTTGTAAGAAACAGATTATATGTTGGGGTTTTCCCGACATCCATAGAGTTTGTCAAGTTTTTGCTTTGCTTTCCTGTCCCAAGCTCTTGTGTGCCCTGAGAAATTGGGGCTATAGGGATGGTTCCCATGCCATATCTTGTCCTGGCCTGTGAGAAGGATGACACAGTTATGGGAAATAGGTTTGCCTGGTGTGGCAGCCTCAGAGAAAGAGAGAAGGGAAGTGAATTACCTTCTGTCTAAACAATCATTGCAGAGCTAGCGGGTTGCAGGTGTCAGAGCTCTTGGCAGAAACCAGTGGTTGTTAGGTTATAAAATCACAGAGACTGTTAGGTAGCAGTGCCTCAGGAAAAGCAGTCAGCTGCCTTCTTTGTGGGCATGCATTGTGGAGAACCTGTGGGCATCCCATGTTTACATGAGGACCATGGCTTCAGATGCATACAGATTCTGAGGACACAGCAATTTCCTTTCACTGAGGTGGAAGCATTCTCCTCCCCATGTTCAGATGGGGGTGAAATCTAATGTTATTTTAAATACATTTCTATTTTTCAATTATAGTTGACATATGATATTATATTAGTTTAGGGATACAACATAATGATTAGACATTTATATACCTTACAAAGTGATCACCCGGTAAGTCTAGTACCCATCTGACACCATACATAGTTATTATAATATTACTGACTATATTCCCTATGTTATACTTAACATCCCCATGACTGTTATTAAATCTGGCAATTTGTGCATCTTAATCCTTCCCTTTTTTTTACCCACCACCTCCTCCCATCTGGTAACCATCAAAATACTCTGTCTCTATGAGTTTGTTTCTGTTTTATTTGTTCATTTTTTTTACATTCCACATATAAGTGAAATTATGTTGTATTTGCCTTTGCCTGTCTTATTTCACTTAGCTTAATATCCTCTAGGTCCATCCATGTTGTTGCAGATGGCAAGATTTCATTCTTTATTATGGCCAAGTCATATTCCATTACACACACACACACACACACACACACACACACACACACACACACACACTGTCTTCTTTATCCATCTGTCCATCAATGGACATTTAGGTTGTCTCCATATATCTTGGCCATTGTAAGTAATGCTGCAGAAAACATAGGAATGCATATGAGGTGGGACTTTTGGCAAAAAAAAGGCAGCTGTGGATGTTTAGGTGCTTAAATTATACTGAGACGTTTTATTTAGCAATTGCTGACATAACTAGTTGATAATTTATAGAGTTGGAATAAGAGTTATTTCAGAAGGCGGTGGATTATAGATTGGGAAGGAGCATGAAGGAAACTTCTGAGGTGCTCGACAGGTTCTCTAGACCTGCATGGTGGAACATGGCTGTCTATATATGTAAAAGCACTGCTGAGCCACACACCGAAGGCTAGTGCACTGCCTGCCACCTTACTGTATGAATGTCATCCTTCACTAAATTTAAAGAAGAGAATAAATCACATGCAAAAGTTTATATGCTATCATTGCAAAAACAGGGAGACAGGAGGCTGATTCTGACATTTCAAAACAGTGGCCTGTGACTAAAAGGCTGCCTGCAAACTTACATAGTCGATAGACTCACAAAAGGTCCCTGCATGTGGGCCCTCTCCCAAAACCAAGAGAAAGGGCAGCTGAAGTCAGAGAAGCTTGAGAAAGGGTGAAGCTTCTAAATCTTGTGAAGAAAGGAATCACGGGTCTGTTCCAAGGAAATGAGGGAAACTGAAAGCGTGTGCCCTTTGACCAACATTCCCCTTGGAACATTATTATTATTTTTTTGTCCGTCTCTATAAGCCACAAATGAAAGAAACCCAAAGAATGAAACTGGTTATTTTAGTTCTTTTATTTCATGCCTTATTTCCCATGTCCTTATTTTATGCCTTATTTTTCTGGAGTGAGCACTTAGAGCTTTTGTAATTAGGATACATATTATTAAAGTGTGTAACAGATGTAATTGATTGCTGGGAGAAAATGAACTTGTAAAGGAGGAACTCTTAACTGGTTTCTATATCAAATATGGGAAACACAGAGAGGAAGAATTCGTTGGAGAGTGGCCCCAGATGGCTTTAAATAATTATTTACTCAATTCTTTAACTCAACAAAACACTGAGCATTCTTTTTGACCAGGGGAAAATTCCTTCTGCTACTTTTAGTAAATGTTCATTGGTCATCACCTCTGTGAACTCCTCAGGTTGAAAGTTCATCAGCTACAAAGTGGGGTACATTTTCAAGTTGGAGACACTCATGTATATAATTCTAGAGAACCAAATGTGCCCCCAAAACTTTGATAGGTGTTGGATTCAATATTTATGATTCCACTGGATGTAGCATGAAGCTGGAACATTCGCCAAAAGGTCCCCAAATCTTTGGAGAAGCTGTGGGTTATGGGGAATTTCGGGGAGGGAGCTGACTTCACTTCCATGTCTCCTTTAGAAAAGGTTGATTTAGCTGAAAAAGGCAGAGGCTAGAAGTTTCCTTTGTACTTTTTTAAGTATTTTCTTTTTATTGATTTCAGAGAAGAAGGGAGAGAGAGATAGAAACATCAGTGATGAGAGAGAATCATTGATCAGCTGCCTCCTGCAGGATCCACACTGGGGATCAAGCCCACAACCCAGGGATGTGCCCTGAACTGAATTGAACTGTGACTTCCTGGTTCATAGATCAGTGCTCAACCATTGAGCCACATCCACTGGGCTAGAAGTCTCCTTTGTTATTTCTCACTCACTTTCTCTGCCTGCACACTTGTGTTCTGTGACTCAACTGGGCAAAGGCTCCATAACATTCTATCAGCAACAAATTTTCCTGCTTAATTTTATAGTCTCTTAATGGGTAGGGGATAATCTAAATTCTGTGTCTGTCTTGAAGTCATCCACCAGCCTGTCATAAATTGTTCTGCCACATGCACATTTAAAAAATAAACTTCTATTACAGAAAATTTCAACTAAACACAAAACGTAGGGAGAATGACATAATGAACCCCATGTAACCATCTAGCTTCAAGAATTATTACCATCTTGCCAATCTTGTTTCATTTACCTTGCCCATTTTTTATTTTTTTTTGCAGGAGAATTTGAAAGTGAATCCTTTATTGTGTCTGAACACCTCACATGCTTCTTGATAAAAGCAGCACACCCTTCAGGGGTACCTCTCAGACTTCCTTGAGGGCTGCCTGTGAAAAGTGTTTTTTATTTTACAGCAGAATTTTTCCTCGAGGCAATAAGTTGCTATGCCAAGAACAATTAATTTACTCATTCATAAGGGAGAGAAGCAGTCTGTGCTGTGTGCCAGTGAGCTGTGGAGCCCTTACCTGGCTTTTGCTTGCAGTTTATTTTAATTTGTTTGCCCTCACACAGCATTACTAGCCAGTCACATCTTGACATCCTTGAATGAACTGAGGGGCCCTTGTCACAGAATTAGGGGACCAAGAGACAGCCTTCTTTGCACAAAGGCTGTACTCACAGCCTTGTGATCTAGGTACAAAGTCTGTGATCCCTAGGATTAATGACTATGCCAAAGGTACCTTTTTAGTTATTATTTTTGCCCTTTCTCTAAAGCAATCAATCAATAGCCAGTTTGTAAACCTGCCTATCTGGATGTTAAGTGTGAAGGTAGGTGCAGAAAGAACTGAGGTTTGGAGTACACCTGATTGCTATCTCAACCATACTGTTTAACTTCACCTTAGTCTAGAAAATGTTTGTTTTGTTTTTATTGTGGTAAAATAGACATAACATAAAATTTACCATCTTAACCATTTTTAAGTGTACAATTCAGTAGTGTTACGTATATTCACATAGTTGTGCAACTAATCCAAAAAACTTTTCATTTTGCAAACTGAAACTCTGTACCCATCTATAATAATAAAAGCGTAATATGCTAATTAGACAAAGCCCCAGGGGGAGGCAGAGGAGGCTGCAGTGGTGGTGGGAGGCCAAGGCCCTTGCACGAATTTTGTGCATCAGGCCTCTAGTTAAACTATAACACCCCATTCTACCTACTCCTGACCCAGCCCCTGGCAGCCATCATTCTATTTTCTGGCTCTAAGAACTTGACTACTCTAAGTGCCTCATATAAGTAGAATCATACAGTATTTGTCTTTTGTGACGGGCTTATTTCACTTAGCAGAGGGTCCTCAAGGTTCATGTTGTAGCTGTGTGAGAATTACCTTTCTAAGGTTGAATAATATGTTACTGTATGTTTACAGTACCATATTTTGTTTATTCATTCATCTGTTGATGGACAGTTAAGTTGCTTTTATATTTTGACTGTTGTGAATAATGCTGCTATGAACATGGGTGTGGATAAAATGTTCTTTTAGGTGAATAAAAATTTTCCTGTTTTGGTTTTTGTTGCTTCCTCATATTTTTGGTGTCCATCATTGGTTGAATACTCCCCTTTCCTGAGGTTATTATAGGGCCTATAATACCTCATCATAATTTCTGTCAAATGCTGGGCAGTTTCTCTCCCTGACCTGTTGCATGACTTACCATTAATATGCCCAGCATTTGGCACAGTGCTTGGGACAAAGTATAGATTTTTGATAAACAAGTGAATCAGCAAATGAATGAATGCAGTAAACCTAAATTGAAAAGAAACAAAAAGTTGTTTTTCTCATAAAGTGGTTGGGACTGCAGGCCTGTCTAGATATGTCCCAGAAATCTTTTCTGTCAAACCTGACACATGTTCTGATTTAAATGAACTCAATATAGCTATTCTTATCTGCATTTTTTTTTTTTTATTATTAGTTAAGGTATTACAAATGTGTCCTTATCCCCCCCGCCCCCCCATTAACCCTCAACCTCCCCCCCTTATCTGCATTTTTAAGAGTCTCATGCTCTACCGACTGAGCTAGCCAGGCACTTCCTCTTATCTGCATTTTTAGTCAAAATGCACAAGCACAACCCATTCCTCTTTTACTGCCTTTCTTTCCATGATTTGAACATAGTAGGGGCTCAAATACATTCACTATATGTGAGTAAATCTGTAAATGAATGCATGTGTGGGGGAATGATTTCATGAATGAGCCAACAAATGAATATATTCTTTGGTGGGTAGTATATTTCTTGGAGACCTTTACTGAGTTAGGAGAGAAGAAGAGAAGGAACTGGGAATCAGCCATTGTTCTCTCATTCCACAAATATCCACATCTCTGAGCTCTGGGGGTCCAACAGTAAACAAAACAGGCATGGATCCAGCTCTCAGGACCTTACCTTTTAGGGAGTGAAAGAGACATAAACAGATGATTTCCAGTTATTTTTCACACCTTGAAAAGGAAAAGGAAGCTTTGGTAGAGCATAATAGGGGTCAACATTGTAGTAGGCAGCCAGAGAGGGCATGGATAAGGAGGTGAAATCTCTAGAATAGGAGGAACCCAGCCAGGAGAAGGGGGAGACTGTCCCAGGAAAGGAAACACCTGCACAGAGGAGAGCATTTTCATGAAACTAATAGAAGGCAAATGGGATGAGAGGTCAAGAGAAGAGTGTACAGAAGGATGAGGCCAGAGCAGCCATTAGATAGGCCATGGTACGGAATTTGGATTTTTGTTAAGAGCAGTGAGAATCCATTGACATACACTATTTTTTTTTTCCATTGAGGTAACATTGGTTAATAACAAATTTCCAGGTGTACAACATTAGAATTTAATATCTGTATGCTCTACTGAGTTCTTAGCACCAAAAGTCTAGTTTTCATTTTCATTTGTTACCATATATTTGATCCCCTTTACCCATTTTACTCTCACCCTTTCCTCCCCTTCCCCTCTGGAACCACCATTCTGTTGTCTGTGTCTGTGAGTTTGTTTTTGTTTTGTTAATTTGTTACTTTTTGTTTTATAGTCCCCATATGAGTGAAATTGTACAGTTTTTGTCCTTTTCCATCTGACTTATTTTACTTAGCATAATATCCTCAAGATCAACCCATGTTGTTATAAATGGCAATATTTCATCTTTTTTTTGTGGCTGAGTAGTATTCCATTGTGTGTGTATGTATGTTTGTGTGTGCATGTATAGACATTTAGGTTGTTTCCATATCTTGGCTATCTATATATATAAAAGCCTAAGCAACCATCCGACTGTCTGACTGTCTGACTAGTAGCTATGATGCACAATGACCACCAGGGGGCAGACGCTCCAACCAGTAGCTATGAGACACACTGACCATTGTTGGGGGGGTGGGCAAATGCTCAATACGGGAGCTGCCGAGCTGTGATGACTTGGCAGCTGAGGTTCTCGGGTGATGCACCCAGAACCAAAGAGGAAGGAGCCCAATTCTGGGGTGTGTCACGTGAGAACTGTTCTCTTTCAAACTGAGACCCCTTGGGGGATGTTGGAGAGCTGGTTTTGGCCTGATTACTGCAGGCCAGACTGAGGAATTGCACTGGTGCACAAATGCATGCACTGGGCCTATAGTTATAAATAATGCTTCAGTGACTGAATAATGGTATGATATAATTTGTGTCTTTAAAAGCTCACCCAGGTTGCTGTGTGGACAATTGTTGAGGGGTGTATCTGGAAGAGGAGTGCACTGTCAGGGGCTGCTAGAACAATAGCCCAGAGAGACAAGGGTGGCCTGGACCAGAGGTAGGATCCAGGGAGATGGGGTATTTGAAGATAAGAGATTGCCTTCCTCATCTTGGTATTTGGTCTGCTTATCCATATATTTATTATGTTACCTCTGAAGGCAATTTCTCAGTATCTGTGGAACGTATTGCTGCTGTTGTCATTGCCATTTTTTTAAAAAAATATTTTTTATTGATTTTTGAGAGGAATGGAAGGGGAGATAGAGATAGAAACATGAATAATGAGAGAGAATCATTGATTGGCTGCCTCCTGCATTACCTCCCCCTCCCCCCGCCAAATGGGGATCAAGCCTGCAACCTGGGCATGTGCCCTGACCGGAATTGATCCATGACCAACTGGTTCTTAGGTCGATGTTCAACCACTGAGCCACCGTGGCTCGGCATCACTGCCATTTTTATGTGTAACTTTACCTGGTACTTTGTCAGAGTCTCCTCAGCATTAGTTCTTTAGACAATAGCTATTTCAAGCTCTCATTCCCTCTCACTCAAGAACTTAAAATACCTCTCTCTTACACACACACATCAAAACAAAAAAATAGTTCTAAGTATTTAAATTAATATTTCACTGAATGAAATATAATTTTGTCCATCTTACTCATTTCCTTGTGGTTCCTAAGAAACTATATTTTATAGGATATTCACAGAGGAAAAGGAACGGTCTTAGAATGATCTATGTTTAAAATATATCACACTATGTTACCCTAAAACTCACTTTTTGTTCATAGAAGGTGGTAAGGTTTGAGTATATCTGGAAATAAGTTCACATATGCTGTGATTTGTTTAACCTTTTCTGAACTAGAGAAGAGTATACTATATTTTTTCCTAGTGTAGTTCAGTTCATTACCTGAGTATCTTAGCACCAAGCCAGGGATGATGGTTACAGGAGTGACATGAGGAAATTATGTGGAGATTGAGAGCCAAGTGCATGTTGTTTGCCTTATGTTTACTTGGTTGAAACCTGGGATCTGACTTAAATCTTGAATATTGTCTAAGGGCAGATCTAAGAGAATTACTCTGTGGAATCCTTAGACCCACTATCATTTTGATCCTGAAATAATAGAGGTTTGGTTAGCTCCAGAATCAATCAAACCAGTCTTCCCAGAGTCATTACACAAATGATGCACCCCTTGAAACCCAGAAGACCCCACTTGCCACCCTTGTCCTGCAGGGAGGGATGGGAGACCAACTGGCTATTGGGATTAAAGAGATGTTAACATGTGGATTCCTTGTCTCACAGTATTCTGAACTCTGCATTCTTTCTGTGTGATTTTCCAAATATGAAATGTGACTTTCTTAGAAAACGATGATTAAAATGAATTTTTATTGTTTTAACTCACAAAATAGAGGTGGTAAATTTAAAAAGACACATTCCTTTCTTACAGAGGAAACACTGTGTATTCCAAGATTCTTTTTCTCTTATTTGGGTTTTTAGCTTCAGATATAAGTCAGGAGATGCTTGTAATTGCATTCGTTTGCTGATTTTTCTCTTGGTCATCTTGAAGATTATTTCATTTTCTCATTCTATACACCAAATGCTACTTAATGTTCTTATTAGGGGAGAACAATTAACGTATCAGTGAATTGTGGCCCCATTTCTGCAACTATTATCAGAGAGAATTACTTGTTTGCTTAGGAATGTTCTACCTCATTTAAGACCATTTTTGCCTGTTAGCAATTGAATTCTATTTGAGTTTTATGAGTATGTTTTATTTCACACCAAAGAGCCATTATTTTAGAAAATCAGAACTTAAAACTTATAAACAAATAAAAAATGTATTAGCTACTTATAATATATTTCATAATTGCTTTTTATTTTAGAGATAGCAACAACTGATTATGGATAAAGTTGATATCAGCCAATTTCTAGGACAAATCATATGTACTATTAAATAAAAACATATTTGAAAAGAGCTTTCAAAAGACCACCTGCCAGGCCAAATTGATTAAGCATTTCAATAACATGTTGGATTTAAAATACATTTATGTGAGGTCTCTGTTTCATCCTTGAGGAACAATAATGAACCTTGTTGAGAAAGTTGAGCTTTCTGCAGAGTTTATTTGAGATGCCAGGATAAGTAATTGCCTTGCTGCTACAAATTTGGAGCTTAACATTTTGTTGGGCCTATTTTTGCTGCCACTCAATAGATAATAAATTTCATGAAGGGATCGTTCTATTGGCAGAAGTTAGTTCCTTTTGTTTTCTCTACAGAAAATGAGTTGCTTCACTTTGTGATGGGCAGGTATCCAAACACTAATACTTTTCTTTCTAGTCTGGAATCAGGTAATGACGGCCCATCATTCTCACTGACAGCAGGGAGAACAGTATTGCTCATCCCATATCTTCTAGTACAGCTCAAGGACAGACACAGTGGCTAGAATTTTATCAGCAGGCTCATGAGTCAAGGGACAGGAGTGATATGGGCTGGAAAAGATGATTAACTCTTTGAAGACTCTGTTATCAACTCCAAATTGACCAGAAGGTGCTATTTTACTGTAGAACCCTGACTGCCTTCCCTCACTTATCACTCTGGGATGATACAAACACAATCTGTTTTGTTGATTCATTGTTCTCTCTCTCTCTCTTTCTCTCTCTCTCTCAATAGATCAGATGTTGGCCAACAGTAAATCCAGTCTATGGCTGGTAGGCTAGTTAGAACAAGTTTTACATTTTTAAATGGTTGAAAAAATGAGAAGAATATTTGCAACGCACAAAAATGATGTCAATAACCATAAGTAAAATTTGATCGGAACACAGCCTGGTGATTCATTTGCATAATATATCGTTGTTTGTCTGCCATTTTGACGAAGTGACTTAAGTAGTTAGAACAGACAGTGAATGGCCCACAAAGTCTAGGTTAAGGCAAATCGAGGCAGTTCTTTAGGTTTTCTACTATGTGAGTAGCTACAGCTCTGTTCTTAACTAGTGGTAATTTTCCTACATTATAGAAAAGATATTTTTTCAGGAGCCAAATGGAGAAAATTTTTGCAGATTTCTCATATTTGGTATAATCTAATTGTATTACAGGCAAAGTCAAAGCAACAACATAGTAGAGCCAGTTTAGATTGTAGACCATTTAATCTGAAGGTATGAGATCAATACAACCACTGATTTAACCTACTCCCTCTTTTTCTAGCCATTGTTTTTAGGACCTCATCTCAACTTGTTAGGTAAACTATTAGATATTTCAGGAATACCAGCAGCATTTTATTTATAAGAAATAACATGTTTACCATAAAAAATAATATGTGACTAACTATCTTTTTAAATGAAAAAGTGAGACTATAGAATTTATTATGAAGATTAAAAATACTAAATTTCTTTAGTGATTTCCATTAGTGTTTTAACATTTCTTTCCCTCTCTGTAATCCTTGTATATATGCAAAGTTAATGTGATGGTAAACAACTTCTGGGCTGATTAATTGATAGTTGAAATAAAATTACCTGAGGGTTTTTTGCATATGTATTAGAAACTTAAACATTTGCATATATTCTGTCTTCACTTCTACAGATCAGCTAAATAGAATGCTATTTACTGCATTTGGAAGAGTTGTCAGTTAGCTCTAACTAATCATTTTGGTATGCTTGGAAAGGACCCTGATGCCCAAAATACTGTTATCATTTCCTACAGATGTACATTTATCCTTGCCAAACCTCATTTCATTCTTTGCATTGCGTGGCTTACCATCCCTCCATGTTTAGACTGGAGTCCTGGGTGAATGAACCACACAATGTGCATTGAACAATGTAGTTCATGGACATAGGGTTCTATGGAGAGTTGTAAGACCCAGAGGGTGGCAGATCTGATTTGCAAATGAATGCTTCCTCCTGGCTACAGCTTTAGGTCAAGGTCACAAAACCCCTTCAGGCCATATTAAATGTCAATCACAGGGGCCAAAAATGGGTAGAGGCTAAAATAGTATATTTTGGATGAAGCCCAGGAAACAAATTATAATGTATGCTCTGTCTTTAATGGAATCATTCCCCCCAGGGTGCTTGGAAATCTCAGGCTCATCTTCAGCAGGGCCATACAGAACTCTCCCAGGCTGTTTGCAAGGGTTGCAATTAGCCTTCTATAAGCTCTGGATGAATATAGGAGGCTAGGGCAGTGCTGTAGAGCCTTGCCTGGGTTCATTCTGCACTATTGCTGGGGCTGAGGCACTGGCTGAGTCTGCTTAGTTCTGGAAGAATCACTGGAGTTATCCAGCTAGAACTTGTGAGGACTCCAGTACAACCTGTCAGAACTCCTCTGTGAGATTCACCTGGGAGTCTGGCGCAGGTCAGCAGATTCAAATGTTCATTTATTGAGTTCCTCCACACCTCCCAGTATTTGCTGTATGGTCTCCTTGTTTCCTGTGTGCATTTTACCTCACTGACAAGACTTGGAGCTCCCCCAGGACCTCATTGTTTTCTGTTTCTTTAACAGTCCCTCAATGTTTCTGCACTAATTCAGTAACTTCTCTGTAAATGTTGACTGTGGAGAAGGGTGGGAGAAGTGAGACATTATCAAGAGAAGGTGTGCTTTTGCCTGTCTATACTGTGCAATGTTAGTAAGTCCCAGCCAGACCTTGAAGGGGGAGCAATGACTTAATGGTGTTGTCATTAGTCAAATAAATAGTAGATGTGATGGGTGTTGAGCTTAACTATCTCCGGTATACCATTTAACCCATACATCCCACCTGTGGGTTGTCTGTAGCCTGCCCTTTGTTGTGAAGGGTCCCCTAATTCTCTTTTCAGTCTATTTCCTGTCATCATTGTTCTTGAAGGCATAGCTCTAGGAACCACATAAAGCCTTTCAACTTCCCTTGAATTTTGTTGTATTCAGCCAATTGACTAGCACTGTCAGCTAATTGGAGTGGAAATGTAAAATGAAAGCTGTATTATTCAGCTGCCAAGTCTCTTCACTTGGCAGGGAGTGGGTGATGCTGGTAATTGTACCAGAAGTGTAATTGCCCTGGGTTCTGCCTCTGGATTTAACAGTGAACCCTGGGAGGGTCTTCCTCCGAGACACCTGATACCTGCTTCTCTTCAGCAGCTTCCTGGCAAACAGTGAGGCTTGAAAGAAATCTAATCAAGCATTATTGTGTTGTCAGGGGTTCAACCACTGTGGATTTTGCTGACTGCGGGAGTGGATTGCTTGGTCTAAGGACTTAGTCAATATGTCATCCCCATCAGAGCTGGCAGCTAATTTCCTCTGGGTTTGGAATGGGGTGAAGATGCTAACCTCCTATGCCAGTTGTGGCCTGTACCCGGGTGTTCTTGGGAACAGTAGCTGATGCAGAAAGGAAGCTCCTTTTGTAAACTAGCAATGAATGAGGAAAGGTTTACATGCCTGGAAAGAGTTGACTAGCTTAATGGAAAAATAAAGAAAGTTATAGTTGATTAGTTCACCATTAAAGTTGATCATCTCTGTGGTTTTGGCCCAGCCAGTTTTCTCTGCCTCCCCCACCCTCCATTTAAATTTATGAATAAAGTGAGAGTGGTGAGCAATATTTCAGGGTGGATTATGTTGGCTCTAGCATGTGGAAACATATGGCACAGGTAACTTCTACTCCTCCCCACAACTTAACCCTGAACCCATGGCTTAACCTACTTAGAGCTTCAGAATCCTTCTCAACACAGCATTTTAAATAGCTATTTCCATAGTTGGCATATGTGATAAAACCTGTTTACTATCTCTGACTTAGAAATTTAGAAATATTTCCACTGTGAACTTAGGAAATGGAAATGACAGCAGCTAAGTAATTATTAAACTCTTCTCATTTACCAAACAATTAAGAAAATTGTTTTGAGCAGTGTTGTTTGGTACAGTTTTGTTACTAAATCATTATTTTATTATGCTACGTGGCTTTATAGAAAGCTTTCTCAAACAGAGGAAGAACTATTTTTGTTTTCCTAGAAGCTTAAGATCTTGAGTAAGATATTGAGAGTCAGATTGTCTATGCAGAGCTAGCTACCCATGTTGGTTCCCGATTCCCTCCTTCCAAGAAATCCTTGCCAGGTGCAAGGAGGAGGGATGTAGATGGCAGCAGCAGGCCAAGTCAATCAGTGCTGGGGTCTAGCCCCAGCAGGTCCAGGGGTCCCCAAAGGTGTGGACGGAGTTGGCGAAGAAGGAATGACATGGAGACAGCGTTCAGTTGATCAGCAGCCTTGCCAGGATCTCTAGCCACAATCTCCAGCCAAGTACTGTGTCCATGTTCTCTTGCTAGGTTCTCCAGCCAGGTTCTCCAGGTTCTCCAGCCAGGTTCTGTAGCCATGCTCTCACACTAGGTTCTCCAGCCCGAAAGATTACGTAGCTTAAGCATGATTGTTTGTAGTTAAAGTGATTAACTACCCGTCTGGCACTTAGTTAAGGAGTTTTATCCCCTCCCTGACTTCAGGGAAAAATCCCTACGTGGGGAAACAACCTTTCTCGGAGAGGTGACCTTGGTTAAAACACATAGTGCCAAGAAGGTGAGCAAACATATTAAGAACAGTATGCCATATATGCCAGGTCCCTTGAAACAGCAAGGATGGACCGGCTCCCGGCAAATCAGATCTATTGATCAGTTATGTTCAAACCTGTGGAGATCTGTTCTCTTCAGAATTATGGCTCTTGAAACCCAACAGTCCTGGCTTCAAATTCTGGCTTCACCACTTATATAACTGATCAAAATGATTTATTTAAGACTAGTTTCTTTTTCTGTAAAACACGAGCAATAATAACTAACTCATAGAATTTTGGTGAGGATTAAATGTCACATATGTAATATAGGTATACAGATACACATAGATGCACCAATAATATACATATATAATACACATATATATATGTAATAGTTGCTCAGTAAGTAGTAATTACAAATACTATATGTTTAATGGGATTTGGGAAGTTGTGTTTGATTTTTTTTAAAAAAGCAGTATCTCTACAGTATAATATTTTAAAAAGTAAGCTTTTAACCTATAACATTAGGATTGGTTGTATACTGATGAATGTGGTCGTGAAATGTACACATGAGAAAAAATCCAGCAGATGATGAACTACTTTATCAATTCTCCTAATCTGTAAAGAGTTGTACAACAATGATCCCTCTGGGAGACAGAGGTCATATAGAGGTTTGTCTGGAGTACATGAAGAGACTGAAGATGGAGAACTGAAGGCCTTTGTTTTAACCTGTAAGTGTGGGCACCATGCTAAGGAATTACAAATGTGTTCTCTAATTTATCCTCCTAATATTCCTCCAGGGTAAGTTTTATTATCTTTATTCTTTTTACCTAAAAGGAAACTGAGGCTGTCAGGATAATTACCTTGCTTAAGGTTCTATAATATTAAGGCAGGGAGATAAATTCCACGCAGAGTTGTTTGACTCAAAAATCCATAACTAGATTGCGGACGATGTGATCTAATTTCTGTGTTTTGTGGAGGAGGAATCTGAGGGCCAGCAAGTGACTTGTCCAGTGGGCTCAGCTTGGTAAAATCAGGTTCTGATTAAGTCCAAAATTCCTTTTTCATACTGTGTTCTCTCTCTAATTATATTCTTTTTCTTTGTTCTCCAATTGCTTCAAAAGTCTTCAAATATAATTAAAATTCAAGGGCAAATGTAAGGGACTGGGTTATATTCCGAATCTGGTTTGGGCTATATTTCTCTGTATCTCCCACATTGTTTAGCACAATAATAGATCCTCAATAAATCCTTGATGAGTTGAATTCTTATAAGAATTAGTTCCTGAATCCTATTTTGAATGCGGCAGAGCTATAAATACATACAAATATACAAATATGTTTATTGGGTTTTATCTTTGAGAAATTAAGTTGATTCTCTATGATACTGGCACTCCAATGTTATGGGCACCACTCCTTGTTTTTATGCAGTCTGACAATTTTTATCTTTTAACATTTTCATTCAGTTTAATTAATGATATTTTAATGTTTCTATCTACTATCTTACTATTTGTTTTCTGTCTTTTCTATATTACTTTCCTCTCTCTTTTCTTCTTTTCCTTCAATCCAATAATTTTTATGTTCCCATCTATTAGCTTGACAGTTATAAATGCTTTTAATATTTCTTTTGTGGTTAATCCCAGAAATTACAGCATGTATTAACTATTTTATTTACCTCTTCCCAGCTAATACTAGAACCTTAAAACACTTTATTTACTCCTCACTCTCTTATGTGTTATTTTTGTTATGCATTTTATATTTACATACATTTTTAAATCCCACAATATGTTATTATTTTTGTCATACAGTTCTTTATTTAGACTTACCCACATATTTGTCCTTTCTGTTACTTTAAATTCTTTCCTACATGATTGTGCTTCCATCTAGCATCACTTTATTTTTGCCTAAATAACTTAATATAGTATTATTTTTATTTTTTATTTGTTTAGTTTGGGTCTGCGGGTGACAATTTTTCACAGGTCTTATTAATTTAAAACATCTTTATTTCACTCTCATTTTTGAAGGCTATCTTGCTGGGTACAGAATTCTAAATTGGTGATTATTTTCATTTACCACTTTAAAGATTTGTTTTCTAACTCCTAGGATGTGTGTGTGTGTGTGTGTGTGTGTGTGTGTGTGTGTGTGTATGTATGTGTGTATGTGGAGAACTTAGCTGTCAGGTATAGAATTCTTCTTCTTTGATGATAATTCCCTACCCATCTATGGCTACAACCTAAGTGCCCATTGATGGATGAGTGGATAAAGAAAAAAATGGTATATTTTAAGCTTTAAAAGAAAGAAGGGAATCCTGTAACAACATGAATCCAACTGGAGGGCATTATGCTAAGTGAAGTAAGCCAGAAAATGAAAGACCAAATATTGCAGAGTATCACTTATCTGTGAAATCTAAACAACAACAAAAAAATTAGACAAACTCATAGAAACAGAGAGTAGAAAAGTGGTTTCCAGGGACTGTAGGGTGGAGAGAATAGCAGGATGTTGGGGAAAAATACCTTTCTCTTTGCTATTTATTTTCAGTAGTCTTACTCTGATGTGCTTAGATATTTATATTTATTCTACTTGATATTTATAGCACGTTTGGATCTGTCTTAATGTTTTCCTTCATTTTGGAAAATTTTTAGCTATTATTTCTTCAAAAATTTGTATCCACCATTTTCTGTTATTTCCCTGTAAGAACTCAGTTGCCCATATGTTAAACCTTGTAACACATTCCATGTGTTTTCCATGCTTTTTTCTCTTTTGTATACCTTTTGTTCTTTGTCCTTTAGTTCAGATATTTTCAATTGACCTATCTTCTTGTTTACTGATATTCTTTTGAGCTATCCAATATGGAGTTCAACAAAATTAATCTCATTTGTTTGTATTTTTCTGTTCTAGAATTTCATATTAATTATGCTTGTAGCTACTTCTAACCTAATAAAATATTCATAGTTATTTTTAGAGTTCCAATATATGTTTTTATTTTCTTCTTTTATCTTCACAAAGTTAGAAACAAAATAAAGTACAATCTTTCTTTGAGTTACAGGATCGTTAAGTTCCTGAGTAATTTAGTGTACATAGTTGCTGCTGAATAAATTCTTTGTGTTAATATGTAAAACAGAGTTAGGATATGTAGTCAATAATGATAAACAGATTTTTCACTGACATGAATGTTTGGTGGGACATTAAAGTCATGTGGAAATGGGACAATTTTTCTTTGTGTAGGAGTGTGTTGCCTATTCATGACATCTTGAGTTTATGATTTCTGTTCATTAAATGTCAGTGGATAAATCCCAACACTCAGTCTTCAAAACGAATTTTCAAATACCTCTTGAGGTGGCATAGCTCCTGTGTAGATGCTTGCTTTATGTTAAGTAGTGAGGCTGGGTCACCAGTAATGAATTCTTTGACCCAGGGCCTTGGCTGGGCCTGAAAACAGGCATTGTAGGATGTGACTTTACCTGGTTGTCATTTACGGGATGGCCAGTTTTCCTAGCCAACTGTCAAGAGCCTGGCTAGCATATAAAGTTAGGGACTGAGGACATGAAACAGAGCTTCAGATGATATGACACAGCTCTAGCATCAGGCAGACAACCTAGCATTCAGTCAGAAATAGAGGGGCTCTTTTAGAGCGAACATCTTGACTGAGACATAAGTCTAAGAAGGAAGATCTCAAACAGTGGGTACTAAAAATGGCTACTGCAGCTACAAGGCAGACATTATAGGGCAGCAGGGAGAGTAAAGTGCTGTTGTCTGCGTTTGACTTTCAGCAATTACATCACAAAATAACTAGCAATTATTTAAATTTAAGAATATCCATTCATCCATTTATCCATCTACTTATTCATCTATCCATCCACTCTGTAAAAACACTACCAGTGCCTGTTATGTTTCATTCACTATGGGAATACAAAGCCACCTATATATAAAGAAATCTTTCTCATTCTTGGGAATGGAAACAGTAAACAACTAATTATAAAATGAATGATAATGATCCAGTGGAGGAGGAAAACAAGAAAATAAATACTTTTAATAAAAGAGATAATGGTATAGCTATAATTTAATTTTGTCTGCAAGCATTTTGAATGTTTAATTTTTTTTTCTCCATTTGCCTTAGGAATATGAAATGAAGTCTGAGAGCTGAATTGTTAGAGGGGGAAAAAAGTTAATTACTAGTTTAAGCTCTATTAGTCTCCCTGGTATCTGGATTGCTTAAGTAGAAATATGAGACAGACTGTTTAATCATTATAGAACTTTTTATATGGTTAACATCTCTAGGAATTAATTTTGTCATTGAGGTGCTCTTTGCTGGGCTTTCACTATAACAGGATTGTGTTAGAACAAATGGAAAAATTAAAAGTGCTACAGAGCTAAACCTGTGTTTCCATTGCTTCAGAATTTGAAATGTGAAGCATATTCACTGGGTAATTAATTTTATTCTACATTTTGAAGAGATTTACCCACCAAACTCCCCTGTCCCCCCCCCCCCCCCCC
>NW_006383007.1:733890-752054 GCF_000327345.1 Myotis davidii
TTGGAATATTTTATAAAAATTTAAGTGGTGGGAAAGTTAACTTCCCCTTATTGTGGTAGCTGGAGGGATTTTTCTAAATCTCTAAATGCTACAACTAGTCTTATGTCACAGAAAATACCTTGATCAACAGGTTAAGATTGTGGCATGTGACCAGACTCCTAGCTACCATTTACTGAGTGTTGCCTATGGGCCAACACTGTGCTAAATTCTAGTACATTAGTTTATTTCATCTCTACTGTCACCCTGTTGGGTCCTATCTTCTCCTTAGTTTATATATTAGGAAATGAAAACTCAGAAAAACGAAGAGATTTGTCGAAGTCCCCAAAGTTGGGAAGTAATTGAATTGATATTTGAACCCAAATTTACGCATCCTACCATATTGGCATGGTTACTTGAGTTGTGAGGTATATAACCTGTGTTCATAGACCGAGGCTGTGGTACAGAGGTGGATATGGTGGGAAAAACAATCTTTAGAATCCAATGGACACTGATTCAAATATGGGTACCATCACTTAGAAGCTTTGGAAACATTACTTAACCTCTCTGAACCTTGTGTTTCTCATCTGTAAAATGGGGATGATAATCGTATCTATCTTAACATATTATATGAAGGAACATAAAATATGTGAATGTCAAATAATATGGAACCCAGAGGGCCTTCTTTCTTCTTTTTCTTTTCTATGCAAAACAGAACTTGGAGGAGTAAGTCTGGCTTTGTGGAAGCAGGGTGAGCTTTGGAAACATGAGGCAGGGAAATACTGACTTAGTCCAGGAGAGAGAGAAGGCCTCCCAAGGAAGTGATATTTCAGCTAAGTCTCAGAGGATGTTCGGAAGTTAGATTAAGAGGGTGGGCCCGGCTGGCATGGCTCAATGGTTGAGTGGTGACCTCTGAACTAGGAGGTCTTGGTTCAATTCCGGTCAGAGCACGTGTCTGGATCGCAGGCTCGATCCTCAGTGTGGGGCGTGCAGGAGGCAGCCAATCAATGAGTCTCTTATCATTGATGTTTCTATCTTTCCCTCTTCCTTCCTCTCTGAAATCAATCAAAATATATTTTTTTAAAAAAGAGGGCAAAGTGTGCTGTTGTAAGCACAGGGAACATGTTAGGCAGGTAAGTCACTCAACCTCATAGTTTCTTCCTCTGTAAATTTAGGGGAACTGCCCCAGTGTGTCTCACCCTGCGGTCTATTAAAGCGAGAAAGTGGAAGTAAGAATGATTTGAAATGGTGAGACTGCTATACAATATAAGGCATTCATTGTATGATAATATATGATAACAATATAGCACAGAAGAAAAAGGATGGGTTTGAATCCCAGATCTATTCATGGCTAGATGTGCTCTGAACAATTCACTCAGCCCTTTTCTTCAACCTATTCTGTTATTTATAAAATAAAGGCAGTGGTGCCCTGTTCACAGGATGCTGGGAAGAGCAGTGAGATTGTAAGTGTGTGAAGGACCAGAAGGACCGGCCCCTGGAGGTAGCTTGTTCCCTTTCCTTTCCCTGCCACCACCCGTGCTTCCACACTATTCTAAGAAGACACGTGTACAAGAACATGATGTTAACTTGCTATGCTATTCAGGGTCTCTTGTCAGCACTGAACAAAGACATTTTCAGTTATATATAGCAACTATCTTTTCATCTGTGATTCATGCTGTTCTTTCTGTAGCCAAATGATATTCTTATAGCTGATGCCTTCAGATTTATCATTTTACGACAGCAGGAGGAGGAGATCAGGTACAAGCTAATCACTCCAGGATGCTGACATGGGAAACTACTTAGGTCCTTGGTGTGGAAAACAAGAAACTCCATAAGGGGGTGTTATGTGGAGCAAGTCTTTGAAATAGTTTTCAAAGAGGAAGAGGTTTGCCTTTTTTGCTTTTATTTGACATTAATACGTTTTCTCCTCCTAAAAGGAGAGAATGTAAAAGGACTCATATCTTTTCTTAACAATCAGTATCCTCTGCTCCTTTTTATTGGGTCTGGATGAGGAGCTTTACATGAACTTTAAAATGAGACCAAATGAAAAGGTATTGTTTATCTAAGCTGTCTGAGGAAGGGCACTTGGGAAAAGAATTGAACTCTGAAATAACCTTATGAAAGTTATTGATTCGTTTCTTTATGGTGCCTTTCCAAACAAGAGCCATTATTTCCATGCCTGAACTGGAGCTGGGTCAAGGAACCCTTTTTTATGGATTATCTTTCCTGAAAACCAGACTTGTCAAGAAAAATGAACCTCCAGAAATGAATACATGAGGCCCAGTTGAATAGTATGGCCCTTTTATTGCTTTGAAGGATAAGTAGGGAGCACAGTTAATTTTTAAAAACCTCACTGAGTGCAGGAAAGTTTGGGAATAGATTAGGTGTAGATCAATGGCTCCCTGTTACTAGCATATATTGGTAGGTGGTTTTAAATAACTCCATTTCCCCCCTGCCTGCTGTACTCCAAAGCTCAATTCTACCTATGTTCTTGAACCTTATATTTAAAAATTATCTTTAAGTAATCACATAAGTTTCATCTTTTATGTGTAAGAACTGTTCTAGACATTAGGGACATAGTAGTGAATGAACATAACAAACAAAATTTCTGCTTTCCTAGAGAGAGACCATAAATATGCAACTGTCTAATATAATATCAGGTGGTGAGTGCTAGGAAGAAAACAGAGTAAAGGATTAGATTGACAACAAAATACATCTGAGGAGGTGGTATTTGAGCAGCCACTTGAATGCAGTGAAAGAATAAGCCATGTTGATATTTGCGGGAAGAGCACTCCAAGCAGAGAGAATGGCACGTTCTAAGACCCTGAGCTGGGAACATTCTTGGTAGTTCCAGGAACAGCAATAAAGCCAGTGTAGCTAGAGCCTGGTAGAAAAGGCTGGGAAAGAGGGTAGGAAATAAGGTCAGAGAGAGAAATACTAGTCAGTGGCCCCTGGAACTTTTTAAGCAGTAGAGAAGGTGCCACGGGCTAAGACAATCCTTTCATGAAACCATCTCCACACTCTAAACCCCACCTTGGAGCCTGGCTTGCTCTAAGTACCAAGTTAGGCTCCCCAGAAGATGGTTGGGGAGACTTAGCATTCACCTCCTCCAACGTGGTTCCAAACTTGTACCCTCAACACACTGTCTCCAGCTGGGTTCTCCCATTTGACTCAATAAAACTGGGTCTACTAAAGGCCTAACATAAAAAAAAAAAAGATTCAGTAATTCCTGATGTCAGCAGATCCATGAGAATTAAGGGAAAAAAAAAAACCACACCAAAAAACTAAAACAAACAAACAAGAGTGTTGCACTATCTTTCAAGATACTAGTATACAGGCAACTGAGGCCCAAAGCTGCCCACAACCATCCCTACCCACCCACCCAGGGAAGCCAGGGGTCCTGGTGATCAAACTCCTCTTACCTGGGAGATTCTCATCAGCTCTGTATTCCAACACTAAGTTACTTAGAGATGGCTTTGAAAATCTGAGATTTTTGTGAAAATACTTTATTTAAAGAAACAGGTTTTATAAGTACATATACCCATTATTACTGGTCATGCTATTCTGGGAAATTTTAATATGCAAAAAATCACACTAAATTTTGTATTTTTGTTACTAAAAATAGAAAATATGGATAAGAACAAAGGAAAAAAAATCATCTAGAATCCATGCCTAGGGATGACTACCCTTCACTTAGTGGTTTCCATAATTCCATACTTTGTTTCTATGCATGTAATTTTTTTTTTTTTTACAGAGAGGAATATTTTACATACTACTTTATAACTTGAAAGCACTGCTTTGGGGGAACGTTGTTCCTTCTTTCTCATTTTTGGTCTAAGAACCAAGGGAATTTAAAATGAGATGAATCAATCAATAATTGAAGTGGGATTAGTATACCATTTAGATGAAAGAAAATTTATGTTAATAGTTTATATACTGCTCTTATAGAATCTTATAAATAATTTCCCCCAGAAATTGAGGACTGATGAGGGATGTAGTCCTTGTTTCTTTTTAGCACTAATTAAATGCTTAGTAAATACTTAACCAAGTGAAATACGTGTGTGTTTTTAATTGAAGCATCTTGCTATTACTTAAAAATAAATATTTCCTTTTGTGACAGCATGGATGAACCTGGAGATTATTATGCTAAGTGAAATAAGTCATTCAGAGAAAGACAAATACCATATGCTCTCACTTATATGTGGAGTCTAATGAGTAAAATAAACTCACGAACAAAATAGAAACAGAGGCATGGATGCATGGAACAGATGGACAGCTTTCAGAGGGAAGGGGAGTGGGGAGAGTGGATGAAAGAAGGTGAAGGGATTAGCCAGAGAACATATATGCATAACCTATAGGCACAGACAACAGCATGGTGTTGTCCAGAGGGAAGGGGGGCCCAGGGCTGGGTGGAGATGGGCAAAGAAAGGCATCTATAATATAATGTCAACAATAAAAATAAAGTTAAATAAAAGAAAAAATATTTAGGGATGGAGGCACTATATTATTTGCAAGAACATTTTATTAACATATTTTAAAAATATAAAAATCTTTTTAAATAGGTCATACTTTGATTGCTTTTTAGTTTTGTCAAAATCTAATCTAATTTATATTCTAGAGGAAAACAATTTTAAGACTATTTCTTTTGCAGAGTGTGTTAGATTGGAAGAGAGAATTGCAATAGTAACATGGAAAACCTGTAAACTTATTTTACAATGTTATTTCTTTGGTCTTTATGACTTTATCCAAAGTTTCAACTATTGAGGAACTCTCGTATCCCTACTGTCATAAAGCAATTTTATGGGACTATAGAAATTGATTCTTAAAGTTTTAGAGCTAAAAAAAA
Source organism: Myotis davidii (assembly GCF_000327345.1). Lineage (NCBI taxonomy): Eukaryota > Metazoa > Chordata > Mammalia > Chiroptera > Vespertilionidae > Myotis > Myotis davidii. The sequence continues at coordinate 738,713 of NW_006383007.1, forward strand.
AATATGGCCATCTGTCCAGGTCTTGGTAAAGGGCTTACTTTATTTAAAATTAACCATAGCCCTGGCCAGTGTGACTCAGTTGGTTGGGTGTAGTCCCATGCACCAAAAGGTTGCTGGTTCGATTCCCTGTCAGGGCACATGCCTGAGTTGTGGGCTTGATCCCTGGTAGGGGGTGTGCAGGAGGCAGCCAATCGATGTTTATTTCTCTCCCTCCCTTCCTTTCTCTTTAAAAATCAATAAAAAAAACCTTTAAAAATAAAACTAACCATAAATTATTTACTCTATGAGGACATTATTATAAGTACTTTTTTGACAAGTCCGATGCCTTAGATGAAGGAAATTTTTCTTCAAACATAGTTTGATTGAGTGAAGTAATAACCTTCTACATTATGGGGATTTTGTAGTGACATCACTTAAACATTGCATTATCCACGTCTTGCATCCTAACTGGGGTATCTCAGCTCACATGGACAGATATTATCCTGAGGATAAGCAAGTACTCAGGGTCATTCTTTAAGGAATTCATCTAACACTCAGGAACTGTGTTAGGTAATGGGGACAAAGAGGAAGAGATCTCTTTTCTTGAAGAGTCATAGTCTGGTGAAAAGACAGATATTAAATTCAGGAAGGCTTCCTGGGCCCAGATAACTTTAACATTGAATTAACATAGAGGAAAATTGTGGTTCTGTGAATGAAAGGGAAAAGGATTCCATGTTTTTAGAACTCTACTGTGTAGAGTTCAGTAAGCCAAGTCCAGTGACTGGGAACTGCTGAAAAGAGTCGTGGGCTGTTTCGGAGTCTGGGGTCACTGAGGAAATAACTGAAGGGCAGAGAACTTGACGCTGGGTATGAGAATGCTACATCTGCGGTGAATGTGCAGCACCTTAGAGCCATCCTGACCAGAAGGGAGCACACGGAGCTGGTGTAGCCCTCCACCCTCTGCGTGAAATGAAGACATGGATTCATGGCCATGTCAGCGGCTCTTCCAGTTACCCGAGTAGTCCTGTACATGCCACCTGTAGATTCATGCCTCTTTTTGACTGCAGAGCCCTGGGTCATCTCAGTGCTAGGATCCTAATTCAGTCATAATCTCTCTGTTTTACCTGAGTAGGCTGGAATAGGATGATGGGAAAGTCAAGGGACTTATGAGACTATTTTCCCTATGAGAAAAGGAAAAATTTTAAAGATATTTGCTAAATGCCTGTGACATTGTACAAAGTATTTGGATTAAAAGTAAATTACATTTAGCTCTAGCCGGTTTGGCTCAGTGGATAGAGCATCAGCCTGTGGACTGAAGGGTCCTGGGTTTTATTCTAGTCAAGGGCACATGCCCTGGTTGCGGGCTCGATCCTCAGTGGGCGGTGTGCAGGAAGCAGCCAATCAATGATTCTCTCTTATCATTGATGTTTCTATCTCTCTCCCTCTCTCTTCCTCTCTGAAATCAATAAAAATGTATTTTTTTTAAAGTAAATTACATGTAATGGGCCCTTAGTAACTTCCAGGCACTATTCAGACCTCTTTAAATACTTTGTCTCATTTCACCCTTTCAATAACCCTGTGAGTTAAATACTTTGTCATTCCTACTTTACAGATGAAGAACCTGGAACACAGACACTTTAAATTGATAAGGGCCTCACCAGTAATAAATGGTGACACCAGGGTTCAAGTGCAGGCAGCCTGAGTTCTTGGAGCCCATGGAGCTTTGTGAACTGGGGTAAATTACTCAGTCTCTTGAATCTTCATCTGTAAAATGGGAATGGTCATAATAAGGATAGTGCCAGCTCCTAGGGTTGTCATGCAGGTAAGTGCTTTGCACAGGTAGCATACATGTGCACTTTTGTCCCTCTCTGCTGTGCCCAGCTCTCCGGCATGAGGGCAGAGGCTGGGAAAGCACACCAGGCCCCCTCCTCCAGACCACAAGTGCCTCCTTCCATCAGTGTTTCCTGCTCCAAGAGTCAGGCCTTAGTCAGTGTAAGATAATGACCAATAAATGGTAGTGGCTGCCTTTGTGAAGTTGTCATTTTTATTTAATCTGTATCCTGAAACTAATATCGTTTTCTTGAAATCAGGAGGAAAGATATATTACATTGTGCTTGGGGATGGAATTTGTTTTTCCTCACCCACTTGTCATTGCTCTTTGGGTGAAGAGTCAATATAGTTGGCACACTATTGCCAATTTCAGAGGAATGAGCTATAACAATAAAGAGAAAGAGATTCAGAGGTTTTGCAAGTTAGGTTCTAGTGCTCATTTGCTTTGATTCTGATTTTTTGTGAATTGGCTACTGGGAATGTAATCTCACTTCAGATGCACTTTATATTTCTTAAATGACTTTGTTTCTGAAGCACATTCCCTAAGAGGTGATGTATGCATTTAACATTTCTCAGCCTAAAAGGATGACTTCATTTTGCGTGGGAATGTTGTGCACATCCATGTAAATCAGTACATTGTTGATATGTCTAATATGGTCCTGCGGAGAAACAGAACCAAGAAAAGATGTGTGTATCTTGGCTTGTGCAAAAATTGTGGGGACTGGCAAGTTCCAAGCCTATAGACTGGCCAGTTGGAAATTCAGGCAAGCGTTGAAGTTACAGTCTTGAGTCTGAAATTTTGAAATCTGTAAGGCAGGCTGGTAGTATGGAAATTCCAGCAGAATTCCTGTGTTACAGTTTTGAGGCCAAATTCCTTCCTCTCCAGGAATCTTCCGGTTTTGTTCTGTAAGTCTTCAACTGATTGGATGAGGCCCACCCAGGTTATCAAGGGTAACCTCCTTTACTTAATCAACTGATTGTAAGTCAACGACATCTACAAAACATCTTCACAGCAACATCTAGGTTGTTGTTTGACCAAACAATAGAGCACCATACCTAGCCAAGTTGACACATAACATTAACCATTGCATGTGTGTTCAGCCTCGCGGTGTGGAAGTGTCTGTTGCTAGCATCTCAGGCTTCCCAGCTCATCCAGTTCAAGTCGAATGCTAGTGTTCTGAGGACTTATCAGGAGCTTGGACACTGCTCTGACTCTGCACCAAAGAATTCTAATTTCCTCGTTTGCCTGACTGAGGAAAAAAGGATGAGAATCTTTAGAAAAGAAGGAAAGTGTCTTTACTAAGCAACTTAATGAACTGTGCACCTTGGTTTATAAAGAACCTACAGAGGCCAGCCAAGGATTGTGCCGGCTGTGAGGGCTTACATTCTGGGCTATCAAGCTAACAGGAAAGTAGATGAATGCAGGAAACAGTGAGGTCACAGAGAATCACTGAAGAGCCACACCTGAGTGTGTGTGTGTGCGTGTGTGTGTGTGATGTGCAGGGTTAAGGGATAGGAAATATTCATCCTTGAGGTTGAGGCTTAAAAGAAGCATGCTGATTTGCAGACTGTCTCTGGGGAAGTGAAGGAGGAGCGGGGACAGATAAGGGAGGCTGGGGCTGACCAATGGCTTGGCTGATTTAAGCGAAGGATGTAGGTCTCAGGACTGAGATTGGCCGAGGCCCGGGAGAGAGGCGAGTGCCTGATCATGGCGTCTGTGCGTTATCCCACCAGAGGTAAAGGTGAGAGACATCATAGTTTTAAACCAGAGAATAACACAGACAGCCCTCTTAAAATAGGCTGAGTGTTTAAAACTCAGCCAACAGTATGGCTGTTTTCAACCAATACAAAATAGGAAATTAGGTTAGGAAATCTCTGAGAAAATATATTTCAGTAGGGTCAATTTAAAGCCAACTGAGCAGCCTTGCAAAGGACTGAGACTGGTCTCTGGGGTTCTGTGCTATAGTTGGGCTCAAAGGTGCTTCAGATGGATACATTGAAATACGGGTTCAGCATGATGGAAGGTGGGAAATAGGAAGGACATTTCTAAGTCCTTTTTGCACTGAGCTCAGTTTTACTTTTCTGTTATGACGGTTATTTTGCTTTTCAATTTGATGAGAACTAACATAGTGTCGTCAATTTTTGTTTATTTAATATCGCCATGTGCATAATCCAAAATAATTTGTGAGGTCCTATGGATGGTGCTTTATTTATACCCCCTTATGCCTGGCATACAGCTGGACACATAATAGCCACTCAGTGTGTTGGTTGATCTGCCTTAAAAACATTGAACTACTTACTCAGGTCCTTCTTGATTTCGATGAGCATTCAAGTGTGTAGTAGCAAAGAGCTGGAAAATGCTGGCTAGTGCTTGTCCAAGTGTCGTTTTCCTTTAAACTGGCTCTGAAGGTTTCTGCTGCTTAATAGCAAAGAGAAACTTCAAGTCAGGGAGCAGCTTGTCCCCCTGACGGTTCAGGTCAATCGATGGTTTTTACTCTGGGTATCGACAGCTCTCTGCTGCATGCCCTTGTCATGGGCTACGTGGGTTGACTGTGGTGAAATGGATTATACTGCTTTTATTGCCTCTCAAGATTTAATCAGTACCCAGTAAGCATGATGCGTGCCCGTGACTTTTCCTTTGCCTTTTAATTGTTCAGGCTGTAGGGCCGTTGAAGGTGCTGTTGTGTGTTCATACCTTGACTGATCAGTTTTTAACTCAGAGCTTACGCTTCTTTGCAGGATGCCACAATTTGGAAGCCCGATTCGTGCCAGAATTGCCGTTGCCATGGTGATATTGTTATCTGCAAACCTGCTGTTTGCAGAAACCCTCAGTGTGCCTTTGAGAAGGTATGATGTGCTAAATGTGCCCTAAATGTATTGGCAAAGTCAGTGAAACGGTAGGGTTTTGGCATTTTTTTTTTCAGCCATCTAGTTTTTTATTCCAAACTAACTGGAAACTTTATGAAATACGAGAGATAATTTTTGCATATTATATTTAAGAATCTCTTAATTTCTGTTTATCGGGCATTCAGTACTTTGGACCGGGCACTCTTTTAAAGGTTTTACAAATATTCTTCCATTTACTGTTATGTGGGGTAGGTATCTTTATCCCCACTTTACAGATGAGGAAAGTGAAACCTAGAGATTGGAAGCAACTTAACCATGATTATGCAGTTAATAAACCAACTGCCACCCAGAGATTTTCCTGGGTTCGACAGTTGCCAAGGCTACTTGATACTAACCACAGCATTTATAAGCCACTGAATGGATTGAAAGTCAGGGTCAACTTCTTAAAGATGGTTTTCTAAAAACATTATTTGTTCTGATTGTATAATTGTGCTTCCTTTGGACTCCCTAGAATATGAGAGGCTCTGACTCAAAAATTTCTGTTATTTGACTAAGTGTATGAGGAATGTTTCATCTTGTCCCTCTGTTAAGTTTTTTTTTTTTCTAACTACAGATCTATGCTGTTAGAATATTTTTTTTTAGGTGCTGACTCTTTTGTTTTTAAAGTGAGTCTATTAAAATAAAAAGAGCTTAAGAACATTTGAAACTCCCTGGAGAAGACCAATTATTTGTTCTGAAAAAGCATTCTGTCAGTTTCACAGTTTATTTTTTCTAGTTTTCTTGCTCCCCCCACAATAATTAATCTTGAGCTTTCATACCTTCTAGTGCTAATACATTTCTGTTTCTAACTTTGGAGTGAAGGTTCTGTATACCTTTAAGGTATATTACTCAATTTCTGTGTGTATATTCCTGAGAAGTTGGTTGTACATCAAGTGCTGGTAAATTTGATAATATTTTGTTGTATATTATAGAGCTTTCTATTTTATGGAGTAAACACTCTTAAAAGATCACTGTTTAGCTTGCTGAGTAATTCATGTCAAAATCTGAGCTGATTGTGTAATGGTAATGAAAACATGCCCTTTTCCATGTCACATGAATAATTGTGGTATCACAGCAAAAGCCCTGAACTCACTGTTATAAGACACACACTGTATCACTGAAAACTAAATGTGTTCTATACCAGGGGGCCACCAACAGAATCTAGCCTCTATGACTGCAAACAAACAATAATTTTTGCATTTTGAAATGGTTGGAAAAGATCAACAGAGAGCAATATTTCACGATGTGAAAATTATATGAAATCAAGTTTTAGTGTCCATGAATAAAGTTTTATTGAAACACAGACAGACTCATCTATTTACATATTGCCATGACTGCATTATAGTGATGAGTTGTGTAGTTATGATGTAGATCAAAGGCAAAAATATTTTGCAGACAAAAGTTCTGACCCTTGTTCTTTACCAAACGTGATTTTATGCCTTCCTCATTTGTTCCTCTCCTATTTTTTCCCATTTCAGTAAAGGGCAGCTCCCTTTGTCCACTTCCTCAGGCCAGCAAACAGCATCATCCTTAGCTCCCTACTTTCTCCCACATCCCACATCATTAGCAAACCTGCCAGCTCTTCATGAAACAGTACATTCCACATGGTCTTCTCTGCTCTATCTCTGCTCTTACTGTTATCATTGTTTGCTTCATTCTCACACTAACCTCTTAACTTGTTTCACTGTTTCTGTACTTGCCTATTTCACTGTAATCTTGATATGGTAGCCAGGGTGATCCTACCAAAATTGAAGTCAGATCATGTTGCTTCTTTCCTTAAACCCCTTCAGTGGCTTCCAATGGCTTCTCTTCTCACAGTAACTCTTCACAGTGTCCTTTAAGGTGCTATTGCACCCTATTAATTAACCAACTCTTCTCTCCCTTGCTCTCTCTGCTTTAGACATCATGCCTGCTTGCTGTTGAGTGGCTATGCCAGGCACACTCATGCCAAAGGGCCTTTGCTCTGTTGTTCCTACAGATATATATATATATATATATATGCCTTGATCTTTCTATTCCTTTATGTTTTTCCTGAATATCTTTCCATTTAAAGTTGCAATTCTCCATCCCATATCACACATTTCTTATCCCTTTTCCATGCTTTAGTTTTCTTCTTGGCATACACTACTCTCTGATGTACTCTATATTTTACTTACCATTCTTGTTTACTGTCTCTTTTGTTCACTGTATATCCTCAACACCTACAATAGCAACTGACACATAGTAGGCATCAGTCAATATTATTTGACTGACCATATGAACGAATTGGAGATGGGGCCAGAGAGTTGGTAAGTTAAGGTTATGGAGAGCCTTGTATGGTATACTCTGAAGCTTAGAATTTTATTTTTAAGATGATTAAATACTAATGAAGGTTTCAGGCATATGGGTAAATAGCCAGCTTTTCTTTTAGAAATCTCTCTCTGGTTTTTAGAAAATAATACATAATGTTAGATATGAGGAGGTGAGTTCAGAGGCTGTGAGATTAATCCAGATGAGAGGGAGAGTATTTAAATCGGGAACAGTGGTAGTGTCGGGAGCAAGAGGAAAGGGCAGGCTCAAGAAATATTTAGGTGATAAATCAGCAGGACTGGGTGAAAGTAGGAGGGCAAGGGGAAGGAAACAGAGAGATGACTCCCATATTTATGACTTGATGACTAGTTGGTTAGCTGAGCCATCAACTGATGTTGAGAATATAGGAGAGTGAAGGAAAGCATCCCATCTGGGAGGGAAATGATGATTTCAGTTTGGGGCACATTGAGTTTGAAGTGTCCATGGAAACTCCAAGTGGATATTTCATAAAGACAGTTGGGTATGAGTCTAAATCTCAGAGAAGATAGGGTTGGAGGCAGTATGTGCATATGATTAGTATATAGATAGTAGTACAAACTTTTAGAAGTAATGAGATCATCCAAAGAGATTGTATGGGGAAAAAAGTACAAGGCCAAGGATGGAATTTGGGGAACACAAACATTTAAGGGGAGGTGGACCTAGGAAGATTAGAAAGACACGATCAGCAGGTAAAAGGTAACCCTGACCAGGTAGCTCAGTTTATTGTAGTGTTGTCCCGTACACCAAAAGGTTGTGGGTTCTATTCCTGGTTAGGGCACATACCTAGGTTGTGGGTTCGATTGCCAGTCAAGGCGCTTATGGGAGGCAACATCTCTCACATTCATGTTTCTCTCTCCCTCTCTCTCTCTCTCTCTTTTCTAAAAAATCAATGTAAAACTATCCTCCAATTACGATTAACAAAAACAATTATAAAAAAAAGAGGCAGTTAGAAACCAGTCCTGTCAGAACAAATCCTCTTAAGGATTTCTGAAGACTATCTAGGTACAGAGGACAATGACATGCAAAGGAACAACTGTATTAGTACATGGAGTGGGGTTTCAGCTGCAAGCTTCAATGCAGATAATAGTATTTACCTAATCAAGTTGTTGTGAGAATTAAAAAAAAATATATATATATACACACACATATACATATACATACACACATGTATACATGTATACATACATACATATATATACACATACACACATATATGTGTACATGTATGGTGGCAATAGTAGGTTTACAGTTGTGAGTGCATGAAACACAGAGTTTATCTTCTATCATTATTTACTAGAGGCCCAGTGCACAAAATGTGTGCATGGGTAGGGTCCCTAGGCCTGGCTGGCAATCAGGGCCAATCTGTGGGGTGACCAGTAAGGTGATGGGGGGGGGCCCTGCTGGCACCTGCCTTGGCTGGCCTGGTGCTGCCCACTCACTGGTCCCGCCCCTGCTGCTGCCGGTCGCCTCCCTCTGGGAGGCAAATGGCAGGGCGATCGGGGCCCCCGCTGGCACCCACCTTGGCTGGCCTGGGGCCTGTGGGCTGGGGGAAGCTCCTGCGTTGAGCATGTGCCCCCTGGTGGTCATTGCATGTCATAGTGACCAGTCATTCAGCCAGTCGTTCCACCATTCAGTTGATTTGCATATTAGGCTTTTACTATATAGGATTCTTGTATTATATATTTTTCTGTATGAACAACTGTAAACCTCCTTTTGCATACCTGGCTATTTTAAGTACTCAATAAGTGTTAGCTATAATTATCAAATTATCATCATAATTATTGTTAGTTGGCTCTTCTAGATCCTACACAGGTAATCTTGCCCAGCTCCCCTAGCGATCTTTATTGATGTCTTGCCCATGTGGCCACTTCCCAGTGCTCCACAGTGCAAAGCCTGGAGGGCAATAGGCTTATGTGTTCCATGTAGCCCACAGCTCACACAGCTGTGCAAGGTTTCACCGTGAGGTAGCAAGAGCTCCCTGTCTCTCCTTCTCTAAGCACCCACATGCAAATTATTTTGCTCTTCCATTAGCTCCAAATCATCTTTCATGTTCAACCAGAAGTTCAATAGATAGACTCAAGATGGAAACCCCTCATTGCCACTCATAAATAAGGGATTATATATTTATGAAATGAGGTTTGAGGGCCATATCTGAAAATTAGTTTTTATGAAAAACAAAGAAAACTAACATGGAGGCATATAATATCCCTTGAAATCTCCCATTCTACCTTGCTTGTTCCCCTTGCCCTCTGTTTGCATATTAGAATATAAACACTTGGTTTATCTCATTTTCTATTTTATGAAATTCTTAGTGCAAATTAGGCTAATGTAGTTTCCACATTGGACTATCTTAGTGGGAATTATACAAGTGTCGTTTCTCTTCGGGTTCAGAGGACACTTCTCTGGAAAGTCATTAACATTGCATAGTATGTAGAATTTTATAAAATCCCATATCTTATGTTTATCCTTTATCAAGCAAGTAGGAAGAATTTGGTGATTACTGTTACTGGTATATTTATCTGCTTTAAGGATTGATCATGTTAGTCCCATTGCTCACCCACTCTTGTGAATGTAGTTATATAAAATTACAATTTTCTTGCACGCTCAATTTTTTAAATAGAAGCAGCCTCAAATAACAAGGAAACATGAACACACACACACACACACACACACACACACACACATTTTTTTTCCATTCCAGCAGCTGAATTCTTTGTAGACTTTTATTCTGTGAACAGTTATGATTTCCTGGCTGATGTAGGATCTCCTAACATTTTTGGCTGAAATCACTCACTGCCTGTTCTGCCCCATCTTAAGACTGAGGAAGCGCTAGGATATATGCAGTGGGGGAACAAGACAAAGCAGAGGATTGAACAGGAGACTCCCTGGCCACAAAGACAAACATCAGCTCTTTGCACCGTAGTTTTAATAACTTAGATAAATGGATTACTCACAGCGGCAAACGGATGGTTAGTTAATGTGCCAACTTCCCAGTAACTCCTGGGGTGTCTCCTGGTAGCACATTCCCTTGATAGTATCATATCTTATTAGGAAACACAATTGCCATTATGGAAGCCTTGAAAAGCAATGTAGGTCTTTCCTGGAGCCCATGAATTCCGCCAGCCCTCCACACCACACACGATACCTCAACAATGCCGTTTCCTCTCCCAGCTTTGTCCTTCGGTATTGCCTTGCTCTCCGAGTCCCTGGTAAAAGTGAACCTCAGGCCGAAACCAGTTTGGCTCAGTGGATAGAGCGTCGGCCTGCGGACTGAAAGGTCTCAGGTTCCTTTCCGGTCAAGGGCATGTACTGGGTTGCGGGCACATCCCCCGTGGGAGATGTGCAGGAGGCAGCTGATCGACGTTTCTCTCCCATCAATGTTTCTATCTATCTCTCTCCCTTCCTCTCTGTAAAAAAATCAATAAAATATATTTTAAAAAAAAGTGAACCTCAGAATCTCAGCCCCGCCCCCCCTCCCCTCTGCCATAGAGGCTGACTGCATTTAACCTTTTTAGGAAATCTGGAAGACCTGGGGCCACCAGCTCTGTGGCCACCCCTCACCCCTACCCAGGTCAAGATACAGTCCTTCTCTCACCCTCTTTGCTTTTCTTATGTGACACTCAGATGAAGCATTTCTAGTGAACAAAATTCTTCACTTCGTTAGATGTAAAAAGACGTAGACAATTTCCAATGAAATTGCTTCCACAAGGGGGTTCATTTTATCTTTGACGAAGCTCGTCTTGACAGAGAGAATCCCTTTTGTTTGTTTATTTGGTTTATCCTGTCTATTATTGTCACCCGTGGAAACATATGAGATTTAGTGCTTCCGAGATGGCTAACGTGCAAAGAACCATTGTGAGTGCTGCCGCTGTTTAACACTGAGCTGTTTTTAAATGCCCAGGGAGAAGTGCTTCAAATAGCCGCCAACGGGTGCTGCCCCGAGTGTGTGTCCACAACTCGTGGGTCTTGCCATCACGAAGAGAAAATCTATGCGGTAAGTGTTTTCTGACCCAGGGGTGATTCTCTGTCTGTAGATCATTGACAAGGGGAGGCTGAATGCTAACCTTGTGTTGACAAGAGAGGTGTTTTTTCCCTTTGTCTGGGCTCTGGAGGACCGAAAGCTCATTTGACTTTCCACAGGCATTTGGGTTTCTTGAATAAGATTAAAACTGCCCTATTTATTCCTTAGACCCTATGTAAATATGCATAGATTGAATTTGTGTCCGTGCAAAGGGTAGTCTGAGAATGTTGATGCTGAAGAAGTTGTGATGCTAAATAATAAAAGTGCCAGCTCGGTTTTATATACCACATACCGTTTTTTTTCATTTGAGTGGTGAGTAGAGCAGATATTATTATTCCAGTGTTAAAGATGAAATACTTGAATTGCAAAGAGCTTAAGTACTTGCCCAATGTGGTATTGCTAGTAAGTGGGATAACCTGACCTAGAACCCTGGTCTTCTTTCCTTTAGGGGAGAGTTTCTAAACCTGAGGACTATTGACATTTTAAGCTTGTTGTGGGGGCTGTCCTATGCATGTACGAAATTTAGCAGCATCCCTGGCCTCTACACACTAGATGCTAGGAGTACCCCTGCCCCCAGTCTAATGTCCAGAAATGTCTGCATGCATGGCCAAATTCCCCCAAAGGGGCAAAATGCTCAGCTACCCCCGTTTAGAATCACAGTACTAGAAATTGGTCCTAAAATTCCTTTATTACACTTTCTCATTTCAGATCATTTGGGATTAATTTTGAGCTACTAAATGCTGATTTAGAAGTACCATTGCCAGGTTTATAATAGAAGTTATGAAAATGGAATGGTTACAGTTAGTTCATCTTTACTCATACCTAAATGTTACCTGGAGGCAGCAGGTGAAGTTGAATGGGATGGAAAGAAGCTCTTTGCTTTAATCCTCATCTTCCACCTGATACAAAACTTTCTCCAAGTTGGTGCCTCTACCCATTCAGGAGGGAGCAGAGGTTAACAGGATTTGATAATATCCACTCTCGGCTGCTATTCAGTGTGCAGACCTAAAACTCGGCAAGGACAATGCACTGTCCCTGTGGGACGGGATCATCTCACCTGAGCCAGTGTCTCTGCCTTACCTGAGGAAGCCACTCTTTCTCTTCTGCATAATGTGCTGGTGGAAGGCAGCCAGGCAGGATCTATGTTGGGAATGTCTTCATAGCACGTATCCTCTGTGCTGCTTGATTCAGTCTGTGTTATGTTGGGTGATGTAAGGTTTGCCCTCCACGGAAGAGGATCCATGTGAAACGGAAGGTATTGCAGGACAGACCGGTGATGGAGATAATGTCTATTCATAATGATTGTATTAGGTGGGTGGTTCAAGGTCAAAAACACCAAGCTAAGTCATTCAAGGGAAGGAGCGCATAGGGTCAAAATAAGGTCAGGAACTGAGGAACATTAGACGTCTCACATAAGAGCTGGTACCAGGGACATGGGAAAACAGAGTTCGTTAACTCTGCATGGACCACTATACTGACACTTAACATTTTGCTCTCTCATGTTACGTTTGTGCACATGTGCAGGCTTCCTATCTTGATGTAAGAGGCCTGAGAACACTGACATTTTCTATATCTTTAGAGTGATCTTCCTTGCATCCCACCTAACCTGGCGCTTAACACTGAACTTTTCCCAGAGTAGCTGCTCAATATACATTGATGACTGGAGGACTCAGACAATGGGTACATCTCTTTCAGCTCATCCATGTACTTGTCCCAGGGCATATTGGTCGTTGGACTGCAGACCTGCTGATAGGTTAGTTGGAGATCCGCTTGGCCTACTTTTTCTGGGAGAGTTCAGAAAGTTCCTTCTGTCCGCCTCCCTCGTGGTTCACCCCTTCCACTGTAACACATCACGCGGAAAGCTCTAAACTGGGTCAGAACATATTCACATGCCCTTTTCCATATGCAACTTTCAAAATACACTCCCTCAGAAAATGCTATAATTATATTTCTGTTACTGATGTAACTGAGAAAAGGGCTGTATTTAAGGAACTGTAGTTTAAAGGGGGAAAAATCCCTACTTCTTCAAATAGAGATGGAAGAATGATTTATTTTTAAGTCAAGACAGAGTCTCCTAATTTTAGTCTTAAAGTTAAAATGCTCATGTTTCTAGTCTTCCTGTTCTTCCTTCCTCTCTTTCTCTCTTCACTTCCTCTAGATTGTTGCCACATCCTTCTTAATAGTGTTTATCTTCTTGAGTGGCTTAAATGCTTTTCTGGGTTTGCTCTGAGTCTCACCGTATCACGTGCATCACAGGTGATTTCCCTTCCTGAATCTTGGAGCCTTTCCCCCTCACTC
>NW_006383007.1:753342-767967 GCF_000327345.1 Myotis davidii
CCCATTCAGCTTGTTGGTAAGCAGTTTCCAGAGCACTTTCCTCTCTAGCCTCTGGCTTGCATCCCATGGGGCAGGCTATGGAGACTCGCTCCCAGGAGCTATAAAATAGCCTGGTATTTTAGGAACTAAGGAACTGTGATCTGCGGTAAAAGCTTTCCCCTAAGAGAGATTTAGAAGAAGCTTTAGGATAGAGTGTGGCAGGAGGGGAACCAGTGGAAATGTCTCCAAAGAACAGGGTCGAAACGAAGGAAAGTCAGGGGTGGTAGAACTCGGGGCAGCAAGAGGCCCTGCTCTGAGTGAGCAGCCTCGCCTCCCGCTAGAGAACCTCCTTTGCCTGCAGGGCAGCAGCATCTTATACAACTGGCGTTCCAGCAAGTCCAGAGGAGTCCCAACATTTTCCCTGGAGAGAGGAAAACACTTGAGTCTTTTGGCTGACTGCAGGTGATTTGACAGTTTTACGTGGGCTTATTACCGCCAGCATTTGGGGGACTGTTTCATCCATGACCTCCCCAAAGCTATCCCTTCAAATTAGCACTTGGATTTCTGCCCAGCCTTGCCAACCAGACAGGTAGACAAGCCTGAAATATGTTTTCCTAAAGAGTGCTGGAATGCTTCCCCCCTGTTCTTTTCCCCACAAATTAGCTTGTGAAAGAGAGGGGAAAGGACCATTAATCCCCTTTCTTCTCCTCTGCACTAATTTATACCAGCACCAGATAATATCATGTCAGAGAAAAATAATGCTTGAAGATACACTAAAAAAAGGAAGTGGCAGGTGGTAACGCCCTGGTGCCCACATAGGACTGAATAGAGGAGCGTGGAGGGAGAGGTTTGTTCACGTTGCCTGCTCTGAGGCTAAAAGGAGAACTAATTTATGTGTGAGGGGGAAGAAATGAGTATTGAATTCTGCAGCCTTGTTCTTCTCAACCTAGAGGATGTAATTATAATATGCACTGAACATTGCCAGATATTTAGTATTCTACCTCTATAACTTCATAACGGGAACAAATTATATGAAGAAAAATTATTTTGTTGCTCCGACAGTAAGTGAGGCAAATACTTTATGACCTTATCTTTCCTTGGGAATTATTATCAACAGCCAAGCTGACTTGTTGGTTGGCTGTGCATAAGAATATATTTAAGCCCTGGTGGTTTGTGCAGTGGTTAGAGCATCGGCCTGTGGACCAAAGGGTTGCAGGTTTGATTCCGTGGTCAAGGGCACGTAACTTGGTTGCAGGTTCCCCAGCTCCAGTAGGGGCCCTTGAGGGAGGCAACCAATTAATGTGTCTCTCTCATGTCTGTGTTTCTCTCTGCACCTTCCATCCCCCCCACTCCCTTCAACTGTCTTGAAATCAATGGAAAAAATATCCTCAGGTGAGGATTTACAGAAGAATATATTTAAGATGTCTGCAGAATGCTTTTCTCCCATTGTCAAAAACTCATGTTTTCTAAAAGTATCCACGAGTTTAAGATGGCACAGATAAACCCGGGTCTTTTGGGTGGGTGGCATTGGATAGCTGTTACTCCTTGATTTTACAAAGCTCTCTTTGCTGCTGCAGGTGCCCATAAAATAAATAAGGCTTTTGTAAATAGGTATTAGAGCACTGAAATTATATCTATGTGTCTGTAGTATCTATCATCCATCTATCTACCTACCTATCCATCTTTCTATCCATTAGCATGTGATGAACCCCTTGATCCCTAGTCTCCCTTGGGTGAGAGAGGTTCACTACCTTAGGGACAGGAGTAGGCGTTGGAAAGGAGGGGACTTTTGTTACTTGACCCTGAGTGAGAGATGGGAGTAATTCCTTTACTCTGTGCACTTTGGGTCACCCTCTGGCGCTTATTCTGTGGCTTTCACATGGTTTTCAAATATTTCCAGCTTGTTGTGAAGAGGGAATCCCCTGCTTAGTGTTATGTCTCTTGAGTTAGATAATAGATTTACATCATTAGGGAGTTTGAAAGTGCTGGAGAGATTAGCGAACACAGCCCTCTCATTTTACAGATGAAACTCTTCTGGTGATTGACAGATTGTTGTTATAATTAATTTTTGTGGTCTCTGTCTGAAAGGTGGTGTGATTGCAAATGTTTCAGAAATGACAGTGTTTCTGAGTAGTAAAGAAATCATGCTCTTGTTTTAATGAAGTGAAATGACTAGATGTTTAGAAGCAATCTCCTAATTTGTAATAAAGAAGTTCATTTTCAGTTGTTTTATATGCAGCCTTCAAATTTTACTTTACTTAAGATATATAAATGATTCATTATATATTTTAAACAGTAATTTGCTCTCTGATGACAAAAGTAAAAATGTTTATTGATGAAAATTTAGAAAATAGAGAAGCATACAAAAGCAGAGGAAAAAAACCACCAGTAATCCCCAAACTCTAAAAACCACCGTTACTGTTCTTTCAGTTTTTTGGAGAGGGGGTGGCAGTGGCGATGGGTAGATACTGAGATAGATAGACCGATAGATAGAGACATAGGGCTTACATAGTTGTAATTATACTGTGTATACAGTTTATATCTTGCTTTTTAAATATAATATTATGTTTAAATAGTTGCCTAGCTTATTCTTAGAGAACATGATTTCCTATATTAGGCATTTGGGTAGCTTCCAGTTTTCACTAAAATATTTCTAATTTTACTATAAAGAGCAGTGAAATGGAATTTCTTGTATTTAAACTTTTATGTGCTTCATTGATCATTTTTTTCTCATGTAACTTCTTAAAAGTGAAATTAATAGGTCAAAGCATCTAAAGGTTTTGAGTATTGAGGCTGTAACATCTATAGTCATTATTAAATGCATTTTCAATCATCTGTGTCTAATGATAAACACAGTGGGGGATATCACAGAGAGCACAGGCCCCACCTGGCTGAGTTATTCCCATGCTACAGTGAGGAAGGCTGTGGGTGGGAGAAACGCCCAACACTGCAGCTTCCAGGACTAATTACTGTGGATTTTAACTCTTCCCTTACCTTATTTTAAATAAATCCAATGTTTTTATATTATTATTTCTTTGCAATTAAGAAAGTTGAATCTTCTATAAGCTTATTGCCATTTTTTTCCATTGAGATTTTTCCTATTGTTTGTCAGTACTTTTAGATATCAATTTTGTTTTAATTAATTTAATTTGCAGTCTTTAAATCAGCTTGTCATTGGCTTTTAAATTTGTTTAGAATGTATTTTTGACAGACTTTTAAAATTTTATCTCACCAGGACCTGTCAATTTTTCTCTTGAAATGTCGTGCTTAGCTTTTATGCTTAGGCCTACCAGCAAGTTGTGGGCTTGCCCATCTGTATGCTGTACTACATTTGAAATTTTGTGTTTAATTATAGCAGAAGTGAAAATTGATGGGCGAGGACTTGGTCTTGGCATGCATGTCCATTCCCACAACCATAGCTGGCACTGTCGGTGTGAACATGGGGAGGAAGGCCAGGGACTCATGCTGGGGGAATCGGGGAGAGAATTGAGCATCTTCTACCTGCCACCCACTCTTGTTGGCTCTTTAATCAGCTACCTGGAAACTGAAATTTAGGAAGATTAAGTCACTGACCCATCTTCCCCAAAGCAGTCTGGGCTAAGCTGGGATTCCAGAACACGTACGCATCCCAGGAAGTCCTTGGTTTGTTGGACTCAGCACATGACTTGCATTGCTGCCCCCTCTGCTCCCAGTAAGGCCACCTAGAGGACAGAAACCTTCAGGACAGTAAGGTGAGGGCTTAGTTCCCAAATAATTAAATGACTGTGACTACCTATTATTATCATGGCTACAATAATAGCACAGGTTATTAGTAATTCCAAAATGAAAGATGGGCAGTGCTTGCAATGTTGCAGCCATTTGCCGAATAAAGAGGTACTGACTTGCTTAGGTAAGACAGAGTTCTTTTGTGTTTGAGAGAGATGAATAATTATGCTGGATGCTGGCTTGTGCAGAAGCAAAAGGACTTCATTTTCTATGCTTCTCAGTGACACAGTTGTAATCCCCAGATTACATTAGGTGATTGAGCACCGTGAATGTGTGATGTTTTTTAATAGAAGTCTATACTACATTAACAGAGGCAAAAGAAAGGAGGTTCCAGTATTAAAGAAAATCGTACAGGAGGAAAACTTCATTCATTAAGCTAATTTTTCCCCCTACATCTTGTAAAAGGCCACCATTATGTCATTCTGCCCGTGAGAACATATTTTGACAGCTACTTCCCTAAGCAATCAACATATTTGTAGCTTTTTACATTTAGGGTTCACCTCCTCTTACTCTGCATCACACCTGAGAGTGGCCCATTTAGATATTTTGGGTGCTCAGTAAATCATATGGTAACTCAAAACAGGGCTCTGTTAGATCACTGAGACAGTGCTAGCTTTGGGAATTCTGTATCCCAGTCTAAAGTGGATTGGGAGCATTCTCTAAGTGTCGATGGGCACTCTCACAGGGAATGAGTGGACTCTGCAGTTTGTGTGAGAAGTGGATGGAGCAGGTGCCTCCTGCTGGCTGTCGCACTTTCCCCAGGACCATGAGGTCATTGGAAGGAAGGAGAGAGGGGTCACGGAGGGAGGAAGAGAGGGAAGGTGAGCTGAGGGAGAGAAAGAATTGAGAAAGCTATTGAAAACAATATAATCAATATAAAATATTAAATAGTTGTATGTGTAAGTGTGTGAATTTTACTCTGGGCTTTATAGAATTTTTAAGTGATGGGATTGGGGTAATTTTGATTTCCTTTTTGTGCTTTTCTGAAAATTTCAAATATAATCTTAGGGATAATAAAATAAAAATTAGTTTTTAGACTTGGGACACTGCAAACCCTGGTCTTAATCTTGCAAGCTTAGAGCCTTCTTCCATCTTTCCTGGGCTCCATTCTTCATTTAAAAAGGTTGGTTTGTGTTTGGCCAAATGAAAACGTCTATTCTAGCAATAACCTTCTTTTTCTTTCCCCCCCCTGACACTCAGCATGGGACAGAGTGGGCCTCCTCTGTGTGTAGTGTGTGCTCCTGCACTCACGGAGAAGTCCGATGTAGTCCCCAACCATGCCCACCGCTGTTGTGTGGACACCAGGAGCTGGAGTTCATCCCTGAAGGAAGCTGCTGTCCCATCTGTGTGGGCCCTGGGAGTGAGTATGAGCTTGTAAAGAGAGATTCGCTTTGCCTTTGAGGTTCACCCGGTGACACGCCAACTCTTCTCTTTCACGTTCAATGTGGTTCAAAGATTCCCAACCCCATTTCTTATTGGAACAAGATGGAGCCTTGCACTTGGCAGGAAGGGATGTTGCAAAGAGTGAGGTTGGAACACATCTTTAAGCTTCCTCCCAAACTTAGCATTCTGCAAGTCCCTGATTTACCTATTTTGCCATGGCCAGATGCATCCCTCTGCATTCATAGCCCCTGAGAAGGAAAGGAAGGAGGGACAAGATCCTTTGATGTGATTCCATGACACCAAGGTAGTTCCTCCGGGCTCCTGGCAGAGAGGAGAACGAACAAATCTCTCTAAATGTGGTGTCACTGGCACTAATTCTGCTGGCTGGTCTTTGAGATGGCATAACATTTTTCTCCAAGACACACAGAGCAGGAAGCAGGTACTTCATCTGTCTTCATTGCATCTCCGCTGTGGAGATCATGCCTGCCTCCAAACCAAGGCACAGTTCGGCAGGCCAGCAGCACACTGCCAGGCCTCTCCTTGGAATTCACTCCTGGTCCAAGCACCACTTTCATTACATTTAGGGATATACGCCCCCTTCCTTCACAATCAATGTGAATTGTCATGGCTGCAGTATGCTCTTTCCTGGCAAGTAATAGCTAATTTTTTTTTTTTTTTTTTTACTTAATGGCACCTGGAAGCTCTACTCTTCTTGTCTTTTCCCTTTAAAAAGACCCCTGGTTTCTTTCTGATCCCCAATTATTCCATTTCTGGCCAGCTCTTCCCCTGGAGAACCACATGATTAAATAGCATGTGAGGAAGTGATGGAAGTAGAATGCTTGCCTCGTGCCTTTCTGGTTCACTCACCAGAAAGGGATTGGCAGCTGCTTTAAGTCAAATTACCCGGCAAAGAAAAATGCTTGAACCCCACGGGGTTTAGGGGTGGAGTGCAGAGTGGGCAGTGTGAGTCTGGGGGGTCCTGGCTCATGTTTTAGGAGGCTTTCTTGCTGGCCTCCATGGGAAAGACTCATTGGCAGCATTGTGTCTGGAGAGACTGGAGGATCAGCCAGGGCCAACTGCATAATTTGCGGGGTGGTGTGCAAAATGAAAAAGTGCCGGGCGCCTTGTGCAAAAAGTCAGGGGGGTGGGGGATGCTTTTTCTTTCCTTCTGTGGACTTTTCAACCTGTCCTGTTTTCAATATGATATTTTATATCATATTCCCTCAGGTGTGGAGATACTTGCTAGGTGGGTGGAGTCCTCCATGGGCTCCCAGGACCCCACCCTGCTCCTTGGTGCTTAGGACACATGTACTTCCCTGGCAACGCATCCAGGCCCCCGGGTGGTGGAGGGCGGCAGGTTTTGGAGCAGGAGGTGGAGAGCTCATCCCAAAAAGGCAAAGAGGAAGTGGGAGGTGGGACTGTGCACCAGCTGAGACCCTGAACCACAGCGCATGCTCATTGGACTTCCCTTACAAAATGGAGAGTTATTAAGAACTCCGTACAGTGACTGCAAAGCATTAAACCCTAAGAATGGGGCGTCCTTCTTTGTACTGGGGCCCAACATGGGACCCCATGTGATTGCACTGGCCACGCACCCATGCATCAGCCCTGGGATCAGCAAGTGCAATCGCCCCAGTAATTTTTCTTTCTCTGACCTTCCAGAGTCCTGTTCCTACGAAGGCCGTGTGTTTCAGGATGGGGAAGACTGGCCACTGAGTTCCTGTGCCAAATGCATGTGTAGAAATGGGGTCACCCAGTGCTTCGTGGCTCAATGTCAGCCTCTGTTTTGTAATAAGGTAAGGAAGACAGCCTCAGAATGGATCCTTCCCAGACTGTTAACTTCACTGTGCAGGCCTTGGAGTCCCTTCGGAGATTATGTCAGGCCACCATGGAAGTTTAGGAACAAGGAGCCAAGGCTGTTTTGTTTCCTTGATACTTTTGGAGACTACTGCTGAGACCTTGATTTCACCCTGAGAGGCTACAGTTAGTCTAATCACCAGCCATTTAGGCTAATTGTTACATTATGAAACTGAGCCTTGAGGGTGAACAAAAGGAAGCTGCCCACCCCAGTTGCAGATGTTCCAAAAATGTCAAGCTCAACATCTGGAAAATTCAGTAACATTGATCAGATTTGTTACTGTCGGACAATGCAAAGGTATATGCTGCTTTTTGAATACATATATGTGTCTTTACACATGATTATTCAGCCGTACACTATTTAATTCTTATAAGATAATGCTTCAGATTATCAAAGGATCTTCTCTGGGGTGGTTTAAAATAGTGGGATCTTACTGTTCTTTTAAAGCTGATCTGATTTTCAAAACATTAGGCTTGTCACACAAATTTCAAACAGAAAATCAATTGCAAATAAATGTACACATGGTATTGTATAGTTTTTTACTCTTCCAGAGGCTCCTACGGAGATTTTTTGGCAGTTGACTGATAACCATGAAAAGAGTTTGCTTCCGGTGAAAAAAGTAGCTCATTTTTTTAATCTAAGGAAAAGCTGGAAGCCAACATTCAGTTGATACAGAGCAGTACTTTGTGTCAAATAAAACAAAATCAATAACATGGCATATTGTGACAATTGGGCAATATTTTTAAAGGCAGACAAAAGGCAATTAGGCAAGAAATACTAACTGCCAAATAAAAGGAAAATGTATCTAATTGAAAGACTAGATTGTATTACCCACATTACACCCTACTACGCTCATGACACATCTCTTAATTCATCACAAAGTCTGTCCTAGCTTTAAGATTACAAGTGAGCTTCTTGGTAGAGATGTACAATATCTTACATTCAGAGGACACTGTAGTGTGGAGGTATTTTGATTTACACATTCCAGGTCTCAGGCCCCTCCTGAATAAAGGATAATTAAGCAGTTTGCTGCCAATGCAATTAAGGAGGTGGGAGAAGGGATGGAGGAAACACCCCATTGGGACCCTTTCTTTAAATCTTTAAAAACTTAGCCAGGGACTGTGTATTAGGGGATTGGATATTGTAATAATTGAAATTACTATTTCCCATTAAATATAAATTCTGGCTTCAAATGGTAGCTTCCAAACACATATAGCCTGCATTGTTTAAAAAGATGGAATTTGGTAGCATGATTTAGAGTTAATTGATGTGCAACCATTCTGAAGTATTGGAAATAGGTTGATTTTAATCCCTCTTGCATTATTAAGTCTACATTATTGTCATGACATAATTTTTAAAAAACCAACTGTCAGATTATTTAGAACTATTTTTTATTTAATATCAGTATTAAATATTCGGTGTTCTGATGATGTAAAGAGATGCTGTAGAATTAGCACTTTTGATAGAAACATTATCACCACCACCATCTATCATCACCACATGCTGGGCATTTATTATGTACCAACAATTTGTTTTGAGAGCTTTAATTAATCCTCAGAACAACCCTAAGAAGTAGGAACTTTATTATCCCATTTTAGAGTAGATAAAACTGAGGCACTGAGAAGTAGTTTGCTCAAGGTACCAGAGTTAGAAAGTGTCAGTGCTTCTGTTATGGACTAACATTCACGAGAATAAGACCACCGACTCCAATTAGGTCTTAAACAGCAAGGGAGGATTTATTGAGCTGGCCAGCGACTATGGTTATAGCACCCTGCTGAAGCAGAGGCTGAACTGCAGTGCAAACTACAGGAGTTACATTTTATTATTAAATTCTGTGGCGGCCCAGAGAAAAAATGTGCATTTCAAATTCTGGGCCCCCAACATGGAGGAAACTCTCTTTATTTATACTTTTTCCAGTCCTTTGTCTCCCAAATTTGGAATGAGACTTCCGGGCCTTCTGAGAAAGAAAGCCTGCGTGCTGGGAAGGGGCCATGAGACCATATCTCAAGGCCTGGCCTGATGTCAGTACCTTCCTCTCTATGTGTTCTAGGAACAGAGGGCACAGCGCGCCCCTGTCTGGCTGAAGTGCCATATATACAGCCCAGCACACTTCTAGCTGAGGCAGTTCTAATCACAACTTCAACAGACCACAACTGACTTGTAATTTTAGCCATTATGCTATACTGCCTCCCAAAATGATGGGTTTCATCGCATGTATAGAATAATAATCACAATAGCAATAGTTGCTAACATCATTGTGCATGATCATGATTCTTTTATATATTAACTCAATAAATATTTTTTTAAAACCCACAAGTTCAGTAGAAGAAATGTATTTCCAGGTCTTGAGCTCTAGAAAAATTTGAATTTTAATATAAGGTTTTTTCATTATAAAAATAATTTGTACACATTAAGGAAAGTTTGGCAAACACAGAAAAGCAGGAAAGAAAGTGATCCTCCATATTTTCATCATTTAAAAAGACCCTTATAGAAATTTTTTTGGTAATGAAACGAGAACTTTGAACTGCAATGCGTGGTGTTCCCCTGGGCAGGATGGTTTTCCCGGGCTCTTTGTCCACTGGAGTCAAAGAATGAAACCAGGGAGGAAAGGTGGTATAGCAAAGGTGGAAATTTATTGAGAAATACTAGTAAGCACAGACTCCCACGGAGTCCCTTTTCCTACAGTTTTTAAAGGCTGCAGTTTTTTTGCCTCAATATCCCCCCTGATGGGTCCCCTTTGATTTGGTCACTATAGCAACTCCTGAGCTCAAGTGTCATGTGAAGTATGGGAGGTTCCCTCCTTCTTCTCCCTTATTGTTCTCCTGTTTCCTCTGAGCTTTCCTTCCTCTTTCTTTGAATGAGGGGTTTCCTTCTCTTTATTCTGTAAATGTGTACCTTTTGCTACTCTCAGTTTCCTTGTTTTGTGGAAATGTACCCTTTTACAACTCTGTAGCCCTGGTCTTTTTTTTTTCCAGGGACCCCTTATTTTTTAAAAATTTCCTAAACCCCTGCCTATTTCACCCCTAAAAATTCCTTTCAGTAACTCATTTCAATTTTTTTGATAGGCAAATGTGGATACATTTCTTTGTTTGCTTAGTTATGATTACATTTTAGAAGTTGGTGATAATCCTGTTGAAAGGAGAAATGTCTTATGTTTAAATAAGGAGTTGTTTCCTTAGTGAGGAATGTAAATACTGAAATTGCTTGCTCTCAATTGTTCATATCCCTTATGAAAAGAGCACTAACCCAGCCACATTTTTTGTGGGCTCATTAAAATTTCCTCTTTGGTCTGATCAGAGTTGTTCCTAATGATGTTACCACCGTTTTTTAGTACTATCTTTTCCTTGCTCCCAAAATTGATTAATCTGAGTAGGCTGAACTTCATCTTCAGATATGTTGTTTTCTGAGCCACTAAGTATTTGAGAATCATTTTCTTGTTGTCTATATTGATAAAAGATAATTAGTAGAGTCTAAAATTTGGGATGATTATGTTCTCTTTCCATCTCAGCCCTTTCGTCTTCTTTCTATTGAATTCTGGAATTTAGTGCCATGGAGGTCTGTCTGCTTTCTATTCCATTCTATTTAGGTGGTTTCACTCTGTTGGATTCTTGCAGGATGGTTTTTTTTTTAATCTTTATAATTCAAACATTTTCCCAGACATTTCTAGGCGAGGTGTCTTTTCACATATTTCGCCTAGAATATTGTAAGCCCTCTCAGCCTGTATTCTAGTTTTTGAAATATTTTCTATGGTTACAGCTCTGATTAATCATATTCTTTCCGGTTATCCCTATTCCTCCAGAAACACCTATGATTCTTAGATTGCTGCGTATCTTTCCCCTCATTATCAATCATATTCTTTCTCATCATTTTTCACTCTTTGTCTTTCCCCTGCATTATGGAGAGAGCCTCTGGAGTTTGTATTTACTACCTGTAGTATTGATTTTAATTTGAAGATTTCACATCAGTTTTCTTTTGATTCTTCCTTATTCCTCCTATTGTTGGTTCATCTATTTTTTGATCCCAATGCTTATTCTTTTTATTGCTTCCCACTTGTAATTAATAAAGACTGCATTTTCTTACATCTTGCTAAAGTTGCAAAACTGCTTTTAAATATTTTCTTTTGGATCTTAAAGTATGTAGTGTTCAGAAATCTGCTCTTTCTCTGAATCTTTCGAATGTCATTCCTTTCACTTTTTCTTCAAGGTTTTCTCCCCAAGTTCCTTTCTTTCTGTTTACTCATCCTTGATCAAGAGAAATCTACCCATACCCACTGCTTGAAAGCTGAAAGGATAAGAGGCCTGCCCCTGGCCAATTCCCCTTCTTAGAGCCCTAGCCAGATGCTAAGAAATGTGCATGTCCTCCTGGTCCAGGGGTCTGCCAAGTTTCATGTAGTGTAGCTCTACTGTACTGAGATCAAATATTCTCCTAACCCCACTGCCCAACCCTCTTACATTTTGAATGCATGAAACAAAAACTATAATCCCCAGTTTGAACTGTTGCAAGGGGCTCTTTCCATCTCTCTCGGAAACTATATGTTTTACATTTGGGGAGTCCTCCACACCCCACCCCTGCTTTTTATCACTCCCTCTACTCTCCAAACACACATAATCCCCACTCTTTTTTAAACTTACAGGCTCTGACTAGATGTAGAAAAGAAGGTATTGAGGCCCCTTGATTGCCTCAAACAGCAGCAGCCACACACCAGAGGGATGAAGGTCGTGTTGTGTTTGATATAGGAAGGCAGAGAGTTGGGAAGACTATTTAGGCTTACAAACCAAAGGAAGGCCACAGGTCGATGGGACTTCCTCTTGGCAATGATAGGAGGTTGGCTGTTCTACTTTTTGTTGATGGAAGTTTTATCTCTTTCTATATCTTCAGAAGTGTCATAGTGGGAAAATACTTTATCAAGAGCTGTTAGGCCTATGACACTATACACTTTTTTATCTTAAGTATTTTTATTTAGGGATGTATTTTATTTTATTTAAAATATATCCTAAATGGTAGTTTGAACCAAAGTTATAATGACATTAATCAGACACATATATATTTTCACTGGACTCCTGTGATAACTGAGGGTAATATATATATTAGACCCGGGGTTAGCAAACTTTTCCAGATGGTGAAAAATTTCAGCTTTGAGTGCCATACAGTTGGAACAACTACTCGGCTCTGCCATTGTACCACAGAACGTGCTGTGGATACTGTGTAAATGAATGGATGTCATTGTGTTCCAATAAAACTGAACTTGTAGAACAGGTGGTGGGCTGGATTTGGCTCAAGGCCCGTAGTTTGCTGGCCCCTGTATTAAACTGTACATTCGAAAGAGCAAATCTACGAAGACCAGAATGATAGGATCCAGGTGTGTGATAGCAACAAAAGGCTTGTTAAAAAGCCATTCCCATTTCTCTGACCCACCTCGCTGCTCACCTTCTTACTTGCCTCTGCAGTCCTCTGGCTTATGAAGCCTCAGCCCAGCTGGATCTCACCTCTGAATCCTAGAGTTCTCTGGTATCCCGGGATATTTTCTCCTGAAATGCTTTTCCTTCCTGCCCTTGTTGGTCTGTATTTGTGAAGGAAGCGTCTGTTTCTGTCAACAAATTACATAATTAGGTATTGCCAGTAAGAATCAGAAAGCTTGATTTTCCCTGTACCAACCTCCATATCAGCAACTCCGCCCTCCCCTACTCTCCTGCTTACTCTGCTGCTATTCTTGGGTTTAGTCCAGGTTGGGGAATATAGATTGATACTAACTCAATTTCTTCTCAAGATTTGTGATCATGACATTTGTCCCCTGTTTACTTAACGTTGTATAAGTTCATTTGTTTACTTCAATGAAGACATTGAAGACTGTGATATCAGATAAACTTTTATTTTATTCCTCACTGAAATGTCATTAAACTAAAGAGTTCTGAAGTCAAGAAATGCTCAGTGATTTCAATCCATATCCAGTTTTCACAGGTTCTGTTAAACATCAATGGTCATCATATTTTGCATATGGAATCAAAAGAAATAAAATAACCTAAAGTATAGAAAAGTTGTCAGTTTAATTACAGTGATTCAGGTGTTTGAAATAGATCCTATTCATAGCAACATGTTAATCTAACTCATCATATATAATTGGGGTAAATGAACTACTGAAGTATGACTGGAATTTTCCAAGAAAAATTAAGGTTATTTGGCAGCTCCGCCCCTTCTCTCCCCCCAGTACACCGATCTTGTTTTCCCTGCAGAATGAACACCAGAGTAACCATGGTAATAAAATCCCATTTTCTGCTTCTAATAAGGGAAGAGAACTGTTATGAGGTATTTTCTATATAAGATCTACCACTTCGTAGTCATTGAAAGTTGGTTTGTTCTAATCCTCCTTCCCTGCCTTTAATTGGTCTATCTTCCTGCCCATCAATAAGACTGTAGTGATGAGTCAGAGTGAGAAACTGGCTTTGGGACATTAAGGAGGAGGCTGTTGCTGTGAAAATTCGTAGGGCAGTGGAGACAGAATGGGTTGATATTTTGGGGTTGAGGTGGGGTGTTAGAGGTGCATAAGCACTGACATATTCCCAGATCTATAGAGATAAGATTAATTTCTTTTCATGTTAAGGACCTCCCTAATGCACATATGTAAGTGATGGGTTCACATAAAGATGCAAAAAAATAGTGAAGTAGTCTGTGAGGGATACCTTCTCTTTGAACTTAAAGGTAACTCAGCAGGGGTGTAAGTGCTCTTAGGTGTTGCTATGGTTAGTGCTCTGAGTTTCCACTACTGACCATTTACTACTGCCAGGTCAGCTGTGTGACCTTGGGTGAGTCACATAACCTCTCTGTGTCTACTATTCTTGTTTGTAAAGTGGCAATTAGAGCATCTACTTCAGAAGATTCTTATCAGGCATTTAAAACAATGCCAGGCAAATACTAAGTACTACTATTGTTATGGTTATTATTTGTGCTTTTGTTTGTTTTTAGAAGAGGCTGGGACTTAATGAATGTGTAAACTTCTTAATAGTCTCACTGACCTTGGCAGTGCTAATTTTTGTCCAGGCAGAAGGTTACTCATAGATACCAAATGTGAGGAATTGCTGTTTATGGATGCTTGAGGCACATGCTTCAGTTGGCTATGAATAAAATTTTCCCCCTTTTATGGATTTTATTAATGCTTCCTTTTGATGGATTATCCTTTTCTGGGTATTCAGGATGAAACTGTGGTTCGAGTTCCTGGAAAATGCTGCCCCCAGTGCTCTTCTGGATCCTGCTCCGCTGCTGGCCAAGTATACCAGGTAACCTCTGCTGTACCCCATGCAGGTGTTTGACATACATTTTCACACATCTGCCCTCCATTCTTTAAACCACTGTACCTCCTGCCCTCATGTCTGACTCTGCCAGGATTAGTGACTCAGTACATAAGCATCTTTTTTCTTCTCTACATGGAAAGCCTTTATAAAAAAACTAAATAGGAGGGGATTAGAAATACAAAGGAATGTGCTGGCAAGCAGCCCCCAGCTCACGAACCTTGGTGAACTTACTGTTCATACATCTTGAAGAGAAAAAAGGACTGTCATTGATCACTATCAGTTTACACTTAGGTTGTCTGCTTTGGTTGGATTTTATGTACTGATATTTAGAGATAATGCCCCCTTACTTTACCC
>NW_006383007.1:768083-788243 GCF_000327345.1 Myotis davidii
TGAGAGAGAGAAGGGAGGCAGAGGGTTGGTGGTAGTGGATCCTCTAAACTTCAAAGTACTATTGGGCAGTCTGGATAGCTGCCTAATAGATAGTAGGCATCAAGTAAAAACCCGTCCAACAAAGGGAATAAATCAATGAATATTCTGTCTTAGGAATCCCCAACTGAGCCAAAAGGAAGTTACATTATTCAAAAGCAAAGAACATATTAAGAGTGAACCCAACTACTTCTCTTGCTTGTCAACTACTCTTAGGAAGATTAAACAGAAATTGGGATTATAACTCTCAGTAGAGAATCTGAGGGTGGTGTCACAAATTATAGGTAGATCACATGAAATATGAATGCAAATAACTAATAGGTAAAGGATTTTTGGGTGCACTAGATCTGTGCTGCCCAGTACAGTAGCCATATATGTGCTAGATTAATTTCTCATGGAAGAGATAGCCTCTGTGTATGTTATGAGGTTTTTGGTTGCAAGGAACAGAAATACTCTTCTAAAAGTAGCTAAAATGAAAACATTTATTGTCTCATATAACAGGAAGTTCAGAGGTAGGGCAGTTGCAGGGTTGTTCAGTTCGGGTCTCAGGGATGTCATCAAGGACCTAAGCTCTTTTGTTCTTCCCACCCTGCCATGCTCAGCATGTAGCATTTGCCCTCTGTCCTGTCTCCTCCAGTCCCCAGCATGGCCTGGGCCCCAGGCAGCTTATCCTCACATAACCATCACTAAAGGCTGGTGGAAGAAAGGAGTGTCCTTTTCTTCATGGGGAGAAAGTCTTCTTGACCTCTGTCTCTCTAGCAAACTTCCCCTCGGTCCCCGCTGTTAGGATTGGGACAATGCTGTGCCCTGCTATAGGGGAAGCTGGGAAAATAAATATGTGGCAGAGAGAGCTGGGTTGCCTGACAAAGAAGAAGAACTAACGAATGACCATTGACCAGCCAGCAAACAGGCTCTTCCTATGTGTCCTCTGTGGGCCTGGCATGGGGCAGGCCCTCAACACATCTGTGGGATGAAGAGAATGGAATGACAGTTAATCCAGAGTTCCCTCTAGACACTTATTGACTTTGTTCTGAGAGGCCGTTGCTACCTAAATGATATCATTTCTCAGGAGCACATTCAGAGTGGCTCCAGGTCAGACGGGCCTGTGTTTCTACTTGATACACATGACATTGGATTTTCCCCTTTCTTCTTTTTTTAAATTTTTTTCTTTTTCTTTTTTAAAAATTTCTTTATTGATTAAGGTATTGCATATGGGTCCTTATCCCCCATTGCCCCCCCCCCCCCCCCGCCACTCATGCCCTCACCGCCCTGTTGTCCATGTCCATTGGTTAGGCTTATATACATGCATACAAGTCCTTTGGTTGATCTCTCCCCCTTACCTCCACCCTCCCCTACCTTCCTTCTGAGGTTTGACGGTCTGATCGATGCTTCTCTGTCTCTGGATCTGTTTTTGTTCATCAGTTTATGTTGTTCATTATATTCCACAAATGAGTGCGGTCATGTGGTATTTATCTTCTCTGACTGGCTTCTTTACTCAGCATGGTGAACAATGGAGTGAAAACGCCTGCACCACCTGCCTATGTGACCGGGGCAAGGTCCGGTGCCACACGCAAGCCTGCCCCCCTCTGAGATGTGAAAAGGTACCGAGAGAGCGTGTAGCGTGATTTTCAAAGTTTTATTCTGGACCACGTCAGACATGGGTTTCTTAGTCCAGTGTGTCCTTTGGGGCAATCAAAAGTTTATAATGTTTAGTATATCGTATAAAGGTATGAAAGGTCTGCTTCCAGGAAGGAGGGCTGAGGGGAGGCAGACATGCCGGGCTGGGTGAGGTGGGGGAAGAAGAGAGGGTGGTGATGCGATATGGCCTCCTGTCCCACTGGCTGGGATGTCTCCTGAGCACCCTTCTACACCCTCCCTTCTTCCTGTTTCCTCAGGGTCAGAGAAGGGCTCAGCGCCATGGGGAGTGCTGTGAGGAATGTGTGTCTCCTGCCGGAAGCTGCTCCCACCTTGGGAGTGTGCGGTACCAGGATGAGATGTGGCAGGGCTCCGCCTGTGAGTTCTGCGTGTGTGACCGCGGCCGAGTGACCTGCCACACCGGAGAGTGTGCCAGGGTGGAGTGTGCCCAGGTAAGAAGCAAGGGCATTTCCACCTGGACTGTGAGAGCGCTCTCTGGTGGGATAGGGGGTCTCTCCCCGGTTCCCTACTTCTTGGCAGCAGAGGGGCCCACCCGGCCAGCAGGTGGACTGCTTCTAGCACGAGGATGCTGTGGTTTAAAGTAAATGTCCCTGTTTGCTCAGACAGGCTCGGAACAGTCCCCTGGAGCCTTCAGCGCTCAGGGCATCTGGTCAGAGGGGAAGGCCTGGGACAGACACAGGAAGGGAAGGACACGATGTGGCCATGAGCCTCTCCGCCAGTGCAGCTGACCTCGTTGCTGGTGCCTGCCCAGCTGGCTGTGCTTGCGAGACAGGGGCCCTCGGGGGCTCCAGGCTCAGCTTCTGCTGCAGGCCCACTGGCAGCGGTTACTCAGAGAGGAGGGCCAGCACCGAGGGGCTGCTCCTGGTGCCCAGGAAAGAGAATAAAATGTTTTTATGCTTTTGTTCTAAGTGTGTGTGTGTGGGGGGGGAGCTCCACTTGCCTTTCTGAATAGTGGCATGGTCCCCAAATTGGAGACTTATTGGAATTTATTTTACCTGAGATGGCTTTAAATCAGTAGACTCTTGACCCTGATATATCTCATGTGTGGTGCAGTAAAAAGAACAAACTGTGAGAGTGAGAGTGTGTGTGTGTGTGGGGGGGGAGGGGGGGTCAAGAGTAATTAACTCCCTTGACCTCTTTTAACTTCTGCTGTCTGCTGAATTTCTAGAAGCCTCTCACAAAGTAGCCCCTGTTTGCACTATAGTATATTATAGGGAAATTGCTTCTTTTTTCTCTCTCACTTTGAACTCAATTTTTACCCACTGCAAAACAAATTGCTTTTAAAGTTGCCTCTTTCTCCCCTACCGCTCCCTTCCGCCCCACCAGTTCCCCGCGGGGTTGTGAATTTGAACAGAAGAGGGAAACTCCGGGGATCAGAGGCACTGGGTGTCTGTAAAGATATTTTTCTTTCTAATTCTTCCTCCCCACGTCTCAGCTCCTCCTCACACTGAGCCTAAGGAGGAACAACCTCGCAAACAAGCCTGCCTTGACAGGGTTATTTTTCATTTGCCTCCTACATCGGAGTCCTGGCAGACCTGAGACATGTTTAAGTAAAGCGGGTCTTGCTCCTTGCAGATTTACTTCCCCCCACACACCTTTTCATTTCTTCTCCTTCATTATGTCAGGGCGTCAGAATTGTTGGATGAAGATGAGAAAAACCCTAATCAGGGCCCTTGTCTTTCTCCCTCTCTCGGGCTGAGGCAGGGCTTCCTGGCCTCGGCAGTCTGCCCAGAGGATGCTGGGTTATTTCCCAAGGTTTTAATTTGTCTCAGATCTTTGGGTTTATGGAAGACATGATCCTGGTCGGGTGAGTCCTTCCTCCATCTATTTTGTCTGAACAAGGAGTCGCTCTCAGAGAAGATCATTTGACCTATTACCCCCAATGTTGGGGAGTTTCCAAGTGCTTCCTGTGACACCTACATGTGGCAGCATAAGCCAGGTCTTCTCTGTTTTTAGGGAAAACGAGGAGCAACTGTGGAAGTAAGTGGAGAGGGCCCTCGGTAGTCTTCAATAGCACTGCCTCATCTCTTTCCACTTTCATCTCCCATCCCCACCTCATCTTCTCTCCTATTTCTTCAGGTGCTTTTTTCCACATTACTTCCATGTTCCTAAATTTCATTTAAGGTGCAGGGTTCTAAACTGGAAACACTATCAGAAGTGAAATTTGCCTGACCAGAGTGGCTCAGTGGTTGAACATCGACCTATGAACCAGGAGGTCATGGTTTGATTCCCAGGCATATGCCCAGGTTGTGGGCTTGATCCCCAGTAGGGGGCATGCAGGAGGCAGCCCATTAATGATTCTCTCTCATCATTGGTGTTTCTATCTCTCCCTCTCCCTTTCGCTCTGAAATAAATAAAATATATTAACAAAAATAAGTGATATTTTAACTAAAATCGAATCTTACAAAGAATATTGCTTAGCCTTCTTTCTATGCCGTACATCTGTAAATAATGACCTTGGTTAATGACCTTGTGTAAACCTGGGCATGTTAACCTTGGTTAGTATGGTTAATGACCTTGGAAAAGCTTGGACATACTAACTTCCCTACTTCTGTTTAGTTGGATATAGAAAGATGAACAAGACACACTCTGATCTAAGAGTTCCTAACCTTTGGGGAAGTCAGATACATAGACAGAAATTATAATATGTGGTGACACTAACAATTATGGAAGTATGAATTAAATGCATTAGGAACACCTGCAGAAAATGATTATGTCTGCCCAAGGGAGCAGTGAAAATATGCTACTGGTATTTTTATTCAATTCTCACCTACTTGCTGCCTTTTCTAGAATATCAAGGTCATTAGATTTCTAATCTTGGATAGCAAGGGTGGATTAAGTCTAAGTGTTTGCACATCCACAAAGATGAGGAAGCAAATTGTGTAGCTTCACAATTGTAATGATTATCTCACTGGTTATCAACAGCAGTATTCTGAAGAGCATTGAAATCAGGACGCAACTCTTCTTTAAAAAGGAGAACATGGTGCCCTGGCAGGTGTTGCTCAGTGGTTAGAGCATTGGTCCACACACTGAAGGATCTTAGGTTTGATTCCTGGCCAAGGGAATGTATCTGGGTTGCGTGTTCAATCCCTGGCCCCCGTGGGGGTACATGAAGGAGGCAACCAATCGATGTGTCTCTCTCTGGCTCGTTCCCTCCCATTCTCTCTAAAAATCAATGGAAAAAATATCTTCTGGTGAGGATTAACAAAACAACAACAAAAAAAGGAGAATATGGTATGACCCTTGTCTTTGACATAGTAAAACCAAATTCCTAGATGTAGGAACATAAATCAACAGTAGAATAGCACAATATGATGATTTTCATTTTCCTATATTTTGTGTTATCTTTAAAGATGAATTCAGATAAAAAAATCAAATTATCTTTTTTTTTAAGGGATCTAGCATTCATGCATACAGGGGTGGGCGAAGTAGGTTTATAGTTGTGAATACGTGAAACACAGTTTATTGTATTATGTTTATTAATCATTATATTATTTTCCAAGTGAACAACTGTAAGCCTTCTTTGCCCCACCCTATATATGAGACATAAACGTATGGGGCGATGGATGGGTGATTGTAGCAAAGTGCATGGGAGGGGGTAGGCATGCCATAAAAGTGAGGCGCCTTCCCCTTCTCCAGTAAAGGAAAAACCTCTCAGAAGAGTGTTTCCTTTCCCAGTGGGCAGGTGTGTGGAGACTTTGTCTGGTGGGTGGATATAGGTGTGAGTCAGTGGGGAGGGGTGAGCAGAATTCGTTTGGCCCATGCAGCAGAATCTTCTCAAAAGAAAAAGAATTAGTTTTGTTTCACAAAGCAATTTTTCTCCAAGCAAAAGTCAAAAGCTAATTGGAGTGAGTTCCCCACCGCAGTGAACTGACACAGTTTGGGGCATCCAGGCTTCTATAAATAACAGATGTATTTAGAACTAACCACCTCACCAAAACCGAATCCTTGCTGCCCGGGCGCAGGGCTTGCTGTTACCTACAGGAGCAAAGAAAACTCAGAGCTGCCACCTTCTTTGCTTTGTTGGGGTAATGCAGGCTCCATCTTCAGCGTTGTCTCTGTATTGTAGTGGGCACTCAAGAATCTCACACATTTTGTCTTTAATAGAAGTACACATACTCTGTCTTGTTTCAAAACATTGTTTTAAGCAACGTAGATTACATGCCTATAAACCCCTTTTTACGCTTTCAAATCAAATTTCACCGTGTTTCTGGGTTATGCCTTCACTACTAGCTCATTTGTCACATTTCTGCAAAACAATTTATATGTAAATAGTCTGCTCTCTGTAGCACCCACTGTCCTCTGATTTGGCATTAGATTTTGATAGGCATCGATCTATAGAACTCCCTTCTTATTGACATTACTTCTTAGACACTAAAAAGTTCATGTGTGTGGTGTTTTTTGTTTGTTTGTTTCTTTAAAATGTTTATGTTTTCCTTCATTAAAATAATACATTTTCATTTTAGGAAATTGAAGACAAGAAAAGTGAAAGAGACTTTAAAATCTATTCATAATGCTACAATTCAAAGCAACCAATGCTGTTTTTATATTTTTCTTTCATGCACAGTGTTTTAAACATAAAATATCATTGTGATTATTCTGTTTAAGCTATCTTACATGATTTAGTTTTTGGCCTAACATGGTTTCTACACTTTAGATATAATATAGTTCCCAAATAAATAATGTCTTCATTTAAAGAGACATCACCATTTTTTAGAAAACAGATATATCTTTACAAAGTGAAAAGTGCTTTCAAGAATACTTTTTGGCTCATAGATATTAGATGTTAGTGTATGCATACAAAAAATTGTAAACGGAGATTGTATTTTTAACCGGAGATTCCCTGAGAGGTGAAGCTCCAGTGGAATTATACTTTCTCAATTACAAAATTCAGAATTATTTAATTTTTATACTAAGTATTTATTATTATTTTGTAATTAAAAACAAAAATTTTGAAATTGCTGATATTGGGAAGTTAAAATAATAACAATTTCAAAGTTAAACATCTACTTTCCTAGTGTGGCATTTTTTTCCTGCCTCATAATTTTTAAAAATAGTGATTATGTAAGTTAGATAACAGTTTCAGAATATTGAATAGCCATTGTTCTATGTTTAACTTATGCCTGAGACTACATCTGTGCACAGAGGAACGTGTCTGGTTTTGTTTTCAAGGGAAAACATTGGTTTGACTTGAGCTGTAAATGAAACCGAACCACAAGTTCAAACCTTGTGTATTAAAGAAAGCCTGATCCTTTTCTGAAGCTCATAACTTTCCAAGACGGCAACATTAACCTTGGCCATTCTTGTTATTCATGTGAGCTCCTGATCCTGGGTAGGAAATTATTTAGGGATCTGTGCACAAGTATCACCAGAACTGGAAGAAAAAGGTTTTGGGGATGACTAGTGACTGTACTGAGCAGACTTTCTGTAGGAAGACAGTGCGGTGGTGGTGGTGGTGGTGGTGGTGGTGGGGGCCAAGGCGCAAGAGAGCGCTCAACGTTTTTTATTCCAGTCAGGGAATCCAGCTGCTTCGAAATTTAGCATTGCTACCTGGGGATGTTAATTTGATAAGTCTCTGCAACCCTTACTTCTACAGGGTGAAGAATTAATTCACTTAGATGGAAAATGCTGTCCTGAATGCATTTCAAGGAGTGGCTATTGTGTTTATGAAGAAAATGCAGAATTTGTGAGTATAGGGCAAATAACTAAAGGCTATTAAGAACTAATAATTCAAAAAAAGAGCTAATAATTCAAAATTAATTTAGTGAGGGGGTATTAACTCCTCATTTCTTTCACCTATTCATTTGTTCAACAAATATGATTGTGGACCTACTATGTGACAGGTACTGGGGATGCAGATGCAGACATAGTAGGTGCAGTCCATACTCTCATGGAGCTTACATTGTAGTGTGGGAACACAGAGGACAAAGTTCTGCCTAGAGTATAAAGCAGCTTAATGGACTAGGGAGTACCTGGGATGGAGGCATGCGCTCTTTTATGTAAGGTGGTTGGGGAAGTCTCTCAGGCAGAGAAATTTGAGCACAATTTCTCAGCAATTGAAAAAGCCTGAAGCAGAAATGTGTTTGGTGCGTTCAAGAAACCGCAAGAGTATGACAGCCCGACTAATGTGGCTCAGTGAGTGTCAACCTAAGAACCAGAAGGTCACCGTTTGATTCTGGTCAGGGTTGCAGGCTCCATCCCCAGTGTGGGAGGTGCAAGAGGCAGCTGATCAACGATGCTCTCTCATCATTGATGTTTTTATCTATCTCTCCCTCTCCCTTCTTCTCTGAAATCAATACAAATATATATTTTTAAAAAAGAGTATTGCTGACACCAAGTGACTGAGGGGAAAGGAGTTGGAGATGAGGTTCAGTGATAAAGATGCATTTACCCTGATGCAGATGGCAGCTGTTGGGCAGTGCTAAGCAGAGCAGTACCTGGGATCTGGATTACTTGTGAGAGGATCATTTGGGCTGCTACTTGATCGAGGGACAGAGGGGACGAGACTGGAAGCAGGTGGTTCAGTTCAAAGGTTTTGCCATAGTCCAGAGAAAGGGTGATGGTGTCTTGGCCTAGGGAGGAAGTGGTAAAAAGTGACCAGACCCTGGATTTATTTTGCAGATAGGATCAAAGAATTTTGATGGATTGGATGTTTTGAAACTCTGCTTGCTAAAGTTTTATTTCTCCTTATATCTGTACTTTTTTACTGTATAGCCAAAGGAAAAAATATTTATCTTAATCTTTTCAAATGTATTCTATTCATGTATCCCATATTTTTCACATGAGGTTGTGGAATGTTAATAAGTTCACCGTGTTCTTAAAAAACCTGCCTGTTGATCATAAATACAACTGCTTCATTGACCAATCAGAAGAGGATTATAAGAATTAGGATTAGGTACTTTGATTTGTGAACTGATTCTTATATACTTTTTCTCTGTGATCTGGGTAGATTGCATCTATCCACCTGCCAGTGTTCTGTATGTGTTGAGGAGGCAGTATTGTGTAGGGTTAGTGTGCAAGCACTAGATTGAGATCCCTACTTTGCCACATACTGTGATCTTGGGCAAATTATGTAATAATACTCAGCTGTAAAGTAGGGATAAAAATGGTACTAGCTCATGGGTCTATTGAGATGATATGTATAAAGCACTTAGAACAGTGCCTGGCACACACAAAACAGCTTTAAAATGATATTATTATGTTGTTGGCATTGTTTAATAGTGGTGTTTCATAATTCAGTCATTCTTGTTTCTTAAGAATTTAAGAGATTAAAGTTTCCCTGTAGATGTTGAATCTGTATTTTCTCAATCATAGTATTAATTTTTCTGCTCATTTTTGGAGGTCAATTAAGCTCAGTAGAATTAAAATAAATTTTAGATTATTTTAAATAAGCGCAAATCCCCTTAATGCTCTTTCTAGTTCTGTGTAAGATTCAAGAGGTTCTTACAAAGTTAGGTCTCTTGACTGTGAAGTCCTTCCCATTGAGGGGAATGGAAGCCAAGTGCTCAAACACAATGTGAGAATGAGAATTTAAAAATATTTCCTGGGCTTCTTTTCTTCGCCTCATATTGCTATGCTTTTCTCGTTTTATATAAAGATAGATTTTATTCCTATTCATAACTGACGAATGGTATTGCATGTCACTTGGGGGAAGATGGATAGTTCCTAATGAAAAAAACAGATAGCTCAGCCTAATGGTGTTTTTAGTGGTATAATAAAAACATTTCTCTTTGTCCCTAGATGTCCTCAAATGCAAGTGAAGTTAAACATATTCCAGTAAGTATAGATTTTTAACTTTATGTAGACACTTATAAAATTGTTTTAAGCAATGATCTGCATAAGCTGTTATGTGGAACCTTACTGCCTTAGGATTTGTGACAGTCATGTTTGATGGCCCTGGCCTCAGATTAAGAATCTTAATAATAACTAAGACTTTGATTCTTTGAACTTTTCCTCCTTTCTTTAGCTTGTCTCCCCCTCCCCCAATTGGTAACGAATACTTCAAATACAAGCTCCTACATAGATCCTTTTCATTCCTGTGATGATTTTCTCCTCCTGAATTTTCTGGCCTAAAATAGCTCAGTTTAGCCATTAGTGCAATTTCATGTACTGCAGAGCATTCAAGAGAGAGCTTTTGGGTCTTGAGAGTGTTCACTCTCCAAGCAATACCACATGTTCACTCTCTCTTGTGTTTGCAGGACAGTGTTGTATGGTTTCTTTTTAAGGGAAAATGTAAGCATGTTTGTTCTTCTGAGCAACCTTACACTGTTGGAGGATATAGAATCTGGTCTGCCTTGAAATGGAAGAAAAGCATTTCTGCTTTCTCAAGATACTCTCTCTCGTTTTTGTAATATTGTCATTCATTGTTGCTAAATACTGCCACATTGGAATTTTAACATGGTTTGGCTTAATAAATATGTTATCAAATCTTTGTCTTAAAATATGTTCTCCTATTACCTGTTCTACCTCCTTCATCACCCCCAAAACCTTCTGGTGGGAACCTTTGTCTTTTTCCTATATTCTGGGCAAGTGGGATAGCAAGCAATAAATAAATAAATAAATACTCTTTATAATTCACAGTAGACTCTCTATCAAAGTACTAATGTTTATTACCACAATTTGCTTGGCGGGAAAAAATATTTTAAAATATATATTTTTTATTGATTTTTTACAGAGAGGAAGGGAGAGGGATACAGAGTTAGAAACATCGATGAGAGAGAAACATTGATCAGCTGCCTCTTGCACGCCCCCTACTAGGGATGTGCCCGCAACCCAGGTACATGCCCTTGACCAGAATTGAACCTGGGACCCTTCAGTCAGCAGGCTGAAGCTCTATCCGCTGAGCCAAACCAGTTAGGGCAGGAAAAAATATTTTAGTGTAAAGCTGCCCTTGGCACATCTATAGCCCACTAAAAAGGTACCTGCCAGGCCCTAACCAGTTTGGCTCAGTGGATAGAGAGTCAGCCTGCAGACTGAAGGGTCCCAGGTTCAATTCCGGTCAAGGGCATGTACCTGGGTTGCGGGCACATCCCCAGTAGGGGGTGTGCGGGAGGCAGCTGATTGATGTTTCTAACTCTATCCCTCTCCCTTCCTCTCTGCAAAAAAATCAATAAAACATATATTTTTAAAAAAGATACCTGCCAGAAGTTTCACTAAGAATACAATGACACTACTGTTACTCTTACCATAGCAACCATAAGGAAATTCGGGGCTTCCACCAGCTTCTTATTGTTATTATGAAAATTGTAGGCAATGTATCTGCTAATCACTAAGTACCGAGTAAACCCCTCTGGTGTTTTCTCTGTGAGATGGGATGGGAAACAAGTGCTCTATGCTTCATGCTTATTGTGGGAGCCCCAGAATGCTTTCACAAAGTATCTCTCTGCCTGGGTTCTATATTAAAATAACCCAATTAAAAACAAAGAATTAGAAATACTGTTCTTTTAAATTTAAGACACCTCTACTAATGTCCTCTTTCAGAGTTAGGTTTGACATGGTACTGATCAGGAGCCTTCACTTTGTCCCATATGGAAATGATAAATTCTCCATCAGCAAACTGTCTTCAGAATCTCTGCACTCTGCTAACAACACCTTTATTGTCTCATGTAGGAGGGAGAGAACTGGGAGGATGGCCCTTGCAAGCTGTGTGAGTGCCGGGGGGCTCAGGTAACTTGCTATGAGCCCTCGTGTCCACTGTGTCCAGTGGCCACACTAGCCCAGGTGGTGAAGGGACAGTGCTGCCCAGAATGCACGGCAGGTGGGTCCATATCTAATTTATTTCTACTGAGATGTTTTCTGCTGCCGAAAAGAACTCAGATCCTCTCCCCCTGCCCTTGCTTTTTTTTTTTTTTTCCCAAACCACCCATTGACTCTGTTGTTTTTTCCTTCCTAATTTTTCTAACAAATGATGTTAATTCATCTTTGTCCAGGTATTTGCCAAATTCAACGGATGATGAGTATATGACTCCTGGCCAAGTCATTGACCATCTCTAAACCTTAATTTTCTTGTCAATAAAATGTGCTTTATCTACCTCACAAAGTTATTGTGAAAAATCAAATAACATAATTTTTGAAAACTTGTAAAGGCAACGATTTGGTAGGACTGTTTCAGTTTTTAAGCTATAAGGACAATTGCTGAAAGTTTGTTATGGATGTCCATTTTTTTTTTTAAAGGTGAGCAATTAAACAGATGGTTTCTTTTGCAATTCTCAAAAGGGTTTTTGAAGTTTAAAGACTCATTAATTTCTTCCAAAGGAAATTTTTACCTACTTGTCCTGAAACTCTGCTTTCAAATCACCTGGGGTGGAATTAGTTCCAGTTAATAATTGTTGGCAAGCGCTGGGGTTACTCTGGCTGAGCAGTAATTTGCCTATGAGCTTTGTCTCTCAGAGAAGTGGCATTTTCTTCCATTCATATTTCATAATTAATTGTTTTCATCCATGGGTTGCAGTTTTCCATATTGGCAGTTGTAGCACTCAACTTATTTTGGCTAATCACAGTGTTTCATGAAGAGTGTATTATGAGAAGAGCAAAGCAACTTTATGTTTTAATTACATTACCTTCACCAAAGTGGCTCTCTGGGTTTTCCAAAGCAAACATTTAGCACATGATAATGTAGCATACCTTGAAAATCAGGTCCTTGACAACTTTAATACCTGAAGGAAATTCTTTGCGGACAATTACCGTTAAATTCAGTGATAATCCCAGTTACGGGGAATGAGATTTGACATTTTAGAGAAAAAGAAGAAAACTGGCTGTATTTCTTTTTTAAAAAATACAATTTTTTTTTTAAAAAATATCGGTTTTATGTCTTAACGTTTTATGCACATCAAAGCTTAAGAACATCTGAAAAGTCATAAATTATCAAATCTGTTTAAATCATATATTGTAGAGCTAGCCATTCCTGTCTTAAGAGGAATTCCTGCAGGTAGAAGCATTAATAGGCTGGTTTGGTAATGTTTTTAGCATCTTTAATTTGAAGCTATAGGAGACAGTGATGCCATTTCAGTAAGGAGGGATTTTAGGAAATCTTGCATTAAAATATTTTTTTCTATTTGGGAGCCTTTTTCCTACTTAAGTTTTAGAGTTTTCTGTTCTTCATATTCCATTCAGCTCTTTTTTGGGGATGATGTAAGAGAAATAAATTAGATGGTCTTTACTGAGTTCTCTTCTTCTTTATCTTTGATTGCAGTTTACTGCCACCCAGACTGCTTGACCTGCTCTCAATCTCCAGACCACTGTGTCCTCTGCCAGGACCCCACGAAGCTGCTGCGGAATGGACGGTGTGTGCACAGCTGCGGCCCAGGATTTTACCAGGCTGGGGCCCTCTGTTTAGGTATGGCTCCAAGCAGAGCATCCAGAGGTGGACAGAGGCTGACTGCTGTCAAGGAGGGGGTCCTGGATGCAGGAAATGCACAACTCCCAAACCATTATTAGATAGTAAAGCCATCCATAGGTTACTCGACTTCTTTACCTGCAGGTCTCTTTCTTCTAATATTTTACAGGTATTTCTAGTCTTACTGGCAGATAGGTGATGGGGAGGGCAGATGCTTGCTATGTAGTCATAGCTGGATTTTTCATTTTTTGAAGGATAGTAATATCAGGATGCTTGGTGTCATTTATTAAAACATGCAGTGAATCCAAGATAGAACTTCAGTATTGACACGGACCTTTGAGATCACTTATTAGAACTTTCTCATTTTGCAAATGTGGAACCTGTGGAACAGAGAATTAACCTACTTTCTCAACATCACACAGGTAATAGAGCTCATCTCTCATGGGTTCTTACCGGACAGAGAATTAACCTGCTTTCTCAACATCACACAGGGAGTTGGTAATAGAGCTCATCTCTCATGGGTTCTTACCAGCGGATCCAGAATGTGTTCATGTGTATTTTAGAATTCTTATATGAAGTGAAAAGGAGAACTTACCTGGGAAAATTTAGTATGGTTGAGGTCAAACCATAGTTGCTTTTTCCTCTATTTCTGAATCATAGTATTAACTATGAATTTAAGAGTGTATAGGTTCATACCCTGGCTGTGAGTATTTAAGCTCTCTGTACCTCAATATTCTCATCTGTAAAATGGGGTAACACTGGTGCCTTCCTCAAACGGTTCTTGTGAAAATTAAGTGTGTCAATACATGTGAAGTGTCTAGGATATAGTCATGGATCAATATAGGTCAACTGTTTTTATTATTTTTGCGATTATTCATTTACTCCTTTCTTTCCTGATTTATAGTCTTCAGACTGTTTGAAATTTATTTATATCTCTGCCATAGGTTGTGAAGGGCAAGAGGCCAGGGGTATTTTTGTGCAATGGTTGAGTGAGAAAGATATTGGGGACTAGTGGATAAAAAGAAAATAACTCAGACCCCTGAACCTAACTGCCTGGCTTCAAATGCCAGTTTCATGTGTCCTTGGTCAAGCTCCTTAACCTCTGAGTTTGTTCCTCATCTGTAAAATGGGGATTAATAATATCTATCCCATATGGTTGCCATAACGATGAAATGCATTTGTATATTAAAGCACTTTGTACAGTGCTTGGCATGAAATAGATGCTCTATGATTGAAGGCTAAGATTTTTTTTTTCTTTTTTATTTCCTGTGACCCCAGAGCCTCAGAATTGAGCTGTGCAGGAAATGACTCTGCAGTGGTGTCTTTGAGCTAATCAGAGCTTCCCTTTTCTTTCTCCCAACCCTGTCCGGAGCAGCCTGCCAGCCTCAGTGCTCCACGTGTTCCAGTGGCCTGGAGTGCTCCTCCTGCCAGCCGCCCCTGCTGATGCGGCATGGGCAGTGTGTGTCCACCTGCGGGGATGGCTTCTACCAAGATCGCCACTCCTGTGCAGGTAACCACTGGCCAGACCAACAGCTGGCTGGGCCACTGAGAAAGCCACTCCCTACTCCTAAGCCATCTGGGGTCACTAGGAGCTGTAAGTAGCTTCAAAGAAATTCTGAACGGACTCCTGATGGGATGAGAACAGTGGATGAGAGAGAGGGCATATGTTGTTTTTATAACCTCATTAGT
Source organism: Myotis davidii (assembly GCF_000327345.1). Lineage (NCBI taxonomy): Eukaryota > Metazoa > Chordata > Mammalia > Chiroptera > Vespertilionidae > Myotis > Myotis davidii. Next base: position 782,800 of record NW_006383007.1, read on the forward strand.
GCTTTAGTGCTGTGCGTATGTGATGTAATTTTTATAAGTCTTTCTGCACACATTTGGGGGCACTGGGACAGTATTTGATTAGCCCCATACTTTTGGTTCAGGATTGTCATTATGTTATAAGTTAGATTCCTTCATAGTATAAATACAAAGGGCTTAAATGAAAATATAGGAGAAAATACATCTACATATTTTTTAAACTTCATTTCCACCTAAAGAGAGAGGGAGAAGCAGAAATAAGAAAGTGACATCATAATAACGAACTTGGACAAAAAAAGTAGGCATTTAAATGTCCTCTTGCTTTATTATCTATGTATTTTATCAGCTTTATATGCATGCTTTTATTTTAAATTAATGTCTAGTTGAAATTCTCATATTGTAACAGTCTCTGGAGGTGGGAGTAGTCTTAATATCATTTAATTTATTGTTTATACTTGATCACTTTTGCAATAGTGTTATGATCATGGGTATAAGGAAAAAAGTATATATATGAAGAATTTTTAAGTGCAGAAATGAGAGAATGGGTAACAGTGAAAGGAAAGACAGAGGCCGCGTCCTAAGGGCGGAGTCCTCTTCCTGAGGAGACAGGTAACCAGGGGTGCCCAGAGGCTGAGGCAGGTCTGCAGTGGAAGGTAAATTTGATAAGGTAGACAGGCCAGAGGGAGCTTCTGGAATGTTACTCCAGGTATTATGTTAACTACACTATCACCTGGGCAGAAAATGGGCAGATTCATGAGGATAATCAGAAGGTGGGCCAGTTTGAAGGTCAACTGATATGCTCCTCTCTTTCATACCCTCGGTTAGATTTTCAGGGAAATCATATGAAGATTAAAAGAGGATAAGTGCATAATATTCTTCAGATGTGCAAGCTGAAGAGCTCTAAGGCCATGTGAAGATTCCATGTGGGGAGGCTGCTGGTCCCCTCATTCCAGGCTGTGGTCAGAAGCACAGTCCACAGGACTGTGGACATCATCTTAAAAGGAAACACTGGTGCTGTCTGTGCATGCAGATGTGAGGATGGTGGGGCCAGTCCCTTGAGGGAATATGGAAGCCATACTAGCTTCAGAGCCTGGCTTGAGGGCTACAGGAATATCTTCTGTGTCTCTATATCCCCAGCATCAAGGGCTGCACAAAGCATTCAGCATTTGTTGAACAAGTGTGTAATGATGAAGGAACGTACTACCCCTTAATGATCCTTGATGGACCGTGTTTCAATACAAGTTTCAACCATAAAAGAGAAAAGAACCCTTAATGTTTATTATTTGTCATCTTCTATTTACCTGTTATTTTAGAACAGGTTCAGAGTGGGCACATACAAACGGCTTTGTAAGTGTCTAATGTTTGGGCAATTTAGGTAAATGGCTGAAATTTCAATTTGATGAAATCATTGGATGTATTCTTCACTCCTTTCTTCTATCCCATCAAAGAGACCTCCTACTAGCACTCCTGTGACAGATTTGCCTTTAAGAGGGAATTAATTTCCCTTAGATTTTATTCCACCCTCCCTACTGCTTCCATCCCCTACCACATATCCCACATACATATTTACTTTAAAATATTTTTTCCTATTTCTTTTGGAGGAAGCATTCTCCTTTCTCTTATGCCCACTGTTTTAATTGGTGATGTTAATGCTATTTTAGGGCACTTTAGAATAGGTAATGTTTCACTTGATTATTGGTTTATGTAGCTGACTGCTTTCACATTCCATCCACAAAGCCATACACAAATGCCTCTAGTAGAGAATTGCTGGGAAAATTTAATTCCTTCCAGGGAATTAAACCAATTTGCTTTAGTTCAGCCTGGTTGCATTTTTATGCATAAAATGAGAAGACAGAAGAGAGCAAGAGGAGAGAGAGAGAGAGAGAGAAAAGAAGAGGGAGAAAATGTTTTAAAAATTGAAGCTAAACTTGTGATCAATTTCTATATACTGTCTTGATGCTGAGACTACTGCCCAAATAATCTTTTTTAAAAAAATTGAATTTATTAGGGTGATATTGGTTCTCAAAACCATACAGGTTTTAAGTGTACAACTCAATAAAACATCATCTTCACACAAGCAAAGTCTCTTTCCCCCCATTCCCCACTTTTGCCCACCTCCATTTCCCTGCAACAGCCCCTTTCCCTCTGGCTATCACCATGCTGTTATCTATGTCTATATACTATCTTTTTGTTTAATCCTTTCTCATTATTGGAATTTTTTCCAATATTTCTGCTTGTGTCATTTTGGGTGACTTTTCACCATTGACCTTCGAAGACAGTTGGTCAACCAGTGCTCTTTCAGTATGTGTTAAACTTTTCAAAAAGAAGCCTGCCATTCTATGATTACAACAGGTTTTTTCTGGATTCATTCCTCTTGGCAGGGTCATTTGTGTTATGTTGGCATAATTCTCCACTTTATTGACCCATCAAAACCAAAATAAAGTGAACATTGTGCTGAGAAAACTAATTACCAGGAATTACCTGATTAATATTCATGCCCACTGTGTGAGATATAGGCAGAATGAAAAATGTGGGGCAGAGCCAAGCATTACATAAACATGGCTCTTCAACAAAAGAGTTCAAGCAGGTAAGCCGAGGGGAGTGAAAGAAGACAAGAGTCCTGCCAGAAACCACACTTTAAGAGCCCTTATCATTTTCCCTTCCCCTCAATTCTCTGGCATATACACACATACACACATGCTGTATGCATACAGACCTGGACATATGTGTACATATGTTAATATTATTGTTATACTAGTGGCCCGGTGCACAAAATTTGTGCATGGCATGGGTGTCCCTCAGTCCGGCCTACACCCTCTCTAATCTGGAACCACTCGGGGGATGTCCGACTGCCGATCCCTGGGATCGGGCCTAAACCGGCAGTCGGACATCCTTCTCACAATCTGGGACTGCTGGCTCCTAACCGCTTGCCTGCCTGCCTGCCTGATTGCCCCTAACTGCTTCTGCCTGCCAGTCTGATACCCCCTATATGCTCCCCTGCCAGCCTGATTGACGCCTAACTGCTCCCCTGCTGGCCTGATCACCCCCAACTGCCCTCCCCTGCTGGCCTGATCGCCCACATCTGCCCTCCCCTGCCATGACCTGCCTCCTCTGCTAGAACTGCCCTCCTCCATGCTGTGGGGAGCCTTGGGACCCCCCCAGGCACCACGCAGAGCGGCCAATGGGCCCTGCCTCCGCTGTGCATACAGCCATCTTGTGGTGGCCATCTCGTGATGACGTTGTGCGCGAGGGCCACCTAGGCTTTTATTAGTATAGATTCTTGTGCTTGACTACACTGAATAATGTTGTACATATAGATAACATTATGTGCCCCATACCAGTCCCTGCTTCCTTTCCCTCGCCTTCCCCGACTTTGGAGTTTGATGCTTTGTAACTAACACTCAGAACCACCCAGTTTTGATACTAGTCTCAACCAGAGACAGGTAACGTGTAAGTTGTCTCTTTCCCACAACTGGTAAGGCCAAGGATAATCACCCTCTTAGTACCCACATCTCACTATTTAGGCCTGGCATTCGGGCTTCTGCCTTAACCTCTCGGCTAACCTGGGATATGGTCCAACATGCCTGTTGCCCAACCTGTCCTATTCTTGACACCATGACATCAGGCCCTAGGACTGGACTTCTACTTTGCTTCCTGCCACTTTGCCCTGTTGTGATCCATTTTCAGGAATGAACAGCTCATCTCATCATCACCCCCAGCCTGATGGTCAGGCTTGAAGCATGTGTAGATGCTCCTTTCCCCCTCCTTCACCCCCATCACCTTGCCCCCTTTTTGCATGGCTCTTGGATACCACTTGTCCTGAATGTATGGTTTTCTCCTATCAGAGTGGTGGTTCCATTGCCTCTTCTTAGAAATCCAGGCATTAAATCTACATCTGGATTCAGGCTGAGCTCACCATGACCTCAGAACATTCTTTCTTGCTTGTCCTGCTCCTCTTTTCAATCAAATTCTGTTCCAGTCTGGCAGGACCATTGAATTGTGCACACAAATCCTACATATATGAGCTCAGAAGAAGAAAACTTAAAACAAGCAAACTAATATACTCCATGTGAGATTAGTTTGAAATGAATGGACTTTGAGTAGAGAAAGTAGAATGTAACCCATTTTTATATGTGTACCAGTGTTTGTTTTGTCTCCTTAACACTTTTGTTATGCATAATGGCCCGAGGATGGAGCTGTGTTACTCCATGGCGAGAGCTGCCTTCATTCTGCAGATCCTGAGATGGGAGGGAGGGAGTGAAACACGGCACTTAAGACCGTAGGCTCTGGAGGCAAACCGCCTGGCTTCCAGGCCTGCCTCCGCCCTTTACAACGAGCACTTCTTGAACTCTGTGTTTTAGTTGCCTTATGGGTAAAGCAGAGACAGTAACATCGGCCACATAGTGTTCTTGTGAGGATTAGATGAGTAAATGCACACATGTCCTTAATCCTACCAGACCTGAGGCCCTGAACCTAACTGTCCCCTGTACCTGGGCTCCTGAGCATTAAAGAGAAAAAACCAACATGATATTGAAAAATGTTAGTTACATGCAAACAAATGGTTAGAATAAGATGGAACTTGGAGACATTGTAGAAAATAGGTCTACCTTTCATCTAGTGCCAATATTCCACCTTTGTGTGGAAATTACTGAAAAATTGGTACAGCAGTCTGGTAGGGTTAAGGATGGTGCCTGCTACCTAGAAGCCCTGCATATATGTTAGGAGATTTGAAATGTACTTTCCATTACCCCTCTTCCCTGTTCCCTTTCTCTCACTCCTCCATTCATTCCCTTTTGACCACTCTAGGTCCTGAGGCTATGAAGATAAATAAGACTCTGTCTTTGCCTATAGTGAGCTTCACTGAAGGCAGAGTTAGCCGCTGCTTACAGAGTAACACAAAAAATTTAAAAACTCAAGACCTATGGAGTTTATTCTATTGAGAAATCATTTGATAATCTAATGGGAGATCCCTTGTATGTGACTTTCCGTCTTTCTCTTGCAGCCTGTAAGATTTTCTCTTTGTCCTGAACATTTGCCATGGTAATTATGATGTGTCTTGGTGTGGGTCTTTTTGGGTTCACCTTGTTTGGGACTCTCTGGGCTTGTGTGACTTTTTTCTTCCCCACCTCGGGGAAGCAGGCATGGCAGGAGCAGGGGCTGAGCAGGAAGAGAGCTTGCTCTGCCTGTGGGAGCTGACCCGTGGGCTTGCCCCTCCCTGTGGCAGAGGAGCTGGAGTGAACAAGCTCAGACTAGATCATCTTTGGCCTTCCCCATGCTTAGGTGACCTATTGTGGGGTGGCAGCAGGTCTTCTAGATGCATCATCTCCTATCCTCATTTCTTCTTGTCTTACTTAAGTTGTTGATTTTTTCATCTGTTTCTTCTAGCTTCTTCCATATGTTATTGATTTTTTCATCTGTTTCTTCTTGCTTCTTGCAGAGGTTGTCGATTTTTTCCTCCATCCGGTGTT
>NW_006383007.1:789036-805922 GCF_000327345.1 Myotis davidii
GAGGGGAAAAAAAAAAAGGATAAAAAAGGAAGAAAAAAAAAAGGAAAAAAAAGGGGAAAAAAAGGAAAAAAAAGGGAAAAAAATTTGTTTTTCAGTTAAAAGGTGAAAAAAGAAAAAAAAATTGCAGTAGTGAAGGTCCTTCGGTTCTTCTATTCTTCAGTCTGGCTCGCCTTTAGTCCTGCCAGGTATTCAGGAGAGTGCTGAGTTTCCCTGCAATACACTGTTCCTCTGTGTTGTAAACCACAGTCCTTATTTTAAAGCAGGCTGTATTTGTTTCCCAGACTGCCTTATTTTGTGTTTAGCAAAGAATCAGTTTGTGGCTCAGCCTCTGGGTGGCAGTGTTCTGGGGTTGGCCTCTGAGGCTATGCGGCTTCTCTATCGCACCTAAAACTGATTTGGAGAGGTCAACTATCCAGAGCTGGTTCCTTAATAGTTACCCGCTCTGTGTTGTTGCTGGGATCTGGAGTTTATTCTATATCTGATTGCCATGTGGTCTTAGATTTTGCAACTTAAAGAATCAAAACAGTTGAACTCTACCACTTGTTGCTGTAGGGTTTGGGGCAAGTCATTTAATCTCTTTGAGCCTCAATTTCCTCAACTAGAAAAAGGGGATACTATTATCTACTTCAAACCATGCTTGAAAAGATGCTTGAAAATATAAACATATTTTGCCTTGCATACAGTGTATCTCTGACAAAGGGCAGCTATTGTCATTCTCTAATTTGTTCCTTTATTCTTCAATTTACGGGGATGAAAACCAAATAGCCTGCATTAAGAAACAAAAGTCATGGTGTTAAGTGTCTGAAATAAAACAAAACCTACTTTTATATGTTATGGGGAAGTAAATATAATACAGAGAACAGATTACTGTATTCATCACAACAAGTAAAAATCCTTCTATTTTCTTTAAATGCTCAGATTAAATGATGAGAATCTGTAATTATTTGTTTCTTTCCCAATATTATTGTATATTGAGAGAGAAAACATATTAAGAAAACCCATAAAATTTACATATAGGATTCTGGCCTAGCCGAGATGTAAAAGCTGTGGTTTGAACAGAGGAACTGCTGAAGTTAATTATTTGTTGGAACCATGGTTGACTAGCGCAGCCCAGTCACTGTGGAAATGAAGCAGTAACCCCCGGAGCCAGGTCCAAAGCAGTGAAGACCTGATGGGTCCTGTCATTATGTTCCAGCACGTGGCTTAGCCCAGCCAGCCAAGCCCGGGGCAGCCCTCTTAGCAAAGACATCTAGGAAACTGTTTTTCTGAAATCTTCAAGAAGACAAGAGCCCTCTTTGCTCTGTTGGGATAGTCATTGTAAGCAGGTGTTCTCCACAGCCCATCTCTGAAACCTCAGAATTGGAGGGTCAGTCCAATTTCATTGCCAAATCACGTATTCACTTTGGGGTCTTTACTCATTTTGTTCTGGCCTTTTAAGTCGTGTGCATTGTTCAAACATTCTCTGGCATTCTAGAGCAATTATGGTCTCTGAGTTGCTGAATGCCTTGTAAAGGGGATTTACTGCTTCAAGTGATAGTTCTGTCTTCTCCATTCTGTTTAACAAATATCTGTTGAGCCTCTTCATTGTGTGTACCAGGCACCAGGGATAGGGCAGTGAACCGACACACAACTGCCCTGTGGTTAAGGAACTTCACTTTCCCACCTGAAGAAGAGTGTCGGTAAACAAGTAAGATAATCAGATAGTTACTGCTCTCTGAATTCATTGCTATCAGTGCTATAAAGGCAACTTTAAAGGTATGTTAATAAGAAGTGACTGATTACTGAGGCAGGGATAGGTCTTAAGACATTTGAATTCCTCACATTGTTAAGTACATATAAGGCCTCTGGAATCATTTTTGTTTGAAAAACTGTGATAAACCCTTGCACGGAGGAGAAAGGACAGGCATGCCGAGGCATTGATGTTCAGGTGATCTGTCTTCCATTAGCTTCTACTATTTACTCCCTGTCAGCATTCCTGACTAGATGTGGCCTGAGGAAAACTGCAGAATCTCTGTTTTTTCCCCCAGTCCTCTTTTTCTTCTCTTAATGTCCCTCTTAAAGTAGTGGGGTGCCTTTATCAGCGCTGGCAGGGTGACTTTGAAACAACTGTCGCTGGAACTTGGCGAGTGTCCATGGACTGTTTTAAGCTGTGCAGAAGGAAGGACCAGCACATCCTACCACTTCCTTATTATATGTATGTTTCTAGAGTAAAAGGAACCCAAAGCAGCAGGTGACAGTGGCATTCCAAGTTCCCTTCCTCTTTGGACACTCATGTCAAGGATACTTAGAGAGAAGAAGGCAGAAGCAGCTGGGGGAGTTTTGCATGGGGCCTTTCCTGTGGCGGGAGGCTGGCTGTGTTTGGCATTTGCCTGCCTGGCTTATAGACCCCAGCTGTGTATGGACGGACCCGGCTATGTATGCCAAGAGACAAATGACAGAACAAAAGGATCACATTCCAGCAGAGAAAGCCCACAACAAATGCAAGGGAGTTTATCTTCCAGACAGATCCCATTCTTCCTGACAAATCTGAACCCCCAAATATTTCAGCTATGGATTGCAAACTAGTGACGTCTTCTGGCTTTCTGTCCAGCGCCTAGTGTTCTCAGTTATTTTAGCTAGACTGGATGGCATACATTCTTTCTCTTCCCCGTATCCCACCCCAACACTCTTGCTGTTCCTCCCTCCCCTTCTGTTTTCTGCTGCCTTCAGCACTCACAGCACCTCTGTGCTATCGCTGCCCAGATCTGAGCAGGCTATGCTAGAACAGTCAGGAAATCTGAGAACCCTGCCCATCAAAAACTTGGTTTTGGTTGGTGGTCCCTCCTTTGGCTCTTCAGATTCTGTAGACAAAGAGACTCAATGTATCACTGGAGAAATCAATAGCCATTTAATTAACAGGTGCTGAGGACATACCCAGGGAGTCCTAGCAGCTGTGGGTGGCCGGTGGTCACAGGGGAGAGTGGAATCTGAGGATCCCATATGGCTCATCAAGCTAGGCCTAGCTAGTCACTGCATTGATAATCTTTGGGGTGTATTTGTGTTGTAGAGTTAGCAGTATAAGTAGAAGGACAGGAGGTAGAAAGGATGAGAATGTTCCTGGTAAGCTGGCCTGGCTGCCTCTATCCCCTGACTTGCATACCAATGAAAAGCTGGCCGACTTGTACATCTATCTCCACATGGACCTGCCAGAGCCTCCCTCAGCCTGGAAGTGTCGCTTTCAGTTCAAGCTCCATGTCTACAGAAGACACTGCAAAAGATTCAGATAGGTTACCCAAGACAAGTAAATTACTCAGCTGTATCACAAATGTGGTTACTAGATTAACTAGTTGTTTACCCAGCATGTGCCTTAGGGAAAGGACCACAGGCTTTTTCTTCTTCTCCTTCAGTAATTTTCCCCTAAGTACTTAAATGAATTCATGTTTATTCCAAAAAATAAGTTAGCAAAATTCAAGGAACAATAAAAAAAAATCAGTGAAAATTCCTGACTCAAGCTCTCCCAAATCATTACTGTTAGTATTTTGGTGAACGTCTTCCTAGTTTTTGAATTTTTTATGTGTTGTATACACAGATATATGTGCACACATTGGCTGTGTGCAAGAATTCGTTTAGCTAAACCTCTTTTGCTTGATGTTTCTTCCTAATTTTTCCATTTTCATAAATAAGCATGATGTGAAAAATTTTAATAGAAGTTTTGGTGAATTTACTTGATTAAGGTAAATTCTTAGACATGATTTCTGGGTTCAAGTATATATTTGGACACATACTAATTTGTTACTCACTTTTTTAAAAGTTGTAATTTATATTCCTACTAGGAATGCAAGAGGATGCCTACTTCCTACCACTTTTGTCAAAACTAGATATTATAATTAAGTTTGTCATTTTGATGTAAAATGGAATCTTGTTTATTTATTTATTACTTATGTTTGGGATTTATATGAAGAGAGCTGAGTTCATCATAATTACCAGTTCATGGCTCACTTTCACCATTGGCCTAGGCCAGGCTATTCTCTTGCTTATGCATCTGTCTGTCTGTCTGTCTATCTATCTATCCTTTTTGTTCCCATGACCTATTTCCACTTTACTTCACTCCAGCTCCCCACTTGAGTAACTATCCTAAGACAATTTAATGTGTATTTCATGTATGTGCCCTCTTATTGCTTTGTAAGCATGTGTCTTAAATATTCACAAGCATTACCAGATTGATATTTAATTCTCTTTACCTTTTTAGAAAAACAAACTTTATTTTTGTTGACCAGTTTTGGGTTCACAGCAAAATTTAATGCAAAGTACAGAGATTTCCCATATTCCTTCTGTCCCCGACGCATGCATCCCCACCAGAATGGTACATTTATTACAATTAGTGAACCATGCTTTCACTTTTTTCCTTTCTCAGCACTATTTCTGGGATGCATATATGTCGTTATGTGTACGTCAAATTCACGGCACCTACTTGCCACTCTCCTGTTTAATTTGCTTTTTTTCTGGCTCTTTATGAGACTGGAGATTTTTTCATGTGTTTACATTTTTTTCTACTATAAACTTCCTTAAGTCCATGTGGGTTTTCAGAACATGTGGTGACCGGACATTCCTGTTGCAGGGGACAAAGGCGTCAGTTGGTACAGGGAGGCAGGTGGAGGGCAGAGACCCAGCCTGATAGGGGACAGAAGATTTGAGTAAAAGGATCCACAATGATGACTACTCAGATGAGCTTCTCCTTTTAAATATGTCTGGCATTCGAGCTTCTTAGGCAAGTAGCTTTGGCTGCATATGGGTCTGTAATAGGTGGAGGGGAGAGTAGTCTGCCCAGCATCTGGGCTTCTCCGGGAGCTTCACCAAGCTTGCTTGATGTTTGTAGAGTTTGCCGGGAAAGAGCTTTAGAGTGGGAGACCTCTGCTGGAATAATCCACAAGGGCTCTGTCACTTCTCTTCACTCCCTTTCAGAGTCAGCCTGCCTCTCCCATACTCTTTTATGCCCTCTCCTCTTCTAGCTGCATTGCACTTTCATTTGCTCCCTTTATAATTACTCTGCCTTTAACACCAGTGGAAACAAATGTGCTGGATTTCCTGGGGTATGTCACTCATATGATCACATATAACTTTCTCTCTTTTCTCAAACATGCCATCTCATCATATCCCTGTGAACAAGGTACAACAAATACAGTTGACCCTTGGAAAACAAGGGCTTGAAATGAGCAGGTCCACTTATACACAGATTTTGCTTTCAATGAATATACAGTTGACCCTCCATATCCCTGGGTTTTGCATCCACATATTTAACCAATCATGAATTGAGAATAGTATTTTCAATCTGCAATTAGGAATCCAAGGATGCAGAAGGTCGACTTTATCCGTTGGTCATCACCATTATATAGGAGACTTGAGCATCCTTAGAGTTAGATATCTCTGGGGATCCTAGAAACAGTCCCTTGTTCATACAGAGGGACTCTTTGAGTTTGCGGGGAGTCAAAACTTATACACAGACTTTTCACTGCATGGGGGTTGGTACCCTAACTTCTGTATGGCCCAAGAGTCAGCTGTATTACTATTCTCACTTTGTAGGTTAGGAAAGTGAGGGACCAAAGTGAAGTTGAGTTGAAGATAGAAACATTTTCCATCCAATAAGAGCTTCCAATTGGAAATTGACCCGCTAAACCTTGGCAAGGGCTTCCTGGTCATTGGTGAGGTGAGAAGGAAAGCAAGCCATTGCCACAAAATGGGTAAAGAACAGAGTGAAGCCATCTGTGTCTGGCATATCTACCTGTGCCTGGAATTTGGGCTGTTTCTGTGGTGTTGCGACTGGATACTTCTTGGTGCTTTGGAAATCTGAACTGCAGCCTCAACTGATGCCTGAAAGGGGCTGCTGATCAAGTGTGCGAGTTCCCTGGTAGTGGCAGAGCAACTTGCCTGGGAGAGCATGGAAGAGGTGCCAAACCCAGGCTCCTTCTCCGGAGGAGCAGTCCCAGCCACGCAGAGCCCTCTGTGTCTACTGCCTGGGTCTGGGTAGGCTTCCTGGAGCATCAGTGGCCTCTAGGAAGTGCTTGTTTTAGCATTTCCCAGAAAGGCTGCATTTTATTCTTAGAGAAGCACAGGCTAAACAATTTTTAAAGCAATCTTCTATCTCAAAATTATCAAGTACAAAACGCGTTCCTTATTTTGAGAGTAGGGTTTCAATATGTAGTTGCTGCCCAAAAAGTAATGTGTTCCTTTTCATTTGAAACACATTGCTCAGCAAGCCAATCCGTGCCATGCTAGGCTCCAGCAGAGTCAGGGGCTTTCCCAAAGAAATGATCGACTGCATGCAAGATAAGAAGATAACTTTCCCTCATTCTTCGTCTTTTTGAATTTATTTGCCACAATTTTCAGTGTATCACTCAAACCCTGGGTGACCTGAAATGTATCACAAAGAGGACTTATGCTGAAAAGTCAGGGAGTGACCTTTTATTTTCCATAATAATCCCAATGTAATAGAAGTCACATATAAAATAAGTCTGCAGGAAGAGATTATCTGCAGTAGCATATGTTCAGTTAGAAATTAGAAATCAATTGCAGAACACAGTGGGAGTATGTCATAAGAAATGACAGCTAAAAAAAAAAAAAAAAAAAAAGAAAACGAAAAGCAAACTAGGCTCCAGCAGAGTCAGGGGCTTTCCCAAAGAAATGATCGACTGCATGCAAGATAAGAAGATAACTTTCCCTCATTCTTCGTCTTTTTGAATTTATTTGCCACAATTTTCAGTGTATCACTCAAACCCTGGGTGACCTGAAATGTATCACAAAGAGGACTTATGCTGAAAAGTCAGGGAGTGACCTTTTATTTTCCATAATAATCCCAATGTAATAGAAGTCACATATAAAATAAGTCTGCAGGAAGAGATTATCTGCAGTAGCATATGTTCAGTTAGAAATTAGAAATCAATTGCAGAACAGTGGGAGTATGTCATAAGAAATGACAGCTAAAAAAAAAAAAAAAAACTGACAGCTCAGCATAGACCCGGGTAGAAATAAAAATTCCTTCTGCTGTTCTATCTGGCCATGGAACGTGGCTTTTGTCTGATATGGAAAAAAAAAGAAGGCCTGGCATCACATTCGGTTACTTTGTATAAATATAGCATCATAAGCAGATCTGGGCTCCAACACTTACCAGGTAAATTTTATAGCCTCAAGTTTTTCTATCTTAAGGTATCATATTTTCAGACTATGACCTGATCGTTACAACTCATCAATTAAGCATTACTATATAGAAGATAACTAATAGGATAAATTCCCCATAGCCAAAAAAAAAGCGCTATTAATTAATTAATTTAACATACATTTAATGAGTCCTGACTGTGTACCAGGCGTCAATCCTGACACTGGGGTTAAGATGACTGAAACATGGCCCCTGTTTTGGAGGATATTACATTCCATTGAAGGGGATCGATCTGTAGCTGAGTAATTAGTGCAGTAGGATAAACAGAACAAGATAGGCATGTACAAAGGGCTGCAGAAACATAAAGGAAGGACCAAACTGCTTGGTTTGGACAAGCTCAGCAAAGCTTTGCAGACGTAGTGACAACTTAGGAGGCCTTCTGAAGTGTCAACAGGAATTCAGGAGCTGGGTGAATCCTCTGTGGGGCATCCAAAACCTCTGACAGGCACATAGCATGCATAGGGTACCCAGTTTCATGGGATTGGCGAGCATGAAGGAGGCTGCAGAAGGCAGGTATGAAGAGTTCTGTAGGGCTCAGTATGTGATGGGCCTGAGTGCATCCCTGAGTCTGTGGCCTCTATCCTGATCCCCCTTGGCCCCTGTTCTGATGGGCAATGCCAGGGGTAATATTAAAGGCTGGAGGCCCAGTGCACAAAATTCATGCACTGGGGGGGAGGGGTCCCTCAGCCTGGCCTGCACCCTCTAGCAATCTGGGACCCCTCAGGGGATATCCGCCTTGTGGGAGTGCATTGACCACCAAGGGGCAACTCATGCATTGAGTGTCTGCCCCCTGGTGGCCAGTGCGCATCATAGCAACTGGTCGTTCCACCATTCGGTCTATTTGCATATTATGGTTTTATTATATACTAGTAGCCCAGTGTACGATATTCGTGCACATTAAAAGGGAATTGATTGTCCTAACCGGTTTGGTTCAGTGGATAGAGCATTGACCTGTGGACTCAAGGGTCCCAGGTTCGATTCTGGTCAAGGGCATGTACCTTGGTTGCAGGCACATCCCCAGTGGGGCGTGTGCAGGAGGCAGCTGATTGGCTGGCAGGCCACTGATGGCAAGCTATCCAATAACGGATTCTGTGAGGAATGGTGTTCCCTCCTTTCTACTGTCAGGGTCTGGTTTGAAGGTCGGCCATGCCCCCTGTTGGTCCAGACTCAGAGTTCTACCATGCCGTGGCCTCCACCTCAGCAACCCAGGACTGACTACTGCTGGGTGCTCTTGGTGCTCTGATGGTGGGTTCTTCCCTCAGGCCACACGGGAAACAGCTGAGGAGGGCACAGCCCTTGGCAATACGACTCAGGATTCAGTGGGTCCACGCTCTGAGGGCAGGTTCCTACCTCAAACCCCACCCTCACCAGAAACAGTTCCAGGAAACAGCTCTGGGGAGGGTGCAGCTGTTGCCAAGACAACCCCTGCAGGACTGACTTCCTTCCGCTTGGTCACGGCAGTTCAGGTCATGATGAACACCACCCATGGTTTTTATGTAAGTAGAGGATATAGATATAGAGGTAGATATAGATATTTAACACAGGATGGCACAAATCAGATCAGTCAGGAGGAGGGAGGACCTGAGACCCTCTTCTATCCTCAACCTCTTGAAGGATGGTGCCTGCCAGGTTCCAGGGACAAGCCAGAGTGTCACGGAGGGGACAGGACAGTGACCAATTAGCAACCAAATTGGAAGTATTTGTACTATTTTAACAGCCAGCGCAGCTGAGTGTCTGCACTGCCATCAGCCAGTCCATGAAGAGAGCTAGTTGTTCTTTCTCATCTCCGCTTCACCCCCTGGACTAAGATGATTTTATCCCTCACAGATTTCTTAATCACCCTCTCCCCTCCCCACTGCGGAACAAACTGTCTAGAAAGCAAAAACGGTCACTTCCACTGCCCTCATTAAAACTCTTACAGGATGAAGTTCAAGGTCCTTACCCAGTCCTGCCCACATTTGTGATTTGGCCCCTGTTGTCTTTTTAGCCTCCATTCCCATCATCCCCTGGGGCACATACTCCCTGAGCAGTTTGCACATTACCACCAGTGCAGTGTGCTCAAGTGAGAGGTGGTTCATTGTTTCCTCTGTAGGTGTCAGGTAATAGGCTTACCTGTGGCTCTGGGAAGGCCTCACAGGCTAGCGCAGCATCTGGCACAGAGTAGGTGCTTCTGAGCACTGATAGACAGGTCAACCTGGCAGACCTTCTTAGACGTGAGGTTGGGCTTCTTTTGTTTATTTGTTTAGGTAAATACTTTGTATCAACTCCTCAGCCAGTGAGACAGAGGCATGAACAGTGTTAGACACTTCAGACAATGACTATGGCCCTGATTGAAGGGTAGTTGAATAAATACATGACAGATTTCATGTGTACTGAGGGTAGTAGAATTTGTTACTGGGATCTTTGCATCCACGTCTTTAGTTGTAATGTAGTGTTAGTAGTTATCCTAATATGTAAAGAATTCCTGTGTACCACTTGTAAAATACCAATGAGATGCTAAATGTAAATGAAGACACTCAAGAGATGTTTGTAGAGCACCAAACAGTATGCTTGGTGAGGAGTTAACAAAATAGAAATGTGCTCTGCCCTCATGAAGCTTATGGTCTCATGAAACCAGATAATAAGTAAATGTTCCTCCATTTCTGCTTCCTACTTGCCATCGGTATCTCTCATTTGGACCACAGCATTGCCTCCACACTGGTCTCCCTATCTTCACTTAAGCCCTTGAGCCCTCTCTTCATGGCAACCAGAGAGAGCCTTTAAAAATCTAAATCCGGGCTTGTGTCTATCCTTCTTAAGGCTGTTCATGACTTCACATTGCAATTAGGATAGAATCCTAATTTCTTTCCATGGTCTCCAAGGTCAAGTTTGATAGGGCCTCTGCCTTACCTCCAGTAATGAGTCAGTCCACCCTGTCCTGCTCTGCCCCACCCTCACCCCAGCAGCTCCAGCTCCAGCCAGGAAAGCAGCCTTGAACCCCAAGCTCCTTCCCTTCTCAATACCTTTGTGTTGTTCTTCGCTCTGCCCATGCTGGCTACTTCTCATCCTTTAGCTCCACCTAAAACCAGTCCTTTCCAGCCTCACCACTGTTATTCTTTATCAGAGTCCTGTTAGCACTTAACACAAATTGTCATTTTCTCTCAATTCATTGGGGAGAAAAGTTGTCTGAGATTGTGCTTTCATGTGCAGTTTAGAACAGAGAGGAGAGGACTGGGTCTTGAGATTTGCAGTGTAGTTATCCTTTCTTCTGTTTCCAAACAGATACCTAATTAAATTACTTAAGTGAAATCCCCAAGTCACTTGCAATCAGCTAAGTCATTCCTCCCACCAGTTTTGGTCAGGCTGAATATGTCTGCAAAACAGGTTGTGTTCCATTGTGAAGCAAACATTTTGAAAATTAGAATGCATAATAAAAGCAAGGCTGGGGTTAGCCATACAGAGAGTTATGTCTGAATATACTCAGTCTAGAATAGACCTCTCTAAGGTGAAGAGCAAGCTGAAAGAGTAATAAAAAATTAAATGCTGGAAATTTTGGAGTCTTAAAGGAACAATGTTGGTCTGGGAACAACATATAGTTAGAAACCTAAAGTGTAAGGAAAAAGCAGGCTCTGAATCCTCAGTGTGCACGCTGAGAGTTGATGCTATTGGGGGTAACCAGAGCCTGTGGGAGATTGAAGGAGTTGTGAGGGAGAGCAGGAGAGGGTATGCTGAGGGATGGAGAGAGAGGAGATGGAAAGGAAGGGGAAAAGCCACATGGTCAAACGATACTAGGTCCTTCAAGGTCTAATCAAGGACTGGAGGACTCAGTGTTCCTTCCTTAGCTGATTGTAGATGGAGCTGGAGACAGAAGTGTCTCCAGCTGTGTGGCTTTCACTTTGCTGTGTGGCTGCAAAGGCAACATGACAGAGTGACATCTGACCTTATTAGACAGTCCATCTTCGTCTAGAACAGTGGTTCTCAACCTTCCTATAAAACATAGTGATTAATCACAAAAACAATATGTAATTATATATGTGTTTTCCGATGGTCTTAGGCGATCCCTTTGAAAGGGTCCTTTGACCCCCAAAGGGGTCGCGACCCACAGTTGAAAACCGCTGGTCTAGAACATTATGGTTTCCTTCCCTGTGATTTCCATTTTTCAAAAGCTCCTGATTTACTATTCCAATTTTTTCCCAGCAATAATTTATTGGAATTGTAGTTCTGGCCAAGATAAATAGTTTTTTTGTTTGTTTGTTTTTGGTGGGGAGGGGGGAGTCTCCTGGGGTGTATACATGTGCAGAGCGATTTAGGGATGAAGGAGCCAACATCCTCCTTGTAAATTTCAAAACTTTTCCAGGAGAAACTGACCAGTCCTTTGTGCTATGGCTTGTTCACTGACTCTGCTGTTTGCCTGCAGCCTGCCACGAGTCCTGTGCAGCCTGCTGGGGTCCCACGGAGAAACACTGCCTGGCCTGCGGGGACCCATTCCACGTGCTGAGAGAGGGCGCCTGTGAGAGCAGCTGTGGCCCTGGGTTTTACAACAAGCAGGGCACCTGCAGTGGTAGGTGCCAGACTTTGCATCTTTTCCTCTTTCAGGGGTCCCACGTTTAATTCAAATCATAGCACCAATAACTAATGTTTCTTTTACTCAATGAATATGCAATATGCTGACATTGCTGGTGTTTTAGTAGTTTGCAAAACATGTGTTTTTACTTGGGGGGATCCCCTTTAATACCTCCCCTTTCCCCTCAAGGTGTTTAGCTTGTTCTGCAGATAAAGACAGTGAGGACTGGGCTGCTTGTTCCAGACCCATAGCTCAAGGGACAGGAGCAGGGCTTCCTTTCTCCAAATCTCAGACTGCCTTCCAAATATGCATGGAGACAAGGACACTTCCAGGCCAGCCAAGGGCAGACGTGCCTTTGTTTTTGGTGCCACTGACTTAAAACTAAAGCAGTTCTTGTTTAGCCTACCTTTAATACCCACTGCACAACAGTAAGCGTTAATCCGGCTTCCTGCGTCCCTGTGCCAGTCACTCTTCCAAGTACACTATAAACACGCACTCACTGAGAAGCAGGAAAATACGGTGGGGAAAGCGTGACCTTGGGCAAGTTACTTAATCTCTCCATGTGCCAGTTTCCCACATGGGGATAATACAGCAGCTGTGGTAGACAGAAGAGTGGCCCCTCAAAGATGTCCACATCCTAATCACTGTAATTTGTGATTATGCCGCCTTCAATGGCAGAAGGGGTTGGGAGGTGTGATTAAGTTAAGGATCTTGAGATGGGAGATTATCCTAGACTACCCGCCTGGGCCAGTGTCATCACAAGGGTCCTTATAGGAGGAAGACTTGAGGGTGGGAGTCAGAAAAGAAGATCAGAGATGGAAGCAGGGGTCAGAGTGATGCCAGGAAGGGGCCCATGAGCTGGCAGGCAGCCTCCAGAAGCTGGAAAAAAACCAGGAAATGACCCCCCACCCCTCAGGACTTCCAGAAGGAATGCAACTCTGCAAACATTTTGATTTTAGGACTTATGATCTCTAGAGTGATAATGAATTTGTGTTGTTTTAAACCACTGAGTTGGTGGTAATTTGTTAAGGCAGCAATGGGAAATTAATACACACCCACCTCAGAAGACTGTTGAAAGGAATGAGTTAATAGCATTGCATTTAGCACAGTGCCCAACACAGAGTAAGTGCTATGTAAGTGTTTGGTGTTTAATCCTCACAACAATTTTATAAGATAGTTATTATCATCATGCTCATTTTCCTGATGAAAAACTAGCCCAAGATCACATAGCTCATAAGAGATAGAGTTGGTCTCTGGCTCTAGATGTTAACTGCCTCTTCACTACAGTGTGATCCCACTTACACGCCTCTTCCTAGATTTCCCCTCTCTTCTTTTTCTATTTTCCTCTCCCCTCTTTCTCTTCTCCTCCTTCCTCCTACCCTCCTGTCAGTCTTCAGATCATTCCCCTGCCCCTGTAGACATTGCCCAATAGACAGATAGCCACCTGACAGTGAGTGATTGCGTTTGCTTTGGGCATACCAATAGAAAGGCTAGTAGCAATGGATGAGTTGATCTTTGGGAGTTGACAAATCCACTTGCCTTAGGGAAGAGAGAGCTCTTAGCCTTGAATCCTGCATTTCTCCACACCAGCCTGCATTTGTTGTCCCACAAACTACAGATGTTTCCATGTTATCCAGCCCAATGTCTGATTCTCAAAAGGTTGTGTTAGTTTCTTTTTTAAAAATATTTTTTATTGATTTCAGAGAGGAAGAGAGAGAGAGAGACATCAATGTATTATCAACCGTATTATACTCTACCATTGCCCTTGGTATCTACCATTGCCCTTGGTTATGATGTGGTTTCACAACCCATGCAAATACCCAAATCTGCCAATGCTCAAGTCTCTTATATAAAACTAGAGGCCTGGTGCAGAAAATTCGTGCAAGAGTAGGCCTTCCTCTCTCCGCCCCCGTCACACCCCCAACCCCCACCGCGTCTTTGACTGGAATCGAACCTCAGGCCCTTCAATCCACAGACCAACACTCTATCTACTTAGCCAAACCAATCTGCTCTCTTCGCCTCCCTTCTTTTTCCCTGGAAGAAGGAAAGGAGAAAGGCACAGGGGTTTTCAATCCGTACCAAAAGGAGGGATAAACAACTCTACTTGGATGCAAAAGTAAGACCTCAGAGGCTTGAAATAGTGTACAGGTTGGGGAATTATGATGTGTTCCAACCATAAAGTGAAAGAAAGGATGGAAGGAGATGAGGTTGGAGAAAGGGGTCCCAGGCTGTCCTCACATGGAAGTCATTACAAAGCCTCTCTTTCCCACCCTCCCTCTTCATTCTCTTTCTCCCTTCCTTTCACCAGGTTCACCTATTTGCTTTAAATGGGACAGGTGTGGAAAGTATTTCTAAGGTAGAATTGATAGGTCTTGCTGATGGGTTGAATGATCTTTTACCCTCTCTGCATTCACCCCCTTGGGCATTTAACTTTGAAGTGTCCTCTGCCTCTGTCTTTGGACTTGACCGTGTGCCAGTAGAATGAAGCAGAAGTGCAAGTATGGTGGTTCTAAGTCTACAATTCAAGAGGCCTTGCTCTTTCTTGTGTTTCTGTCATCTCCATGAGGACATTCCTGAGGTAGCCTACTGGCATGGAACAGTTACGTGGCAGAGACTTGAAGTGCTCAGTCAGCCCAGTTGAGGCTCATCTAGATCAGTGGTCGGCAAACTCATTAGTCAACAGAGCCAAATATCAACAGTACAACGATTGAAATTTCTTTTGAGAGCCAAATTTTTTAAACTTAAACTATATAGGTAGGTACATTGTTATTAACTTAATTAGGGTACTCCTAAGCTGGACTTTGCTAAAAATGTCCTCAATCTGATTGAGGTATGTTCGCTGAGGTCGACCCCTTTCAACTCTCCTGTCCACACTCCTCTTGTATACTTGTTTCGTCTATCTCCTTTCCGAAAACCCACTTCTGCGCATGGGCCACGCAGTTTCAATAGCACTGTATGTGCATGCCAGCACATGGTATTTTGTGGAAGAGCCACACTCAAGGGGCCAAAAGCCGCATGTGGCTCGCGAGCCGTGGTTTGCCTACCACTGCCTTAGCACATGCTAGACTCTGTAACACAACTGGCCTTCACCAACATGCCTTTTGATAAACAAGATTAGAATTTACACTTCAGAGTTTTCTAAGTTTTTATCAAGTGCTTTCAGAAATGTTCAAATAACATTTCCTGAAGAGTGGTGAACCAAGTCACTGATTGGTATCAGAATGTTAATTATGATGTCTGATGCTGATAATGCTGACTCATTTCCAATTCAGATTAGTGCTATTCAAGATAAAGATCGGCTGGTGTTGGTTTAATAATTTATAACCAAGCAGCTCATATCTGTAGCAATCTCAAGGTCAAGTGCTGAAAAAAATCCAGAATAACCTGTTATGAACGATGGTATGTCCCTGTTGAAAGAATTTACAGTAACCACGTTCATCTGTGGTACATGCTTTGAGTTTTACAAATATTAGATATAAAGGGTGGGGAAACTCAAAGGACAAACCTCCTCATTCTTTAGTTATTTAAGTACTTGTGTTATTAAGAAGGCTTTCATGACTGTAGCTAACATAAATCAAAGCAGTTCAGAGGTTTCTATTAACTGTTCTCTCCATTTTTCTGCCTTTTTCCCCCTTTTAGTCTCCTTTCCCTTTTTCACCTAGGCAACTATTTTATTTTATTTTTTAATCTTTTTTTAAAATATATTTTATTGATTTTTTACAGAGAGGAAGGGAGAGAGATAGAGAGCTAGAAACATCAATGAGAGAGAAGCATCGATCAGCCGCCTCCTGCACATCTCCCACTGGAGATGTGCCTGCAACCCAGGCACATGCCCTTGACCAGAATCGAACCTGGGACCCTTCAGTCCGCAGGCTGACGCTCCATTCACTGAGCCAAACCGGTTTTGGCTAATCTTTTTGTTTTTATATAAACAGGGTAATATCCTTTTGAGAACAGTTGACCCTCAAACAACACAGGCTTGAACTGTGTGGGTCCACTTATATGTGGATTTTTTTTCAATAAATACCTGTACTGTTTTTAACCCATGGTTGGGATGCTGAGGACTAACTGTATGCATTGATCCATGCTAGTGTATATAGGGAACCTGAGCATTTGCAGATTTTGGTGTCTGTGGAGGTCCTGAAACCAATTCCCCACAGATACTTAGGGTAGTTAAGTTTTGGAGGAGTCTAATATTCCATGTGGATTTTGACTTCATGGGGAGGATTGATACCCCAACAAGGGTAACTGTGTGTGCATGCATATTTAATGATATCATGTTATAGAACTCATGTTGTTCTCTTCCTTTTTTTCTCAGCATTATGTTTTTAAGATTCATCCATGTTACTATATCATCTAGCCCTTTGCTTCTTGCTGCTGCATAGTCCTCCCTGGTCTCCATCCCCACAGCTCATGCATCTACTCCCCAGTGATGGACTCCCTGTGTTTCTTCCATCCATGTGCCGTCACTAGAGAGCACTAGCAAATAGCTGCAAAAATGCCCCTTCATGAACTGTGTGGGAGGTTCTCTGGAATGGCTAACCCAGGAGCAGAATTGTTGGTTTCTGTATATATGTGTATGTATGTATGTATGTATGTGTGTATGTGTGTGTGTGTGTATATATATACACATATATACATATATACGTATATATACATATATACACATATATACATATATACACATATACATACATACATATATATACATATACATATACATATATATGTGTGTGTATATATATATATATTTAGTGACAACACAGCCAAGGGTCAGTGAGCCTGAGGAGGGGCGGTGAAGGATTAAAGAAAAGACAGACAAAGAGAATAAGATGGGGCTCCATGGATCTCCTGTGCCTGGATGAGGCCACAGAGAAGGATCTAGTCAGCAAGCTGAGGCTTTATTTTATAGTCAGAGAAAAACAAGGTAGTGGTCAACATAATTACAATGCTCTTCTGAGTTTCACTTGTTTTGGCAGCACTTGCTGCATCTCCCACAGCCCATTAGCTACCCGGGAAGGATCTTGAGAGTGCTATAAGGTTAAGTTTAATTAAGCTAAGAGGGCTCTGCCCTCTAAGCTGGGACTTGTTTGTGGCTCTGCCACAGGTCAATTCGAGGCTTAATTCTAGAGCCACTCCCTACATATGTACATA
>NW_006383007.1:806016-815051 GCF_000327345.1 Myotis davidii
ACTTCTTGACTCTGAATATTCCCTATGACTAAGTAGTGCCAGGTAGCTCACCACCATCTATAACCCAAAGCATGACATCGCCCATTCCCACATCCTTACTACCACTTGGCATTATCAAGCTTTAGATTTTTCTCTGGTCAATAGGTATTCAGGGACATCCCATTTTAATTTGTATCCTTTTGATTATTAATGAGCTTGAAAATATCTTCAACTCCTTTTAGACTTTTGTGTTTCCTCTTCTATAAATTGAATTTTACAATGTTTTCCCCATTGTTTTATGGAGGGCCTTTCTGCCTTTTGGTTATTGGTTTTATGGAATTATTTGTATGTTATAGGTATTAACTCTTTTCAGCCTCAAATATGCAAATATTTCCCAATTTTTTACCTTTTAGCTGTTACTATGGTGCCCTTTGTTGAACAGAACATTTTAATTCACTTTTTACTTCAACATTTTGATTTTGAATTTTCAAAAAGAATTCTGCCCATTTTGAACTTGAATTGTCTTTTTTTTCTGCTCAAGTTCACAAAGAAATTATTCTACATTTTCTTCTATTAACTGGACAGTTTTATCTTAACTTACTTTTTTGAACCACCTGGAGTCCACTTATGGATATGGGTTTAAGTAGGGATCCAGTTTTATTTTTCTTCATTTCAAGATCCAGTTTTCCCAAGATCATCTAGTAATTCAATCTAACCATCTCCATTGATCTTTATTGTATAGTAGAGGCCCGGTGCATGAAAATTTGTGCACTGGGGCGCGGGGGGAGTCCTTCAGCCTGGCCTGCCCCCTCTCACAGTCTGGGAGCCCTCAGGGGATGTCCTACTGACAGCTTAGTCTAAGCCTCAATCTGGCCTCCCTCTGCGGCTGATGATCATGGGAAGGCACCGCCCCCATCACCCCCTTGCTGCTGCTGCCTTTGGCCTCCCTCTACAGGAGGAGACCAGGCCAATCAAGGGAAGGCGATGCCCCCATTGTACTGCCACTGCCAGCTGCCGTGGCTGCCTGAGCTTTGGCCCAGTCCTCGCAGCAGCAGCAGCCGCTGTGGCTTTGTCCATAAAATGTCTGGTCTAATTAGCATATCACCCTTTTATTAGTATATATTAAATTCCTGTGTCTGTCTCTGAGCTATTCCAGTAGTCTAAATTTCTGTCCTGTACATTATCACATTGTTTTGTTTTATGTTTTCATTAATTTCTGTTGCTTTGCAGTATGTCTCAAATATCTGATTGGGTAAATTTTCCCTTTCTTGTCTCTTCAGTTTCAAAGTTGACTTAGTTATTCATGGGCTTTAGA
This sequence comes from Myotis davidii, assembly GCF_000327345.1. Lineage (NCBI taxonomy): Eukaryota > Metazoa > Chordata > Mammalia > Chiroptera > Vespertilionidae > Myotis > Myotis davidii. Next base: position 807,311 of record NW_006383007.1, read on the forward strand.
ACATGTTTATTAAATTCCTAATAAAATACAACTGGACTTTTTATTAATATGATATTGAAGTTATAGACTAATTTGGGAGAAAATGACATCTTCCTAATAATTTTATGTAAATTTACAAATTACACTTTAAGTATTACATTAGATGGGTCTTTAAAAATGTTTGACTTACAATGTTTTTATTGTTGGTCAACTCTACATTTTTTAAAAATTTCTGCTACTGTTTATTTCTGGGGAAATCCACTTAGCTTAAAGATTGTTCTGTTCTATTGAGATGTCAGTTCCAGAATTAGAAACTTTGGAGATTTTTATGGAGTGTGGGTGAAAAGATGCTTTTCAGATTTATTTTTGCTTCTTTGTTCCAGTTATGAGTTGAGAGGGTGAGTTTCTTTTTCTTTGGTATAGAGATCATTGTCTTTGTCCATTTACTGAATATTATCTTGCCTTACATATTTGCTTTTAGTGAGATGCTGAATCCTCCAGAATGCAGGATGGAACATTTGGCCCTATTGTTTACATCTTATTTCCTTAGGTCTTAAAATGTTTTTCAGGAGATTAGCATGGTGTAAGTGGATGAAAAGAACAGATAGAATAGATCTCAGCATTGATTCTCCAATAGTGAGAAGGTCTGTTTTGTTTTTAAAGTATTTAACCAATGGGTATAGAGTAGATAGAGTCCCAGACTTACCTGCTGGTGCATTTACCCTCACCTGCCTTCTTTCACTTTCAGGAATGGAGGCCTTCTTCTGGACTGTCCAAGGCTAATCTCTCCTTCTGTACTTTTGAATGTACAGTCCCTTTTCCTCCTAGGTATTCTTTGAAGAATTATTTAAACTCTTCTCTTTTAAAAACCTTTCCTTGGGTCTATCCTTGCCTTGAGCTTTTACAATATTGGAGAGACAAAACATCCTCTTACCCTTTTAATTATTTCTCTCCCTGTCCCCATCCATTCACAGCCAGGAGCCTTTAAGAGAACAGTTAATAATCATGGCCTTCACTTTCATTCTAATGACTCCACTTAAATGGTAGTGGTACAGGTTACCCATATCTCAATGCCTTAGTGTAGTGAGCCATGTTCAGACTTTATTTGTGCTTTCTGCACTTGAATCACTCCCTTCTTGAAACTTTTTTCCCCTCAGCTTCTCAGCCATCACACTCCTGTTTTCTCTTCTACCTTTGTGTCATTTCTTCTTGGTGACATTTGCTAGTTTTTTCTTTTTCAGTTAAATGTTGGCGCTCTCAGATCCCTGACTACTACTGCCTTATCCTTTATGCTCTTCCTGAATAAATCAACTAACTTCTGATTTCAGCAACCACCTATATGTGATGACCCCCAGATCTACCCCAGAGCACCAGAACTATAAATCGGGCTGTTTCCTGGACAGCCTATCCAAGACAGCCCATGAGAATCCTCACGACCATTCTCCTTCTTGCATTCTGTGAGTGGCATCACTCATCCCCTAAGCCAGACTCCTGGAGTCCATCTGAGACACTTTCTCCTACACAGGCCTCAAATCTATCATCTTCTCCACAGCTTTGATTCAATCCCTGATCATCTTGTTCTGTGAGCATGGCCATAGTCTTCCAGCTAGACCCCCAACTCTCTTTCATCACCTCTCCAAACTATCCTCTAAACTGAAGCCAAACTAATCTTATATCCAACATGGCGATGTTTCCATTGTAATCAAAACTTGGCAAGGGCTCTTGCTGTCTTCCTTCCATAAAGATGAGATCTAGACTGTAGAGTCTGGCATACAAGTTTATATCATCTGGCCCGGTCCACTTTTCCAGCTGAATGGAGCTGCTTTTTCTCTGGACAGCCCAGACTTTTGCCAGGCCCTGGACCTTCCCTTGCCTTGCTGCTGAGGCCATTCCCATTAGCTGAGCACACTCTGATTCACTTCCTAAGACAATGTTCAAGGGTCGCTATTATACAAATCCTTTCCTGACCTTTCATATAAATGCATAAGTGAATGAGTAGATCCTGGTAGATTGAGAGAGTTCAACAACTTAACATTTTTGTAGCATAACCTTGCTTAGAAGAACTCTGAGTTTCTGAATTCTCTCCCCACTAGGGTTGCCAGATAAAAGATGAAATATTTGGGACAAACTTAAACTAACTAATTATTCATTATTTATCTGCAGTTCAAATTAAATGGGGCATTTGGTATTTTTATGTGCTAAATCTGGCAACTCTATCTCTGAGGCCACTTTAACTTTAAATCCTATATTAAATTGGATACACTGGAGGTGGGTGGAATGCCTCAGAGTATTTGTTATGCTTAGTGCAATGAATAATTCTTTGGTTCTTCAACTGTGAAGACAGAAAATGCAGATCTTTTGAAATATTGGAATCAAGGAAACAGCACTCAGTTGAGCAGTCAGAGAATGAGATTATTATGTCGATACCAACTGTGGACGTTGTAATGAATAGACTTCTCTGCTCCGTTGGCTCACTATTGACTTTCTCTAATGGGTTTTCCTCTCCCTTAGCTTGTGACCAATCCTGTGAAAGTTGTGGCCCCAATAGTCCCAGATGCCTTACCTGTGCTGAGAAGGCAGTGTTGCATGATGGCAAGTGCATTTCTGAATGCCCTGGTGGATATTATGCTGATGCCACTAGCAGATGCAAAGGTAAGACATGGGCAATCATTGTCATAGTCATCATTGACTAGACTGGGAGTTGTATCTGCTCACTTTGGAATCTGTGTGTCTAATGGGAAAATGTCAAAAGGAATAGCTTTTTCATTAGAGAATCTACATGTATGTGGTATGGGAATGGGAGACATGGGTGGATGCCGAGATACTAGAGTTATTAAATATTAAAAATCATATATATATATCATTAGAGATCACTTGGTCTTTTTGAAATGCCAAGAACATCTTTAAGACCTTCATAGTGTACCTGTGTACTTGTAAACCATCACCAACTTAGATCAAAGGTATGACAGAATCATTCCTTAGGTGGCATTTATAAATACTACAGGGGCAAGCAAAAGTAGATTAATAATAATAATAAATGATAATGCAATAATTAATATATAAATAATAGTACAGAAATAAACTCTGTGTTTCGCATACTTCCAACTGTTGACCTATGTTTTGCCCACCACCCAGGACCAAAGGAGATGTGTGTGTCTGACATTGTCATATGTAGTGGTCAGATTCTTAAATGTAATTCTGGCTGTGATCAATTAATTGTAGGTGCCACTGCACTTGGACCAGCCTTAAATGTAATTCTTACTTAGAGTCTCAGAATATCCAAGTTGAAGGTACCTTAAGTAATCATTTAGTCCAACTTCTCACAGTGTGTAAGCCAAGGAAACTAGGCCTGGAGATACCCAGACATGATGAAGGGCATAGATAAATTCATGGACATGACAGTCAAAATTCCACTGCTCCCAACACTCAAACCTATGAACTTTCTACTCACCCCTATTCAGATGGGCAATTTTGATTCAGAAAAACCCAGGGCTAAATTCCAGCCTTGCTACTAATTACCTGTGATCTTAGGTAAATATTTTAACTTCCCAAGACCAGTTTCTTCATCTATAAAATGATCCTAATATATAAAAACCCAAGGTCCGTAACAACCGACCAAAGGCTCGACCAAACACTGGAAGTTAGTCCTGCAGTCATTGCTGGGTTGCCATGGCGACCCAGCACTGACTGCCACTGGTGCGGGCACAGCAACCCAGCACTGACTGCTGAGGGAGCTGCAGATCAGGCCTGGAGAGAGAGCAGGGTGTGATCCGTAGCCTCCATGATAGCTGTTGATCAGCCATTACCTCTCTCTCTCTCTGGGCTTCGCCAGCAGCCATGCCTCTGTTTCCCTCCCCTTCGTGGAGGCTGCTGATCAGCCCCGCCTCTCTTATCAGGCCTAGAGATAGGCCCAGAGACACTGACTGGCATAGAAACCGACCAATGAGAACCAAATCTGGGTGAACTGTGAGGAGCCAATGGTTGCCTAGGAGGCGGAGCTTTCGACACTGATTGACATAGAAACTGACCAATCAGAACCAAATTGGCTGACAGGAGAGGGCCCTTGGGGGTGAAATCAGGCTGGCAGAGGCAATTAGGGGTGATCAGGCCAGCAGAGGAGAGCAGTTGGGGTGAGATCAGGCTGGCAGGGGAGGGCAGTTGGGGGCGAAATCAGGCTGGCAGGAGAGGGCAGTTGGGGGCGAGATCAGGGTGGCAGGGGAAGACAGTTAGGGGCAATCAGGCAGGCAGGTAGGTGAGCAGTTAGGAGCCAGACGTCCTAGATTGTGAGAGGGATATCCTAAACCGGCAGTCAGATATCCCCCAAAGAGTCCCTGATTGGAGAGGGTGCAGGCTGGGCTGAGGGCCCCCCCCACCCCCCGCCCTCGTGCACAAATTTCATGACCAGGCCACTAGTGTTAAGAGTACCGATCTCTTAATATTACTGTGAAGATTAAAAGTGGTAATGTGTATAAAACACTTAATACAAATACTAAATAAAGGATAACTAGTAGTAAGTATAGATATAAATAGGTATAACATGGATAAAATTTGGTAATTGGGCAATGTGGGCAATTCTAGAGATATAATAACCCCCTAACACATCTTTTCTTTTGATTTGGTGTGAGGGCTGAAAAGAGATTGAGAGTGATGGAGGAGAGGGCTTCCCAGCACATACCAAACCCAGCCAAGAAGTGGGCTCCAAAGTCACTTGGGTCCCTTTGTGTTCATCTCTCACTCTCTTCCTCAGTATGTCATAACTCGTGTGCCAGCTGCTCTGGACCCAGGGCCTCTCACTGTACAGCCTGCACCCACTCTCGGGCTCTGCGCCAAGGCCACTGTCTGCCCAACTGTGGAGTGGGCTTCTACCCTGACCACGGGATCTGCAAAGGTATCATTGGTGTCATCGTATTCTTAAGAGACTTTCCCATCTATAAGGACATAGATTTAAGTTACTATATTTTTATTGATTGATTTTAGAGAGAGAAAGGGAGAGAGAAACGTTGATTTGTTGTTCTACTTATTTATGCATTCATTGGTTGATTTTTGTATATACCCTGACTGGGAATCTTATGCATAAATCCAGGGCTCTAACCAACTGAACTCCCTGATCAGGACCTAAGTTACTTTTCAGTTCAGCTTTTCCTCTGGTATATATTATATCAGTGCTGGCGAACCTATGACACATGTGTCAGTGACACACGTGTCAGAGGTGACACGCGAACTCATTTTTTTTTGGTTGATTTTTCTTTGTTAAATAGCATTTAAATATATAAAACAAATATCAAAAATATAAGTCTTTGTTTTACTATGGTTGGAAATATCAAAAAATTTCTATATGTGACATGGCATCAGAGTTAAGTTAGGGTTTTTCAAAATGCTGACCCATCGAGCGCAAAAGATTCTCCATCACTGTCTCATATGGCAATATATATGCTTTTTTTTCTTACCAAGAGATAATCTGAAAAATTACATTTCAATATCTGTGAAGACTCCCACAGGTTCATGATGTTTTTGGCCATCCTTCAGAGGAATGCCATTTCCTTTGCCATGCATTAGAACCACTCTCATTTCCTCCCTTTTCTATTCTTCTAGCATTGCTAATGTCTTCCTTAGTCTTCATTTTGTTTTTCCCTGAAGAAGCTCTTTTTGTTAATGATACTGCCGAGCACAGTGAGCGTCACCAGCACTGCCTCTGGGCTGAGGAAAATGGAAAATCTTAAATAGCTGTTTGCCAAGAAAGGCTCTGGGCTCCTTTGGAGGGCAGTAACATTTCAGCTTTTTGGAACTAGAGCATTGGGAGCAGACACTTCAAATGAAATTAACTTATATTTATTTATGCACAGGGCACCTTAGAAAAGAGCTTCAGAATAGTTACAAGCAAAACATTTTTAAAACAGGCAGCTGCAATAAATATTACGAAAAGGAGTCTTTTAAAGAACAGGAAAGCTAATTGTATAAAATGTGGGCCTGAGAGAACTCATGTACTCCATTTGGCTCTGATTTCTACCAGTAGCCAGGGAAAACAAGGAGCTGTGATGGATTATGAAATTATTGTGGCTGCTCAAAAGAGGCCTCTTCCTTGTTTATAAGAGCAGCCTTTTCTCTCATAAATTCTAAAGGGAATTTGTTGTCTGGACCCCTATATACTGGGTGATGAATAACATAATGGACAATATCACAATGACCATGTTTGCAAAAAACACAGCAATAGCCTTTATGTGAACGCTTCTTAAAATCTTCAATAAAAGCCGAAGACAAAATGTTAAATCGCCATTCAGTAAATATGTTTCTCTGGAGAACCAAGCCAGTATTGTCTATTTTGCTGTTATTCTTGTGTTGTGTTTTGTTTTTCTTTTTAATCTAGCAAGGCAGCTCTTACAGGACCTGAGAGATATGACTAGTTAGCCTCACCCTCGTTTTGCTCTTCGCAAGTATTATTATTATCGTCTTGCGTTTTGGTATAGCACACTAGAAAAACAATATTCTGGAAGGATGTATCTGGTGAACTTCTCTTAGTGGATTTGATTTAATGATAGCCCCCCTATTGGTTGCAACCTATATATGACCCTGGGATTGTTTTCTGCACTCTTTTCCTTTTGGCAGCCTGTCATTCCTCTTGTGTGACTTGTGTGGGTCCAGAGCGCTCTCACTGTACCCAGTGCAAGAAGCCAGAGGAAGGACTGCAAGCCGAGCAGCTGTCTGGTGTGAACATCAGCTCGGGCGAGTGTCTGTCTCACTGTAGAGCCCAGTTTTACTTGGAGAACACGGGGCTGTGTGAAGGTGAGTGATCATGATTTGAGAAAACCTTAGGAACCTTCTGTGGCCTTACTACTTCAGAGATAATGTGAGGTGAAGCCACAGCCAGGAAGGCCTGTGTTTTCACATAAGTATGGTTCTGGGATGCTCATGGATGACGCAGAAGGCTGACATGCCAAAGAGGGCCCCACTGATGTTCTCCTTGCCTTTGTGAGGAATAGATGATCTGAAAGAGCTGGTTCCTTTCACCCCACACTGTCCCCAAAGTTATACTCAGAAGTTCCAGATAGGAATTCTTTCAGAGGCCAGTATGAAGAGCTAAGAAAGACGCAGTGCTCATGTAGAATTCTGTTCATTATTTCTTCTAATTTGCGACTCAGAATATGAATTTGTTCCTTCAGGGCAAAATCTGGACTTATGTCAAAATTTAGAAGTCTTGCTGTTGGAGAATTATTTGATTCTAAAGCTACCTGAAAAAAATTATTACTCATATTTCCCACTGTAAGCATAACATGTGTGTCATTAAATAAATGTTTGAATGTAAAAAAAGTATAAAAATAATCTGCCCACCACCTACCACCTAAGCCCACTTGCCTTTACCATTTTGCTGTAATATACATGAGGATTTTTTTTCTCTGCATAGCTTCAAGTTTTTTGCAACATAACTCTAAATATGCTGCAGATGCAATTTTGGATCCTACAGGCCCATTTATTAATGTGGCTTCCCTTTCACATCGGAATACACTCTCACATGGCAATGCTGGATCTCAAGGTTAGGCTAAAAGATCTTGGATGCAGTGAGGCATAGGCATAGTAGGAAGTATGAAGATTGGAATGTAGAGACCCCAGGCAAGACACTTAAGCTCCATGAGCCTTTGCATTCACTGCATTAGAAGAGGGATAATTTTCTTTCACACTGGCGTTTTACCAGGGCCGGAGGAGGTTAGGAGCATGAAAACGCGTGGTAAATTGGTAAAGCCCCCGTGCTCAAATGGTATAAACCTCG
>NW_006383007.1:833907-838840 GCF_000327345.1 Myotis davidii
TTTGCTATCAATGTTGGGTTGTGTTTAGTGAGTGGTGATAAACTAGCAAGGCAGCTCTTACAGGACCTGAGAGATATGACTAGTTAGCCTCATCCTCGTCTTAATCTTCGCAAGTATTATTATTATCGTCTTGCGTTTTGGTATAGTACACTAGATAAAGGAAGGATGTATCTGGTGAACTTCTCTTAGTGGATTTGATTTAATGATAGCCCCCCTATTGGTTGCAACCTATATATGACCCTGGGATTGTTTTCTGCACTCTTTTCCTTTTGGCAGCCTGTCATTCCTCTTGTGTGACTTGTGTGGGTCCAGAGCGCTCTCACTGTACCCAGTGCAAGAAGCCAGAGGAAGGACTGCAAGCCGAGCAGCTGTCTGGTGTGAACATCAGCTCGGGCGAGTGTCTGTCTCACTGTAGAGCCCAGTTTTACTTGGAGAACACGGGGCTGTGTGAAGGTGAGTGATCATGATTTGAGAAAACCTTAGGAACCTTCTGTGGCCTTACTACTTCAGAGATAATGTGAGGTGAAGCCACAGCCAGGAAGGCCTGTGTTTTCACATAAGTATGGTTCTGGGATGCTCATGGATGACGCAGAAGGCTGACATGCCAAAGAGGGCCCCACTGATGTTCTCCTTGCCTTTGTGAGGAATAGATGATCTGAAAGAGCTGGTTCCTTTCACCCCACACTGTCCCCAAAGTTATACTCAGAAGTTCCAGATAGGAATTCTTTCAGAGGCCAGTATGAAGAGCTAAGAAAGACGCAGTGCTCATGTAGAATTCTGTTCATTATTTCTTCTAATTTGCGACTCAGAATATGAATTTGTTCCTTCAGGGCAAAATCTGGACTTATGTCAAAATTTAGAAGTGATTCCTGTCATTGCCTTGGCATATCTATAGAAAATTGATGTCATCCTGAATAATTTGATTTAATAGCTAGGTCAACAATGAGTGGTTGAGGAGATAAAGGGATATATATATATATATATGAAATATATATATGATTTCCCACAAGAAGCTGCCTTGCTGTTGGAGAATTATTTGATTCTAAAGCTACCTGGAAAAAATTATTTCTCATATTTCCCACTGTAAGCATAACATGTGTGTCATTAAATAAATGTTTGAATGTAAAAAAAGTATAAAAATAATCTGCCCACCACCTACCACCACCTAAGCCCACTTGCCTTTACCATTTTGCTGTAATATACATGAGGATTTTTTTTCTCTGCATAGCTTCAAGTTTTTTGCAACATAACTCTAAATATGCTGCAGATGCAATTTTGGATCCTACAGGCCCATTTATTAATGTGGCTTCCCTTTCACATCGGAATACACTCTCACATGGCAATGCTGGATCTCAAGGTTAGGCTAAAAGATCTTGGATGCAGTGAGGCATAGGCATAGTAGGAAGTATGAAGATTGGAATGTAGAGACCCCAGGCAAGACACTTAAGCTCCATGAGCCTTTGCATTCACTGCATTAGAAGAGGGATAATTTTCTTTCACACTGGCGTTTTACCAGGGCCGGAGGAGGTTAGGAGCATGAAAACGCGTGGTAAATTGGTAAAGCCCCCGTGCTCAAATGGTATAAACCTCGGCCAGATACTCAGGTGTTCAGGAACACTGTAGGGGTAACTTCCTGCTCCCTGTGGAGCACCAGGACCCCAGGGTGTTTACACGGATATCTAAAAATTGGGGGGAGGGTCACTACTCTCCCGACATCCGGGTTACTGCCCATGTATGCATTGCCCAAATTCTCTATGGTCCCTTACACTCCCCTGGCTCTGGCTCCACAGCACGTGAGAACTAGGAGGATCTTTGTTGCTGCTGAGAGAGCCAGTGCCTTCCAAAGCACATCACACAGCCTTCCCCTCGCATCCCAGAAGCAATGGGGAAGAAATCTCCCCAAGCTGCTCCGCACAGTTAGCTTCTTTCTACAGTTTGCAGCACTATCATAAAAATGAAATGATTAACATTTTAAGTAATACTGTCAATAAAAATTATAGGGGCCAGGGTTATTCAGCCAGTAAATCATGTTACTGGTGATTTGGTACACAAATCATGAGTCAGGCACTGTGAAACACGCCATACTTGTTTACTCACTTGACCTGACGCCAACCTTATGGGGTCAGTGGCACAACTAGAGGAGAAACGGCGGCTTGAGGAAGTTAAGGTCGTAACTTGCTCAAAGTCATGTAGCCAGGACAGAGTGGAGTCCAGTGGGACATAAGTCATCCTGTCTCCAATTCCCATGCTCTAAACCAGGATGCTCCTATATTCGTCACTGAAGGGCAGAAGCACCGTGTGCTAAGGGTGCAGGATTGAGTCATTATAAATTAACAAAGGGGTATTTTCTGGGAATTTCCTTATACAGACACTTTTTTAAAAAGAGGATTGCATTTAATCCCTCTGGAGTGGCTTCATTGTGGTCCCGAGTGAAAGGACTAGATTGACCTTTTGAGTCCTTGTAGCCCTATGATTTCATGCTAGTTAATATAATATTATTAGGTATCACACATAGAGCTGTCTACTCTCATTTATTACCAAATCCCTGTGCAATCTCAGCTAGATAGATAGATTGTTGTACTCAATTTACAAGTGATGAGAATGTGGCAGAAAGAGGTTAATTGAGTTGCCCAAGATTTCATTGGGAAACTGAGTGCAAACACCAATTGTTTCGAACCCTGCCTGAGTAGCAAGTGTGTTGATTGATGTATTTCCTGTCACTCATCCTGTATCTCTGGAAACTGTTCTGCCTTCCCCAAATCGGTTCCATTTTCCATTCTGCCAGAGTGTGCCTGTGAAGGGCAGACCCTGGGAGTGCTATGAGATTGCACGAGACTCTCCTCACACAGTCCCAGAAATGTCCTTGCCTCTTTGCAGAACATTTAGAAAGGCTGGAGGTGTGTGTGTGAGTGTGTGTGTGCGCACACCATTATGAATTTATTTTATGGTGCCTTTGATCTCGAGTGCTTTTCTAGAAAGAAGAGAAAAACAGCTGTTTTCCAGAACTCTCCCTCTTCCCTTTTCTGAGACTATAGCATGGAGTGATCAGAATATCACTGCTTCTAATGAAAGCGAGAAGCAACTTACTTAGCCTCTGAAATGGTATCAGAATTATTATTATAAAAGTTTCTACTCCAAGCTACAAGACAAAATCGGGCATTATCTACTGAAAAATGAAGCAAAAATGTATTCAAGATATTAGACTAAAGTCCAAGTCTGTGATTGATGAATGAAAAAATATAAAATTAATAAGCAGTGACCAGAGGGAACACCATGTATTCCTAGCTGTAGGACATCTTTATTCATTTCTTCTACAAATGTTTGCGTAGTGCCTTCTGGGTGTCGGGCACTATGGTACACTCATGAATGAGTCAGATGAAACTCCTGCTCTCATGGAATTTATATTCTGGTGAGAGAAATGGATAATAAAGAAATAAATGAATAACAAGAGCAGCAACAAAATCCATGCCTCACACTTGGCTACTGATCTATGCTCTAATGCCCACACAAAGTAATGAGGAAGGAGGGACGGAGTTGAGGTGGCCTCCAAGGTGCAAGTGCTATGGTGAGATGGGGACAGCCACCTTCATGAGTTGGTCTTGTGTCTTTGGCTCATTCTCTGAAACTTGTGTACCTCAGAAGATGGGCTTTGACATTATGCTTCTTTTTCACATAGTCTCTAGTTTTCCAGCATGTGGCAAGATGTGCTAGTATAAAGGGGAGTCCATTACTAATTGTGAGGTAATTTGGAGACATTTGGTGGTTGACCAAATTTGTCCATGTTTATTAAATACTAGAGGCCCCATGCACAGATTCGTGCACTGGTGGGGGGTATGGCTTGTGGGGATTGGCCTACTGTGGGAGCGCAGTTCATCCTGGTCAGCTGAGCAGCTGTGGATCTGCCCTCTGAGCAGTTGCTCCTGCAGTGGGAACACTGGTCCTCCCGGTCAACCGGGTGACGTTCCCACTGTGGGAGCGCACTGACCACCAGGGGCAACTCCTATGTTGAGTGTCTGCCCTCTGGTGGTCAGTGAGCATCATAGTGACTGGCCATTCTGCCGTTTGGTCGCTGGGCATATATATATGATCCTGGTATCTAATAGAGGACATAGTTGCTTACAAAATATTTTCTTCTTTCCAAACCCAGATGCTTTTAATAATCTTACCTAGAGTAGATCTCACCCGTTTTAACTGATTATTCATTGGTATTGACAAATTTAAGTTAAAAGGGGAAAAAAAAGAAACATAGCCCAAGAAACACCCATTAGCCCTCTTGCCCAAACAAAACAAATTACAAATCAGTAAAATCCCATGCCCTCCAAAACAACATCAAAAATCCATCCCCACCAGTTTTCCATGCCCCTGGGCGCTAGGCCTGGGCCCTAACAGATGTGCGGGACGGACAAGATTGAGTACCTGGGGCTCCTGTCTCTGGGAGGCCTCTCCTCTCTCGCTGATGTTTTTGGCTTCAGGTCAGATTGCTCAACTCAGTCTCAGATTCTCCTTTCACTCTTGTTGAGGATTTTTTTTCTTTCGAAAAGGATTCATTTATTTTGAAGATAGCTTTTCATTGAGCTTGTAGAGTGGAGCCTCTCATTAAAGTCTCCTGGGACTGTGTTAAGATGTGATTCAGATTTGGTAGGTCTGGGTGGCATCTGTGTCTGCATTTGTGATGTGCTCCCAGGTGAGGCTGTTGCTCCTGGTCCACTGACCAGAGTTTGAGGAAGGAAAACCTCTAATGAAAGAAGATAAGCACTTCACTTATCTCTGGCATGCTTCTCCTTCTTCTTCTTCTTCTTCTTCTTCTTCTTCTTCTTCTTCTTCTTCTTCTTCTTCTTTAAATATATTTTATTGATTTTTTACAGAGAGGAAGGGAGAGGGATAGAGAGTTAGAAACATCGATGAGAGCGAAACATCAACCAGCTGCCTCCTG
>NW_006383007.1:839533-871534 GCF_000327345.1 Myotis davidii
CATCCCCAGCCCCATCCCCATCACCGACCCAGTCTACTGCCGACAGACACGGGGGTTGCTTCTTTAGCTACTGCAAACAAAACTCCTGTGAACATTCTTATAAAGACCCTTTTCCTGTTAAGATCTTTTATTGATTTTTAGAGAGAGAGGAAGACAGAGGGTGCAAAAGAAACATTGATGTGAGAGAGAAACATCAACCAGCTGCCTCCTGCACACCCACCACTGGGGATGTGGGCGTGCACAAGGTACATGACCTTGACCGGAATCGAACCTGGGACCCTTGAGTCCACAGGCTGATGCTCTATCCACTGAGCCAAACTGGTTAGGGCTGGCATGCTTCTTCTAACTAAAACTGTTTTGTGTTTTTTTTAAAATTCCAATTGTTATTTCTTCTCATTGCCAACAATACATGCCACAGAAACTCTAAAAAATACAGATAAGAAACTAATTTATTACCAAGTTACCCAGATTTAGTAAATAAAAATACAGAATTATGAAATAAAAATGCAGGGTGAGGCAAAAGTATGTTTATAGTTGTTTGTATGAAAAGAATACAATAATTAATAAATAATAACACAGTAATAAACTCTGTTTCATGTACTCACAGCTATCAACCTATTTTTTCCCCACCCTGTATTTTGCAAATAAAAAACATAATTTTTTTTGGTATAAGTGTTTCCCAAATATTGCCTGAGATATTCTAAAATATTATTTGTTGTTTACCTAAAATTCAAATTTAACTAGGTATTTTCATTTTATCTGTAAATCCTACCTATGATCCTGGTATCTAATAGAGGACATAGTTGCTTACAAAATATTTTCTTCTTTCCAAACCCAGATGCCTTGTTCTTCATTTCACACTAGAGTTTTACAATTTAATTTCGGGCCAGGCCATCTCAATTAATGATGCGGTTCAATCACCATGTCCACAATTGGCAATGGCGACCAGGAAGGGATATGAACATGATCAGGATGATTAGTTTGGCCATGTAATTGCCTTGATTCTGTGGCAAATTAATGATGGATTCTTTCAATTCCCAAACAGTTCAGCAAGAGGTTGAAAATGATATACTTTTAAATTACAAGCTTTGTGTTAAAAATGAACTCTCTACTACGATAATGAATTCAGCTTACGCTTTTTCTAATGTATTATGTCAGGAGAAACTGCTTTAAAGAAAAAATGCGGAGGTAGCAAACACCCCAGTGGCCACCATCCCCCACACCAGCAGCCTTTTCATTATACTCACGGCATTTGGTCAGGTAAACATCAGGGAAATTTTAGCAACTAAATTTTTTCAAGCCTCCTTTTTCAGTCTTGAACATAGTATTGCCTTCTTAAGCTGGGTGTTACTGCATGGGGCAAAATTGCACAAAACTAATACCACTTTGTTATCAATAGTTAAAGCTTTTCAACTTTCTTGAGATATAATTGACACATGACATTGTTTTGGTGTAAGGTGTACAACATAATGATTTGATATATGGATATATTGGGAAATGATCCCCACAATAAGTTCAGGTGATATTCATTACCACATAGTTATACTTTTTTTTGGTGTGTGTGATGAGAACTTGTAAGATTCTCTAAACAACTTTTTAATATACAACATGGTATTTTTAGCTATTGTCACCATGCTGTACATTACATCCCCAGGGCTTGTTTATCTTATGATTGGGAGTTTGTACCTTTGGACCACCTTCACTCATTTTCTCTGCCCCTCTCCTCATCCCCCATCCCAATCACTAGTCTGTTCTCTGAACCTTATCATTCAGCCGCCATAGCTCTTGCTTGTCCCTCAAACATTTGTGATCACCCAAGCTACTTTCTTTGTTCTTAGTGGCTCTCGGTAGTTGAGGATATGCCAAGACCTGTCAGTGTCCCAAAGGAGAGGAAGCTAGGCAGCCCCTTGATGCAGGCTGATTGAAAGCCGGGTCACCAGGCAGCAGCTTATAAGTATGTAAAAACATCTCTTTTAGGGGAACACTGAGAGGTGGGTGTTTATGTTCACTCTTTTGGGGGGAACACTGAGAGATGGGTGTTTATGTTCACTCTTTTGGGGGAACACTAAGAGATGTTTATGTTCACTCCCTCTGAGCCCAGGAGGGATAGCTGGTTTACTATGGTCCTGTTGAACCCAGGAACTCCAAGCTCTGCTGGCCACCAGAGCCAGGCTATCAAGGGTGTGTCCTTTGGGTGGCAACAGCAAAAGTCAGGCATCAGCCATGTGCACAAGCTCTTTCCAGGGAGACACCAGTGACCTGGAGCAGGGTAGAGGGAGAGGGTGAATCAGTATCTGCCAGCCTCCCAGGTCTCGGAAGACATCACAGACAGTCTTGTTAAATTAGAAGCATGACCTTTAGGCTACAGCTTTTAAGAAATGCAGACATGCCTCTTTCAGGGGAAGTCTGGGCGATGGGCATTTCTGACTGCTGCCTCTGTTCTGAGCTTGGGGAACAACTTCCACGAGTCTTTGCATGTCATTAAGAGCTGCTTCTTTTTTCTCTATAGTCTGATGGATCTTGTGGGAGCAAGGCCGCATTGGCTTTCAGCCCTATAGTTTTGGGGACCCATCCCTCAGATAGAAATCCTAAAAGTTGGGGCACTAGATGTTGGGTCCAAACCCTTCACTCCTCAGGGAGAAGCTGGGAGTGGGGAGTTCCCTGGCATTGTCTGTTGCTGTTCTGGGGGTAGGGTAGATGACGACAGTGCCTCAGCCTTTCCTACTCAGGTTGATAAGGGTTTTTTCTCCTTTGCTGGTGCATAGTAGGAGTTGCTCTGCTAGTTGCTGGATTCTTTCCAAGGGAATTGTTCCATTTGTGTCTGTGGGAGGAAGTGAGCTCAGGAGCCTGCTGTCACCATCGTGGATGGGAACACCAATTTTCTTTTTAAATAGCGCATTCACCAATTATTTTGGTCAATTAATTAACTTGCTTCAGATAAATGGAAAGAAACAAAGTATACTGTGAGTATTTTGATCTATTTAGCTGTTGCTAAGATTCACCAAAGGCCTTAAGGCAAAGAGTTTTAATTAAAGAAATAAATGGGCAGGAGTCTGCCTGCTCAACTTAAGAGTATGTTACTATTTATGAAGTTGGGGTTCCCTTGAATTAATTTAATAAAAGACGCAGCTTCTATATTAAGCAGTACTTTTTAATGTAGGCCCCAGAGTGCTGGCATAAGCTCTCCAAACACATGCCTTCTGGTAATGTTCAATCCTCTTCACTTCCTCCTCCTTGCTTCTGTAGTTTGGGTGTACTCAGCTTTAGGGATAGAAAGATGAAAAGGATACAGACCATGCCTTAAGGAAGCACGATCAAATAGGGGAGGCTGACATCTGAACAAGTAATTAAAAGAACATGCAGCATGCTGGAATGGCAGTAGGGGCAAGGTACAGAAAGAACCCAAACAAAGGAGACTGACTCCGTCTGGTGGACAGTGTATCATCAGGCTATCTGTGGAAGGATTGATGGGAGCTCACCAGGGGAAAAGGGGGGAAAGGACATTCTAGGCCAAGGAAACAGCAAGGACAAAGGCATGGCGTGTTTGGAGAAGGGCAGTGTATTTGGTATTCCTGCAGTGTAAAGGCCAAAGCAGTGAATTGTGGGGACTGGCACTGGAGATGTGAGGTGAATCATGTCATGGAGTGCTTAATGCACTGGGCTAAGAAGCTTAGAGTTGACACTATTGGCATTGGAGAACCATGAAAAGATCTTAAGAAGGGGAATAATTTAGTCAATTGGCATTTTATAAAGTTCTATCTGATGGTTGTATGGCAGGTAAGTGTGAAAACAGAGTGGGGCTGGTTAGGAAGCTTTGGCACTTATATCATGAGTGAGGGACCAGAGGATGGTGAGGTTGAGCTAGATGTAACAGAGATTTAAGAAGTAAAAATCAATGTATCTTGGATTTGTTGTAGTGATGGAAAAGTAGAAGTCTAAGGTTTTCAGCACGAGTTGCTTGGTGAATGGTGGGGCTACCAAGTGAGGCAGAGAATACAAAAGAGAGACCAGGTAGGGGAGAGGATGTGGGGTTGGAGGTGGCTGAGAAGTACAGTTTTTGAGAGAAGGGATGTAATATAATTTACACTAAGTATGTATGGACCAAGCTTAGAAGTGGTAATGAGTAGTATTTTAGAAATTTGGAGTATGAGGTACTGATGAAACACCATGTGAAAATATCCCTTAGGCAGTTAGATTTATGTGATTGGAGTTCAGAGTAAAAGTCAGAGCTGTACACATAAATTTAGGAGTCACCGGCATGTAGGGCATCATTAAAGCTGTGAATTAGTTTGCCAGAGAATGAGAAGAAAAAGGGCAGAGGGTGCAATTTTGGGAAGCTCTAATATTCATGACATAAATAGAGAAAAGCTAAAAAGAAATGATCAAAGAAATAGGAGAATTAGAAGAGTTTACTGCCAATATTTCCATGGAAAAGATGTGATTTTTACTCTTAAGGCATTCCCAATATTCTTAGGTGAAATCATGTTCATTAATAAGGAATAGGAGGGTGAAGGGAGAGGGAAACTGATTTTATTTGACTTCACTCATTTCAATTTTCATTTCTTATGACAGTACTCATACCATATATCATAGAGGATTTTCATATTTACATCATAATTTGGGAGAGGCCTACCTCAAAAATTGTTTTGACATGAAAAGCCAGGAAATCTTATATGATATAAAAATACGCATGCTGGACTACTCTTTATATCATTAAAAGGGAAAAAAATAAGTAGTGTGTTTGCTGTCTGAAATTTAAATAGAAAATTGAGCAAATCAAAAATGATAATATTTGTCTTAGGTAATTTTTTTTTTTTTTTACCAGAGTCAGGTCAACTGGACTTTACAACCATCTAAGGGACACTTTTAGTACTTAAGCAGCTCAGTTCTGCTTCTTCAGAAATATACTTAGCCATCAACTGGAAAGCTACTCTCTAAAAATGTAGTAGTATGTGGAGAAATAATTCATAGACCTTTCCAATCCTTTCCATGTATACTATGTAATGAAGTTACTCTTCCTTGAAGGATCTTAGACTTCACACCAGAACACGGGCTATGAAATCAGCATCCACTGAATGATCAGGCCTCATAAAAGTCAGTGAGATGGTGTGGACATTTCCACCATCAGCACAGAGTTGAAGTTTTATAAGATTGTGGTAAAGATGCAGATGCGATTGCCCATCTTTACAGAAATAGAGCATGATAGAGAAAAAGGCACTTTGAGATGATGGTCACCTTTCCCCTCTGTGCCACATGGCAGTTTAACTAGCTGATTTCCCACTTGGCTCTTGAGCATTTCCAGTGAAGGTAGTTCTGAAGGCTGCCATGGTGATCAGTTCATTGGGGCGTATTTCTTTAAGGTCTAGTTAGTGGCAAAGGGACTTTCCCCTGGAATTTTTGGTCCATTGCCTTTCAATTCCATGGTCCTCTTTGCTTTCCTTATATAATTCAGTAATATCTTTATTCACATTGAGTCAGGTTATCACATTGACTTTGTGACCAAATGGAATGATATAAAATATGCTGTGTGCTCATAATGCATTGATTCATATTTCCCTAGTTTTCAATTCCACAATGAGATGCTTTGATTTATTATTTATTAGGGGAGTATAACAGGAAGAACTAGGAATTTTAACAATCTTTTAAAGCCTAGTACAAACATATTGGCATTATTGAAGGAATATTTAAATAGAAAATATTATACTGCTTCTAATTGCTTCCTCCAGATCATCCTGGAAACTCGGTGTCAACAATATAATTTAGCTGTTACTGACATATTGCCAACTAACTTTCCACTGCATGCTGCTTCATTTGTGTTAAATGTGTCTTAAATAATGGGCTAATGTGTACCCTTTTAAATAATATTTGCTTAAATGTCGGTTTACCTGTTTGTCTTTTTTTTAAAATATGTTTTTATTGATTTCAGAGAGGAAGAGAGAGGGAGAGAGAGAGAATTATCAATGTTAAGAGAGAATCATTCATCTGCTGCCTCCTGCATGCCCTCCACTGAGGATCAAGCCTACAATCTGGGCATATTTCAGGATGGGAATCAAACCATGACCTCCTGGTTCATAGGTCAATGCTCACTACAGAGCCACACCAGCTGGACTACCTGTTTGTCTTTTAAAGAAGAAATATTTTTATAGTGATTCTGAAAATACTTAGGAAGAAAATTTCTAATTGTGACTTGTGCTAATAGAGCTATTAACAAGGTCATCTAGGAAAAAAAAGAAGTTATTTTAAATTGTGGTTCCAGCTCTGTTTTTCATACAGTAATAAAAACTGCTAAATAAATATAAAGCTCTACAGCATATTCAGGGATAATTCTATATAATAAAAAGGTAATATGCAAATTGACCGTCACATCCTCACACAAAGATGGCCGCCCCCATGTAGGCACAAGATGGCCACCACAAGATGGCCAGCAAGGGAGGGTAGTTGTGGGTGACCAGGCCTGCAGGGGAGGGCAGTTGGGGGCGATTGGACTGGCAGGGGAGGGAAGTTGGGGGCAATTGGGCTGGCAGGCGAGCACTTAGGCGTCGATTAGGCTGGCAGGGGAGTGGTTAAGGGGCAATCAGGCAGGCAGGCAGGGGAGCAGTTGGGAGCCAGTAGTCCCGGATTGTGAGAGGGATGTCCAACTGCTGTCAGGGATTGGGCCTAAACTGGCAGTCAGACATCCCCTGAGGGGTTCCAGATTGGAGAGGGTGCAGGCTGAGCTGACAGATACCCCCCCCCCCCATGCACAAACTTTGTGCACCGGGTCTCTAGTAATTAAAATATTTATCAAACAGAGAGGTAAGGGTACTGCCCTGTGAGAATGGGCTCTGGCCTTGTGTCAGGAACAGGGCCCTGAGTGCTCCTTGTACAGGCGTTAACCCTTTAGGTGATGGGTTATTGATGAGTCAAGGTGCTAGGCTGGAGCCACAGCTGCAAGGGAGCATTGGAAGGCTTAGGAAAGCAGTCATAGAGCAGCCATATAACAATAGGTTAATACTGTAACAGCCAGTACTGCTGGGCCAGGACAGCATGGCTTATTTCAGCCCCATGTACATCCAAGATTGTAGGTGACATTTTTGTTGGGGATTTGTTGAAGACTGCAGTAGTATAAAATCACATCCCACTCTTCCAAGCTGTTTGTCTGTAAGTCTTCTGGGTATTTCCTAGAGGACTCAGAGTGGTGTCGCTGAGTTGGTGGATCTTGTCCATTGGACAGAACATGCCCTGAAATGCATGGGGTCATCTATATGGGTAAGAGCCAGTTCTTGTCTTGCTATTATATCCCCAGCACCTAGACTTTCTTGACAGATAATCTGTATATATAAAAGTGTATTATGCAAATTGACTGGACAGCAGAACGACCAGTCGGCTATGATGCACACTGACCACCAGGGGGCAGATACTCAATGAAGGAGCTGCCACCACTCCGCAGGCCCTGATCAGGCCAATCTCTCGGTCCCTGTCCCTGGCCAACAGGCTCTAATCACCCAATGGGGAACAGGGAACCTGGGGTGGGTGGCAGTGGATGCGGGTGGCACTAGGGCCCTGACCGCCCCACCGGTCACCCCCCACACAAAGGCAACCATGGTGGTGTTGGTGGTAGGGGGCAGGACTGGCTGCTGGCAGCTGAGGAAGATCGGCCCTGATTGCAGGCCAGGCCTAGGAACCGTACCTGTGCATAAATTTTGTGCACCACGCCTTTAGTCAGGAATGAATAAATGATTGGAGGTGAATATCAGGCTATTTTCGTATTCAGATTTGGTAAGGCTAACAGATTAGCAGACAGTTGCTATTGGAAATACAGTTTGTTAGTCACATTCTGCAGAGGAGAGGGTACATTTCTCCATGGAGGAGCCACACAGGGAAGCACCTGAGCTGGTCAGGAGGCGAGGGAGTGAGGAGGAAACATAGGCAAAAGCCTTTATTTAGGTTTCACTGGGAAAGAATAAGTGAGGCAGGGTAAACAGGCTTAGGATTGGCTAGTCTGAATAATTTCAGTGGCTCCAGGTGTAGGGGCTGTCTGGCACCCAGCATTGGAGTGATTAGGACCAAGGGGTAGTTATGATCCTCAGACAAGGTGATGGGGGTATGGACTTTGGACTGATTAGTAGGCAGATGAAAGGCATGCTCACAGTCTAGTCACCTACCATCTCTAGAAAGTGGGTAGCCCTGAAAGGGGCAGTCTCTTCAGGATCAATAGGGCCCCTGATATCAAAGCATGAGAAACAAAGAAAATTAAAAAAAAAAAGCATCATTAAGACACTGGTCACACTTGGGAAATGGTGCAAATATTCCTTTTATCCTTAAAAGTCTGATGTAGGCAAGCAGAGATGTTTTCTTTCTCTTTGCTTTCCACATTTCTTTTTAAACCTACAAGTACCTGTGTAAAAGTGTTTACTGGTAATAATTATAGCTAAGATGTATTAAACCCTTACTCTGTGTTTAGCATTAGCATAAGAACTTGACATGCATCAACCCAATTAGTGTCCACAACATCCCATGCAGAGCATATAGTTCATATTCTCATTGTGCACGTGAGGAAGTAGGAGCCTTGAGAAATGACATAACTTATCAAGGTCATATAGAGTGGCTGTGTGACACTCTCATTCTCTGTGCTGTTCTCTGTCTCCCATTCATTTTATTCCAGATATTTGCTTGTGTGTCTGTTGGTGCGGCTAGTTTCGACAGTGCAAAACGTTGGCCAGTTCTTCTCACCTGTGTGGTGCCATCAGAGAGCGGGCACCACATAAACCTTTGGGGGATCCGCGAGTAAAGCTTCCATTACCGTTCTCTTTAATTTTTGAGCAGCCTCATCAGCAGCTCGTTGTCTGGTGATGGTGAAGAAGCTGTTTTGGGGGAAGGAAGACCTCTTTTATGACTTCCTGCTCTTTACTTGACATTCTCTGAGAATGGGAACTTGGGAAGAAAGAAATGTGTGACTCTGCAAATAGTTATTTCTGCTTTGTGGCATTTGTGCCTTATTTAACCTGAGAGCTACACATGCTTGCTTTGTAGGACATGGCCTTTAGAAAGAAGTGTGTGAGATGTGTCCTTGGGAAACTGAAATGAATGTGCAGAATGTGTTTCAACCCAGGAATGCTAACGGGAGAGACAGAGCACCCACGCTTGTCATATGGCGACTTTCCTGATTGTCTGTTCTGCTTTGTCTTCCCAGCTTGTCACCAATCCTGTTTCGGGTGTGCAGGGCAGAGCCCGCACAACTGCACAGCCTGCTGGCCTTCCCATGTGCTGATGGAGGGGCAGTGCCTCTCCCAGTGCCCGGATGGGTACTTTAACCAGGAAGGCAGCTGTACAGGTGAGTGTGTGACATGCTAGAGTATATTCCCTGTACCTCTTCATAATGCAGCCAGACACTGTAATTAGAAACATTGTCATACCCATGGGACTAAGGGCTGGGTTGTAAGTCCCTATCTAGAACTCGTAGGAGTAAAGGGAACAAGAGAAATTCAGTTCTTCCAATAAGGAAGCATGGAGGATAAGGAAGTGACGAATTAGAACCACCTTACCCTGCGCATACAGTGAGGGGTGGGTGTGATGGCAGGCTCCAAGGCATCTGTGTAGGATTGGGCATTGGGCGTGACCTCTGCACTTCTCAGCCCCACTTCCCCTGGCTATAGCCTAATAAAGCAAAGGCAAGGGTGGTGGTGGTGGACATATGTAATACTCTCAGCAATAAAGAATTTTTAAAAATAAAATAAAGCAAAGGGAGAGGTATTTATTTTTTTCCTTGGCAGCTCTGTCCTATATGTGTTTTTTTGTTTGTTTGTTTGTTTTTAGAGAGACCGTCCCATATGTTTTTAAGAGCACTTTCATGTCTCAGTGACAGAGAGTCTAGAAATTACTAGTTGAGATTAGTGTGGGGATTTTATTGGAATTGACAAAATGCTAAAATGTAAGCACTTCATTGTTGCATTGTGTTTTCTTGTATCTACAGGGGGAAAAGAAGACTAAACACATTCTATCATGATGACTTTTATTTCTAATAATAGACTTGTTGACACCAGCTTATAGGAAAAAGCCCACTGTTATGAAATTGTATTACATGTATTTCTAGAGTCCGAAAGCATGTAGTAAATTTGTAAAATATTTTTAAGATAAATTAATGCTTGTTAGATTCCTCTAGCCTCAAACTCCAAAGAGGAAATTTAATGTGAACACCGATTTAGATGATTGAAGATCAATATGATATTTCTTCTGAAATTTTCTTCTTCCAAGTACCTTTTTAATCTCTCTGGGCCCCTGATGGGTTGCTTTCCTTTAAACTCTCTGTCATGCTCAGAGGGGAGTGTTTCTGGTTTGTCATTGGTGGTGTCCTTGAAAACCATTGTCTGTCCTGCACTTTCACACTAGCCCCGTGGTTTGTGTGTGTGAAGTGGTTTGGGTGTAAAGTCTGAGTAGCTCTGACTCCTCTCTGCCTGTGCCTCTGCCTGCTTGAAGCCAGTGGGTGAATGGTACCACAAGCGCCAGGGCCACCAGGTCACTGGAAATATTCTGGCGGGGAGGCAACTCGGCAGGTGGAAACCATCTTGAGAACATTAGTATCTCTGGGACGGGCGTTTCCAAAGTTCAGAGCCTCAGGAATGTAGAAGGGGTGCTGTTTACGCAAGCCTAATCAGCAGTTCATTTTCTTGCTTGCTTGAGAGTATATATATATAATCTGGAAACTGCCGGATATATATATATCCTTATCTTCTTTTGGTCTCTTGCCAGAAGAAGTGAGAAGCAGGTGATTTTATTTGAAATACATGCCTTTCCTTTTCACCAGCTCTGTGCCAGAAGGGAATTCTTTGTCTTCAGTTCCAGCAAGTGCTGCCCAGCTCCCCTCCTCTTGGAACCAGACATGCTGAGACCTCCTGGTCCTTGGCGGAGAGATCCTCACATCTCCTTCCCTGTGCTCACTCCTGCTGCTGCCTTGGCAGTGCACACGCAGCTGCAGCTGCAACCTGCTTTTATTCCTTGCCATCCTTATCTTTATTGCCCACACCTACTGATTCACTTGGTTTTCTTCCAGTGTAGCGCCTTTTGTGAATTTGGTGGTTTTTCTGGGGAAAACATAACTTTGGCATGATTTTGTCTAAGGAATTGAACTTCAAACACAGCTCATGATAACCTCCAGAAAGAGGGCTTTTTCTGTTCTCTGTACTTTAATGGAGTATTGCTACTAAAACAGGCATCCAAGTTGTGCCACCTGACTCTAGTGAGAAGGTTCAGTATCCACTGCAGTGGAAGGTTTCCCTTTTGCCTGTCAGGAGTTTGTGGGAAGCAAAGTCTCCCTCTTTTCTCTGCCTTGCTGCCTTTGAATCCGGATGTTTTGGGGTAGGGGAGTCATACCACTCACTTTTCTGTTTTGTCACTTTGATCTTCACTTCCTTATTTCCGTAGATGGGATGGTCATGCTGGCCCACTTGGAATGTGTGGCCAGTTACTTGAATTTTTATGGTTCTAGATTCCATGTTCTATTCATGGATGGCATTTTCATTGACTCCAAAAATGCATTCTCTTGGTCAGGCCTAAGGATACATCAGGCTTGATCAGGAATCTTCAAAAAATGAGTAGTGTTGCCTGAACAGTGTTGCTCAGTGATTGAGCATCGACCTATGAACCAGGAGGTCCCAGTCAGGGCACAAGCATAAGTTTCTGGCTTGATCCCCAGTAAGGGGCTGCAGGAGGCATCCAATCAATGATTATCATCATTGATGTTTCTCTCTCTCTCTCTCTCTCCTTCTCTCTGAAATTAGTAAAAAATATATTTAGAAAAAGAAAGAAAAGATGAGCAGTATTTGAGTTCTGTTCTGAATATAATTTGTGGAGTTCATGAAATATTTCATGTATTTACATGCTGGGCTGCTAATTCCCATCCTCATTCTTGTTTTTCCCCCTAGAATGCCACCCCACCTGCAGGCAGTGCCACGGCCCATCTGAATCTGACTGCATTTCCTGTCACCCTCATGTCACTATTAATGGTGGAAACTGCAGGACCAGCTGCAAGGAAGAGCAGTTCCTCAACCTCATGGGGTACTGTGCTGGTGAGTGATACCTCCTCAGAGTCTCAGAACCACTGCCAAAGGCTGGCGGTTCTTCATTCCAAGCTTTAAAAGCTCTTGTACCTGTTTATCAGCTGAGGAAGAGCTCTTTTCTCAGGAGACATTTATTTCACATCTGGGAACTCATTGCACTGCTTCCTATCAGACATTTAGTAAATAATAGTGGATTCAAATGGAATCTTCTAATAATACTCTTGCAATTTTTGAAAGAACTTAGAATCTCAGATGAATGAAGATTGGAGTCATGATAATATCATCTATGCACGTGGCACACTTTGGCTTACAATAGACGATGTATTTTCAACACAATCTCTCTGAAGACTGCCTCCCTCTTGTCTATACTATCTCCTGGCTCTTGCTATGGAGAACCTTTGCCATCAGCTCCAGCACCAAAATTTAGAGAAATTAACACAAAAGCAAATCAGTTGCCTCAGGAGTTGGGTTTATTCCTCCTCATTTAGAACCCAGATCTCAAAAAGAAATAAGTTAGGAGAGCAGCATGAAGTTTGGATAATGATGAAAGAGCCATTCGGTGTTTGTGGTCATCCATTCATTCATGTAGCAAATATCTTTGAAAGTCCATTAATGGCCAGATGCTCAGAATACAAAAAACTTTTTAAAAAATGCCAAATAAGACAACGACTCTGTTCCCAAAGAGCTAATAGTCTGGAAAAAGTAAATTATAGGCTAGTGGGTCATTATTTATTTCCTGACCCACTTTTCTCAATTTAGGAGAAATGTGACGAGATTTGCTTGTGCAGCTGTTGTTACAGCTCTGAAGGGCTTGCCTGAGAGGCAGTTTGGGATGCTACTGGGCAAGTGGGAAAGATGAGAAAGCAGGAATCAGGTTGGATGCATGCTAGAGGGATTGACTTGGCTGTAGGGCTTGTCCCTGGACAGTAGGAGGTATGGCTGAGTGTCTAGATTATATCGTGAACAGGCACATTGAGTCTGGGACAGCATTGATATTTCAGTTGTCAGGTTTGATGGTGAGGGCACAGTAAGTCAAGGGTAGTGCTTTAAGTATAGCTGATGGTGCCAGGGTCCTGGGGGCTCTTTCCTTTTTGCACCATGACCTTTGCTATAGACATGGGGGTCCAAAGTCTATATCCTAGAAAGACTGAACTGTGAAGAGCAAAGTTGCAACCAAAAATGCTGGAGTTCAAGGCAAAAACCAGTTGTTATATAAGTTCAGAGAAGAGAGAAGAAAAAGATATGGAAGGCATTGTGAAGGAGGTGGGACCTAAAATTCTTCCTGAAGAATAGCTAGGATTACATTAGACAAAGGGAAGGCAGGAGACAGGCACCGTGGAAGAGCATGTGGACTGTTTATGGCCAGTGAGATCCAACTTGGCTGAAGAACATGGTTTGTAGTAAGCATAATAGATGAAACAGTTGGGAAATTTAAGTTGGAACTGAAGTATAGGAAACCCAGAATTTTGGGCCAAAAAAATTAGATGGAATTTTGTGGGCAATACAGTCATGAGAGTTTTGGAGAGGTCAGTGACTTGACTAAAATGGTGTGTTATGGGCAGGAAACGTGCATGCTGTGTGGGAGTTAGACTGGAGCAAGGCAAGATGAGAGTCAGAGAGAGGCACTAGAAGGCAGGATCTTCATTATGCTTTTCTATTTCCAACCTATTCAGTGTGTGCACCTTGAAATTTTTATGCTGGGGAAATTTTAAAAATAAATGTTTATATAAGGAGATTGGAAACATTTAATTTTTAATGAGCTTTGTTTTCTCCAATGTTCAGAGCTCTCTTTGAGAGTAAATTAGGAGTACATTAATTTTTTAAGGTTAATAGGGGACCATTAGAATAAAGAATCATAGCCCTGACCAGCTTTGCTCAATGGTTGGAGCACCAGCCTGCAAACTAAAGGGTCTTGGGTTCGATTCCGGTCAAGGGCATGTACCTGGGTTGCAGATTCCCCATCCCCATTGGGGTCGTGTGGGAAGCAACCAATTGATATGGCTCTCTCACATCTGTTTCTCTCTCTTTCTCCCCCTGTCCCTGTCCCTTCCACTTTCTCTAAAATCAATGGGAAAAAAATACCCTCTAGAGAGGATTAAAAAAGACAGCCAACAATGAATAAAGAATCATGGGACTAGGCTATATGACTCTAGAAATACCTAACCCTAGAAGAGCAGGTCCCACTAAAATAGCTAGAAGAGACAAACCTTGACTGTCCTTGGCATTAGGCATATTGAATATTGGTTTTAAATAAGATAACCATTGTCCAGTGCTTGGATATCCTTTGTTGAATAGAGACAGGTGTATGAGTGTCTAGTATAGAAAAATTTGACCAGTAATTTCAATTGTTCATCCTTCAGAGAAGTGTATTGATTTCAAAGTTTACTTTTTCAATAAATATTTATCATTTCCAAACAACTCCCATTTCTCTCTGTAGCATTGTAATGCATTTGTTCATTTACTGCTTAATCAAATATTTATCAAGCACACACTTCATGCCAGGCACAGTGCTTGGCTCTAGGGATACAGAGATGGATAAGATATAATGCTTGTATTCAAGAAACATAGAGTGTAAGAAGGAGGGGGATGTGTGTTGAATGTGATATTGCTGTGGATATGAGATAAGCCTGTGGGACAGGACTCCAACTCAGACCAGAGTGTGTGTGTGTGTGTGTAGAGTAGATATAGAAAGCTTCCTAAAACATTTCATAACTGAGATCATTTTTAAATATTGAGAGGGGTTTGGAGATTTAGAAGGAAGAGCATCCCAGAAAATGGTCCAAAGAATATTATCTATTCAGGCACCAACAAAGAATTAAGTAGAATGCCAGCCCCTGGCATGGAAGTGGTGGAACTTGAAGCAGAAGGAAGCAGAACCAGGTCATGAGGCCATTGTGTTTTCTGTGTAAGGAGGACATAGTGCTCTTTGGAGCTGCCATTAAGTAAAATTAGCGTTGCTTGAACACAAGACACTGCAATACCACAACAGTCAATCTGATAACCCAGATGGCTACTAAGTCACGTTGGGGCAGGTAACATATAGAGCATGGATATGCTAGACAAAAGGATGGTTCACATTCCCAAAGGGACAGTGTGGAATGGGCGGGGCGGTGTTGGATGGCACAAGATTTCATCATGCTACTCAGAAAGTCATGCTCTTTAAAATTTATAAATTGTTTATTTCTGGATTTTTCCATTTAATATTTTTTCCCTGGTCTTCTGTGTGCTGGAAATGATTCATCGGACCACATGACTTTTTTCCAATGCTTGACTGTCCAATCCTTATGTTCCTGTGTGAATTGGAGACTTTTTATCTTGGTAACTGCAGACAGCAAAGGTGTTTGAGGCCCCTCTCCCCTTCCATATCCCATATGATACAGTGTATGGCTAATTTGCCTACAAACGTCTGTGGGACAGGACTCCAACTCAGACCAGAGTGTGTGTGTGTGTGTGTGTGTGTGTGTGTGTGTAGAGTAGATATAGAAAGCTTCCTAAAACATTTCATAACTGAGATCATTTTTAAATATTGAGAGGGGTTTGGAGATTTAGAAGGAAGAGCATCCCAGAAAATGGTCCAAAGAATATTATCTATTCAGGCACCAACAAAGAATTAAGTAGAATGCCAGCCCCTGGCATGGAAGTGGTGGAACTTGAAGCAGAAGGAAGCAGAACCAGGTCATGAGGCCATTGTGTTTTCTGTGTAAGGAGGACATACTTTGTTATCAAGGCTGTGGGATCTCTTGAAGATTTTAAAGAGATTATGAAGGCTGCTATTTTGTGGGCACAAATGGTCAAATAGTGACGATTTAATACAGTGCCTTCCCCCCTTATCTGTCTGGGAGGCATTCCAAGACCCCCAGTGGATTGTACCAAACAATCCATGGATAGTACTGATATATAAATTATATATATACACGTTGGGGCAGGTAACATATAGAGCATGGATATGCTAGACAAAAGGATGGTTCACATTCCCAAAGGGACAGTGTGGAATGGGCGGGGCGGTGTTGGATGGCACAAGATTTCATCATGCTACTCAGAAAGTCATGCTCTTTAAAATTTATAAATTGTTTATTTCTGGAATTTTCCATTTAATATTTTTGAACAGGAGTTGACCAACGGTGACTGAAACTATGGAAAGCAGAATTGTGGATAGGGGGAGCTTACTAGAGAAGCAAAAGAAATTACTGATCTCTTAACCCTGAGGGCAGAGGGAGAAGGAGTTTGGGGGTTGATTTCCCAATTTCTGATCAAGTAAATTCGAGGAATGAGAGTACCATCTACCAATGGCCAGCTTAGGAAGATAAGATGTTTGAATTTAGACATGTTGAATATGGGGTGACTATTCGACATCCAGGGAGAGCCATCCAGGAGGAGGTTGAAGACCCAAGTTAACAGGTGTTTTACTGGAACTACCAGGAGCTCATCTGCTATCTTTCTTTTACCCTGAACCTAATGTGCTGCAATGTTTCTTTCTTTTAACTGAAGTCTCGCTTTAGTCAAGTCAGAGTTGACCTCATGGAACATTTCAATGACTTTTATCTAAACTCAGGAACTTGTTAAGAAGAGCCTGGTGATGATCAACAGAGCAGAAGAAAATCCTCCCTAGGGAGTGCCATCCGGGGAATGTGTTTTCATCATTCTTGGGGAGTTCTGGCACAGTGAAGGCCCCGGGGAAGGGCCCTGTCTGTTCCCTCTATCATGTGTGAGATTTGCAGGGTGGTGGGATTTACTCACAGGATTTATATCTATCTGAGCTGTACCTGTGATCATCATCACAGACCTCTTAATTGCACTTGGCTGTTTAAAAAAGAAAATTACATCTAATCTATCACACAGACAAGAATAAACATATCCTGGGAACAGGTCCAATAACCTTAATGTGATTATCACATACAGAGATGTCATATGTGTGGGGATTTTTTTTCCCCTTTAAGTCTATCAAAGCAAATATACAGTTTGTGAGATTTAGACCAGGACTGAAGGTTTTCAATAGAGATAAATGCACTGGGGTGAGAGGCAGGAGTGGATAAGATTACAGAAGACATGGATAAGCATTGTGGAAAGCCAGGTTTTTTCTTCATAGATTTTTTTTCTTAGGATTTTGCACACATCTCAGCAACATTATCCAAAAATTCCAAAGTCTTAGGTGCTTCCTCCTTCTGTTTTTTTTTTCCAGCTAAATCTTTTCTCCTACTTATAGAATATGATAGAAATTAAAAAGAAAGCATGAGTGAGAAATATGCAAATGCAAAAGCAAAAAAGAAGCGTCTTGGACTTTGAGGCATGGCCTAGGGCAGTGGTCGGCAAACTCATTAGTCATCAGAGACAAATATCAACAGTACAACAATTGAAATTTCTTTTGAGAGCCAAATTTTTTAAACTTAAACTATATAGGTAGGTACGTTGTTATTAACTTAGGTTACTCCTAAGGCTTAGGAAGAGCCGCATGTGGCTCGCGAGCCGCAGTTTGCCAACCATGGGCAGGTGGAATTGCTATACTTTGAGTTCTTACGTAGAAAAGAAGATAACACTGAGAGTAATACTGTAGAGAGGACGAATGGAAAATTTTAAACAGCTGATTTGTTAGGGCGGTGGAATCCTGGGGGATTAAAATTTTGTTTGCTTATGCAGTAATTTTTTAAATACTGATTGGTTTTCTTCATAAATCTGAGCCAGAATGTAAGCAAAAGGAGACATGTCAGTAAAGACTACTGCTCTGGGCATTTCCACATTGTAATCCATGGGACTATGGTTAGTAGGTGTTACATGCAAAACAGACTCCTGGCTACATAAATTTGGGAACCTCTGAGTTGAATAACTTAAGCACATTTCTTTATTGCGGGAGATCTCAGAACCTTAAATAAACAGGTGTGCATTGTGAATCTCTAAGATGAAGGAGGCTGGACATCATTTCCCAAACATTTAATTGCATATCCCTCCCTTCTTTTATTATAGCCTCTCACAGAGTTAACTAGTGGTTTGCAGAAAAATCTTTGGAAATCCCTAAGTGACGTTAATATGTTGAACAATTTGTTGGCACTCTCTAGAGGTAAAAGGAAATAATGAACCAGTCCTCAATTTGTGCACTTCCTCCCTCCCTCCCTTTTTCCCTCCCTCCCTCCCTCCTTCCCTCCTTCCCTCCATCCCCTTGGTGGGCAAGCAGAGGGTTTACAGAGGAGACTCTTTTGCCTACCAAAGAGCACTGAGGAGCAATCAGTAATCATCCTCCAGTGTTGGGTCTGAGAAATGTTTGCTCTCTGAACCTGCGTGAAGCCATTTGTTGATTGGTGAGAAAACCTGTTAACATTTTCCTTCCAAATCATTTTAAAAAAGCCTTTTGTGCCCTTTCCATTTTCTCCATTTATTTTCATCATTTCTGAAAGATAAAAAGCCTTTTGCGCCCTTTCCATTTCTATTTTCTCCATTTATTTT
Organism: Myotis davidii; assembly: GCF_000327345.1. Lineage (NCBI taxonomy): Eukaryota > Metazoa > Chordata > Mammalia > Chiroptera > Vespertilionidae > Myotis > Myotis davidii. Next base: position 858,004 of record NW_006383007.1, read on the forward strand.
CATCATTTCTGAAAGAGGGCCCTAAAAAAAGTAGTGCAAAAGTTGAAATGCAGATTAAAACAGCAACAAATTCTTATTTTGGAATAAGCTGCCATAACTACAATACTAAGTAATGAAAACAAACAAACACACAAAAAAACCCCAGCTCAAGTTGAACGTAATTAAGGACCTGGGAAGGAGCCCTGTGCCAGCCAGGGTGCCAGCTCTCTGCTTCCAGACACAGTGACTTGAAGCCAGAGAGGTGAGAGCCAATTCTGTTTTACAGCAGCTTCTAGGTGCGGGGGAGGGAGGTTGGCACTGCCCTTCATCTTGCTGTAGCTGCTCCTGGGGCTGGAACTGGAAGACTGCAAATGTGTAGCAGTTACTGCCTCATTCTGATTCAAAATCCTACCCATTCATCTCTCAAGGCCTGGCTCAGATTCCTTCCCTAAGAGTACCAGCTTCCTCTTGGTCTCTCCCACATTGTAATTCCTGGTGTGCTGATTATTTCTACCACTTACCTTGCACTTGTCATTGACGAGCGCCTGTTCTCTGTCAGGGATTGTTTCCCGGTGTCTAATAATAGGTGACTGTGCTGAGGGCTCATTATGTAACAAGCACTGTGCTAATCGCTTTGCATGCATTTTCCCATTTAATACTAGCAATGGTCCTCAAGATAGGTACTAATTTGATCTCCATGTTATATATGAAGAAACTGACATATAGAAAGGTTAAGTAACTTGCTCAAAATGACAGAAGTTGGAAGATAGAACCAAGATTTGAACCTAGAGAGTTACACACAATAGAAATTTGTGATTCCACACTATAGAGACATAACAATGTTTTGATTGGTGGATTAAAAGATGGATTGATACAGACTGGCATGAAGGTAGCTTGGAGAGACACTGTTGGGAAAAGTTGCAAGAACCCTGTTTTAAATGCTCAGGGAGCTAATGTCTGGTGTAATCACCTTCTAATGTATCATAAGGCAATTATAGCAAGGATCTGTCTCCCTAGTGTGACTCATTTATTTAGTTCTTATATCTTCTTTTTCACCTCCTACTTTATTCCAACTGGTCCTATTCTTCTATCTCTCTATTTTTTCAATTTTCTTGTGTCTTCTATTTTTTTTTAACACTTGCTTGTTTATTTTCCTTATCTTCTTTTTTTTGCAATGCACTTTCTTGCCTTATTTTTCATTTTGTCACCCTATCTCCTCTGCTTGAACTCTGAATTGCATATCCAATCTCTCTCTTCAGGACTTTCAATGACTGTCTCTTCCTTGTTCTCCCGATTTGTGTTTTACTTAAGAGGCCACCCTGTCAGCTGAAGGATGATCCAATATTTCAAGGCTTTTTTTTTTCCTTTGAACTTTCCCTTTCAGAATAAAAGAACATGACCTGATTAAATTGGGCCTTCTTAAATTAAAACGAACTTGTATTTCCTTCTTCATGTGACTTTTACTAAACACTGTCTTACCTAGCTTTGGTAATGACAGAAAGATCTTATAAACTCTCAACTTGGCAGGGCTCCCAGTGAAGTCAGGATCACTGTTATCTTCATAAGAACGGCAGGTCAGGGCTTGCATTGCAGAGAAGGTCTTTGAGGGTCTGTGCTTAAAGAACACAGCTGAATTTAGATTCCTAAGTAATCCTTTCAGTACTAAAGAGAGCAAAACTGCAGGGGCTGTATTTACCTACTTTTCTATATGTAAATCTCTGTGGTTTTAATAGATAAAATAGTGACAGATGGATGCATGATCATCACTATCAATGTCAGTTCTGATCTGATCTATTGCAGATATGTTTATTGAGCACTTACTATGTTCCAGCTCCTCACATACATGATCTCATTTAGTCCTGACTGCCACCCCAAGAGGTTGGTCCTGTGACTAATAGGATAGCCCAAGAGACTGAGATTGGCGGCATTAGTCCATTTACCAATGTCTCACAGCTACTAGCAGTAGAGGTAGACTTTGAAGCAGTGCCACTTCAGAGGACATATGTGGGTCACTTTGCCATCAGTCTTCATCACCTGATCTAGTTCCAATACGACCTTCTCTGCTTCTCGGCAGTCATACTCTTTACAGCTCTTTTTGATGTTTTGTCATCTTGCCCACCATGCCCTTTCCCTATGCACCCTCCACTCTTTCTCAACTCACATTTTTTCAAAAAATACATTTTATTGATTTTTTACAGAGAGGAAGGGAGAGAGATAGAGAGTTAGAAACATCGATGAGAGAGAAACATCGATCAGCTGCCTCCTGCACATCTCCCACTGGGGATATGCCCGCAACCAAGGCACATGCCCTTGACCGGAATCGAACCCGGGACCCTTCAGTCGGCAGGCCGACGCTCTATCCACTGAGCCAAACCGGTTTCGGCTCAACTCACATTTTGCTCAGATCAGTTTGCATCTTTGCTTTCTTTTTTGTTTAGGAGATTAACACAATCTGATTAAAAGAACAACAACAAAGTCACCATTTCTGCTCAAATGTCTGGTATTTTCTTCTAGATGGCTCTTTTCCCTCATGATTTCTCCTCCTCCCCACCCCCATCCTCTTTCTCTGTTTGTTGGGTTTGTTTTTGATTTTGTTTTTTTTTAGAGAAAGAGAGAGGAACATCAATGTGAGAGAGAAACATGAATCAGTTGTCTCCCGTAAACGCCCTGACAGGGGATCGAACCCACAACCTAGGTATGTCCCCTGACCAGGAATCAAACCCATAACCTTTTGGTGTATGGAACGACATTCCAGCCAATTGAGCCACCCATCTGGGGCTCCTCACTTTTTCCTTTGAGAAAGGAGCTCCCTCATCCTGCCTAGGGGGCCCCTCATCTGTGACCCAGAACCTATCTGCCCCATCACCTCCATAAGCTGGTTCTTCCAGTCATTTATTTCCTCGTCTGGTTACTCATTTCATCTCCCTCTTTCTCTCCTTCCTCCCCATCCCCTTTCCTAGGACCTTAGTGTCTTTTACAACCTTAGTGCGACCCTCGTTTCTGTTTCCTCCTTAGAGTCTGTCCCAGGTACACACATGATGATCATCTGCAGGCCCTTATTTTTACCTACTTGCTGGACAACTGATCCACAGGAATATCATATTCAAAAAACTTCAGAGAAAACCCACCCCATCTTCCTTTTCCTGATCCACCCATCCACAAGGCCCTTTTCTTCCTTTGCCTGTTGTCTTGTCCACCTGCTGCTGATTTTTCAGTCAGCGCAATTCGAAACACTTGAGGCACATCTAATTCCCCCCCCCCCCATTTCCTACCCCATGCCACATTCTAATCACTGCATATCCTGCAAACTCTCCTTTCCCAATGCCTCTTAAATGTATTCCCCTTCTCTACTAATAGAGAGAAACCTAAGCTCATCTTTCTCCTGAAGGCTCTGCCCCACTGAAGTTCTCCCCACTCCTTTCTAAGAGAGGGTAACTCTTTTGGAGGATCTGCTTTGGCTTAGAAAACACTTTGACGGTGGGGACTTGTTGATTGCTTCCCATTGCCCACACATTAAGTACACATTTGTCACCCTGAGTTTCAAGCCCCCCTCTGTCTATGCTGGGTGCTCCCCACTCCCCACTGTCCCTCCTGTGTGCCTGTCCTGGTTGTTCTTGACTTCTAACTAGGATTTCTCAGCCAGCACCACTTACAAACATCAAATAAGCATACAAGTTTAAGTCCATTATCTAAAGGGAATATTACTCCTTTTAGATAAATATTCTCTGGTCCTCCTTTGACACCTATTGCATTGTAGGTGTGGCTTTGTTTTGACATTAGACCTTGTCATGGGCATCTCAAAGGAATGTTCTGAGCCTGGCTGAATCTCCTGTCTCCCACAGTAACTTCCATAGTACCTCACACCCAATTGATGTTCCAAGAATGTTAATAGAAGTGGATATTTTTCTATCATGGAAGTAAACTAAGAGTAAAACATAAACTGATGGGAGGCTAGTTACATGGGCAGGAGTGGGACTCATGTTTCCTTTTTGGCAGCAAGAACTGGCACCAAAAAATGAGACAAGAGCTTTGCTCGTGTATCTGAGAGTGCCTCTTGCCCCCTCCTTTTTCAAACTGCGACTCCTTGGGTCTTACTGCAGCCTTCCCAACATGTTTGTGAGTTTGTTCACACTGGGTAGAGATAGAACCTACAGGTCAGTCTATTGTAGTGGGTTATGTTTTTTATGGAGTCGGAGGGTGTGATTTTTTTCAGGGTGAGACAAAAGCCACAGACATTGAAGAAAAGGGAAATTTTGTTTTATGGTTTTTGTACTAATCGAGAGCCTCTAACGAAAAAAACGAAGAGTCCTAACCAGTTTGGTTCAGTGGGTAGAGCATCTGCCTGTGACTCAAGGGTCCCAGGTTCGATTCTGGTCAAGGGCATGTACCTTGGTTGCGGGCACATACCCAGTAGGGAGTGTACAGAAGGCAACTGATTGATGTTTCTCTTTCATTGATGTTTCTAACTCTCTGTAAAAAATCAATAAAATATATTTAAAAAAAACAAAAAAAAAAAACAAAGAAACCAAAAGCCCACATTATTCATAAGAGCTCAGGGATGAGCTAGGGCAGTGATGGCGAACTTTTTGAGCTCAGCATGTCAGCATTTTGAAAAACCCTAACTTAACTCTGGTGCCGTGTCACATATAGAAATTTTTTGATATTTGCAACCATAGTAAAACAAAGATTTATATTTTTGATTTTAGATATTTAAATGCAATTTAACAAAGAAAAATCAACCAAAAAAATGAGTTCGTGTGTCACCTCTGACACGCGTGTCATAGGTTCGCCATCACTGGGCTAGGACCAAAGTCATGATCCAAAAGGGAAGAGAGGATTCTTCTTTCTACTCTGCCATCGTGGTTATTTCCCAGAATCCATCTGTAGTTAGCTCATGAGTAACATCCTATTGGTTTTAAAAGTGGCATCAGAATTCAAATTCCATGCACACTTCATGGGCCCTGAGTTTGGTATGAAATCATTTCTTTTTCTCCTAATGAGGAATAGCTATGAGTGCTGATTATTTTAACCGCTTCCAAACACATTTAATGTGGTTGCATTAAGAACCTAATCGACTGACAGGTGATTATTAAAAATCTCACTGTGTGTCTAAATTTGTCTTTATAGGTCATTATTTATTAGCTAAGGAGTCACTGCCCCATAAAACCAACATCCAAAGTCATTGCTTCGACAGTACACATTTACTTTAATATCTTCAAGCTTTTTTGACTTTGCTCCAAAGATGTGAAATAAGTCATTTCACTGCCGTGTGCTTCCATCCATCATGATTGTGGGTAATCCTCAGTGATCCTCGAAGCAGAGCCTTTGTGATTTGAAGAAAGAACCACACAGCGATGACCACATGTCATTTCCTCACAGCTGCAGGGTGGCATATTACAGGATTTTGCAGCTGCCGAGTCAAAATATTAATATTTTAGCTATTTCAGTTTTTAGCACATCTGCATGCTGTGCATATTTAGAAAATGAATAGAATCCCTTGCTTGCTCAAAAACAAGAAATGTGTTCATTTCAGCTCAAGCTAATACTCCATTTCCAGGCTTCCTTGTAATGTGTTCATTAATTTGTTTGTTTAAAGTGCTAATTCCCTGGGTTTGTTAGCGAACCGGCACATAGATAAACAACTGGAATTCCATCTGCCCTCCCCCATTCCCACCACATGCTTATGTTATACCAGGAAGCTGAAACAGGCCATCAATAACTGCATCCTGGGCCTCTTGTCTTCCCTTGTCACCCTTAATGAGTTTTATATTTAAAGACTTTTCACTGTAATTGAAATAGTGACAAATAAGGATTTACTTACTGAGTAGCAATGGGAGCGACGGCCTCCGGAATGGCACTGTTTTTAGGCATTTAATGGATATCCACTCCCCATTTAGACACATTTGAGGTTAGCCTCCTCTTTTGATTATAGACGGGGGCAGCGGGTGAGAGGCAAATGCCTTACTGCACAGATGGGGCTTTTAGGATGGAGTGTTAATCTTGCAGTCTGCTGGGTTGGCGGGTTGGATACTCAGCTCCCCTATTTTAGTAACCGCAGTCCTGGTACAGATTAAGCAGTGACCATATACACTTCCTCTCATGTATCCTGTGAAATTGTTCCAAATATCACCTGTGGGGAGGAATGGGCATGGAAGGTGATTCTGGAGAAATTCACTCTGTGGTTTGTTGGCCTCTCCAGGGATACTGCCAATTGCAGGACACACTTTCTGACAGCTGTGCTCCTCCAGTATGGGTGCAGCAAGAGTATGAATTAGATTTTGTCAGATGGTCAACGCCTACCAAGAAGAATTCAAGACTTGCCTCTAAATCAGCTTAGTTTTTAGAAAATGTGCCCACAGATTTTACTGGGCCTGAAGCGACTGGTGCCTTAGCCTGGAGATGGCTCCTACCACCTCTTAATTATGTTTAGATTATGTAATTAATGCATTTGACCAACCATGGAGATATTTCTCTTTGTTAGCTCCAATTGTACTGACAAGGCAGTTGTATGTTGTCACATGCACAGCTGAGTAGTGCCCTTCCCTCTTAGCCTAAAGTACCGTTTGAAAACCAGGTGGTGCAATGCATATCAAACTTTTTAAGGGCCTCCAAGTTCCCAAGTTCCTAGTGCTATTACTCCAATAATTTTTTTGTTTCATTCAACAAATAGGTAGGGGCCACCTTCTAGGTACAACTGATGTGGCCAAATTCTACTCTGTTTTCATTTTTAAAGGTGTATTAGAAACTGACAATTTGTGAAAAGATCTTCCTCAGTCATTATCTGGGAGACAAACCAGTGGTATGTTTATGTTATTTTTTTTTCCTAAGGGACACCCCAGATTTCCATGCCTGGTCATGATAGCTTTCATGTACCTATGTTCTAATACTCTTAATATTCTTTTTAAAAAAAAATTAAATCTTTATTGTTCAGATTATTACAGTTGTTCCTCTTCCCACCCATAGCTCCCCTCCACCTGGTTCCCACCCCACTCTCTGCCCTTACCCCCCACCACTGTCCTCATCCATAGGTGTACGATTTTTTTCCGGTCTCTTCCCGCACCCCCCATACCCTTTTCCCCCTGAGAATTGTCAGTCCACTCCCTTTCTATGCCCCTGATTCTATTATATTCACCAGTTTATTCTGTTCATCAGATTATTTTTCACTATCACTTTGAATATTTCTTGCCATTCCCTTCTGGCCTGCAAAGTTTCTGTTGAGAAATCAACTGACAATTTTATGGGTACTCCCTTATAGGTAACTAACTGTTTTTCTCTTGCAGCTTTTAAGATTCTCTCTTTGTCTTTTCCTCTTGGCATTTTAATTATGACGTGTCTTGGTGTAGAGAGAGAGAGCAAGATACTGAAAACCTATTTGAAGAAATAATGACAGAAAACTTCCCCTACCTGGTGAAAGAAATAGACTTACAAGTCCAGGAAGCGCAGAGAACCCCAAACAAAAGGAATCCAAAGAGGACCACACCAAGACACATCATAATTAATATTCTTAATTTACCTAATCTAGCATAAGCCCCTGGAGGGCAATTCAGCTGTGGGATGTTATTGACAGAGAAGGGCCTTCTATATTCGTAATGGAGGGGAGGAGGGGAGAGAACAGGAGAGGTCCTACCCCCAGGTTTCGTATTGAGAGCTGCTGGATGTTTTCTTGGATTGTTGGTTTTCTGGAGTAGTTCTAATGTCTTCTCCCATCACTAATTACCTTTCATACAATAATTTCCCATTCACACCTGTATTAAAAGCAGATAGCTCAGTAAATAGACTGGTGAAAGACAAACACACTTATAAATTGACCCCCAGTTGCCTATAGAATAAAATCTATACCCTTTTTCATGACTTACAGGCTATTCCAAAACTGACCCACCTAGGTCCTGTATGGCTCCTGTGGCTGAGCCACACACAGTGTTCCTGTCTCAGCCTCCTCTAGCAAGCCTTCACTGCCTTCTGGACTGAGTGATACCCCTAATAGGCTTTAATTGCCCCGTTAGCATTTTATGGAGCGTTAGTAACAGACTCCTGGCAGCCTGTGTCTCAGTGTCTGCCATACACTCCCTTCTTGCTCGTCCTGCTGTGCCACCGTCTCCATTGCCCTGTGATACAGGACTCCATTTGGAGACAGTCCTCTTTAAGGCAAGAAGCACAGCCCAAGTCCACTCTATTCTTGGATTCTTAGATATTCCACTGGGCTGCCACCAACCTATTCTGCAAGGGGGTAGGACAGGGGCAAAGCAAATGGTTTCTCTGCTTCTTCTTCCTCTCCAGAGTGAAGGGTTTTTCTAGGCTGGGGAACAAAGGTGGAGAGTGTAGGGGGTATGTTGGTGGGGCGAGGACTGGGTCTAATAGCTCCAGTGCACATTCAAGTCTGTTTTTCCTTCTTTCACCTGTTCTGGGCTCTTTGAATTTGGTATCTTCATAGGCCTGATTCTGATACCTTTCTTCCTGGCCCAATGGGGGATGGTTACAGTGGACAAGGAGAGAGCTCACTGGTTGATATTTCAGATTGTTGTTTGGTTTTACATATTTTATACATCCAGGGTCACTTTTCTCCACCATATTGAAAGCTCTATGAGTACACTAGATGTTAAATATTTTTGTTGTTTGAAAGAAAATATTTTTAAAGTGTTTAATCTCATGATGTAATACCAGTTTTCACCAGCCAAATTAGCCAAGATTGTTTTACTCCTTATAAAATCTCAGTACAGGCAAAGTTATAATGAAACAGTCTCATGAATGGCTCTTTGAGATGTAAATTGATACAAGCTTTCTCGAAGAAAAATTTAATACTTATTAAGCATTTTGCATTTTTTCATGTCTTTAGTAGTTAAAAGTGTATGCTCTGGAGTCGGTGTGGATATGGTGTGTGCAAGCAAAAGACTTAACTTCTAAGTCTCAGTTTCTTTTGTCTTTCAAAGAGGGATAATAACAATGCCTACTTCATCTTCCTAATGTGATTCTGTATTTATCATAATTAGCATAGTGCTTGATATACATTCAGAGCTCAACAAATGTCAGTTATAATAATAATATGAATTGTACTCTTTTGACACTGTCTTTTAGGAAATACAGTTCACCCTTGAACAACATGATTTTAGAACAATCTAAGTCCACTTATAGATGGATATTTTTTCAGTAAATACACAATCAATCCTCTATGTCTCTGGGTTTTACAGATTCAACCAACGCATATTGAAAATAATATTTTTAAAATATGTTTTTTATTGATTTTTTTTTTTAGAGGAAGGAACAGGGAGAGAAAGATAGGAACATCAATGAGAGAGAATCATCAATCAGCTGCCTCCTACACCCCGTGGCCTCTTGGGGCTCAATCCACTGAGCCACAACGGCCAGGGGAAAATAGCATTTTTGAACCATGGTTAAGAATCTAACAATATAGAGGGCCAACTGTATACATTGTTCTACACTATTTTATAAGGGACTGAGCATCCTCAGATTGTAGTATCCACAGGAGCTCCTGGACACAATCCTCCACAGATACCAAGGGAATGGCTGTAATTACATTTTAGGGAAGTCATAATTATATACAAATTTTTTACTGCACACGGGGTTGATACCCTTAACTCCCTGTGTTGTTTAAGGGTCACCTATAATTTAAAACATTCAAAGGTGTTATCATTGTTTTACTGAATATCATGGAGCCCCTAAAAATTATGTTTACAAAGAGTGTCTAATGACACATGGAAATGCTGATGATATTGAGTAAAAATAAAGATATTACATGACAATGTTTAATATCACCTAATTTATTAAAAATGTGTATATATATATATATATATAATTGTATAGAAAACTAAGAAAAGTGTCAATGTTAGTATTTCATCTGAAAGACCTACATAGGGTGATTTTTATGCTTATTTAAACTCTGTAAAAATATTCTTAATATTTACAATCATAGTTCACTCTGTAGTCAGAAAAATAAAACCTCAGGATCCCCATTCAAGTCCCACTCAGCCCCTGTCCTGGGAAGAAGGTCACAGTGGTGCCCTGGGCTTGAGCCTGAAGGTTGCTGCTGGTGGTGCCCGGTGGGACTGGCCACTTCAGCCTGCCGTGCCTGCATTCTGTAGGCTGCCCTCGGGAACTATACTTCTCTGATTACAAGTCAGAACACTGGTATTAATCCTCAAGCCCTGGTTGCTCTGATTTTTGGCTTTTTTCCCTGTACATCATCACTCATTTTGAGCTTTCCCAGGATACTTTCCCCTACAAAGTGATTTTGATGTCAAGCTTCTTAAGACAAAGGTGTTTCTTGGGTTTTAGGAATTTGCTTTTTTTTTCTGGTTGGTTTAATAAAAGTCAGTCAACTTTCAGGTTGACTTTAGGGCATTTTTATTTAAGTGCTCTTCTGTTGGAGACTTGTATACGATGGAGGTTTGCATGAGTGTATTACCAGGGGACCCACTCACATTGTTGTTTTGGAATGAATCGATTCATGAGATTGGGTGTTTAGAAGACTTTTTAAATTGTGGATGAATGAATAACGAATGAATACAGGTAGCGAACCAAAACAGTTAGAGAGTTCAACTTTCCAGACTTGGGTAGTTATATGTGTGAGGTAAAACTATAACCCAACTTGGATTAATGTGATGCTTTGGGCAGCCTTCAGTTGATAGTTTTATATTTTTAGTTGTCAGTTATTGGTTTCTCTTTGCCTCTGGGTACTCATTCCATCATGCAAGTGATATGTCTTAAAACTTACCATGAAACCATGGAGAGAAGCAGAGGCCTGAGATTTGGAAGTTGAGGTCAAGGAGAGTAAATAGAGATGAGGGAAAGTATGCAATAATGCTGAATTTCAAATAATGTTGAAAATTGGTCAAGCCTTGCCAGCTTGACTCAATGGCATCGGCCCAAGGACTGAAGGGTTCCGGGTTTGACTCCAGTCAAGGGCGTGCACCTCTGTCGCAGCCTCGATCCACAGCCCATCTGTGGCTTGTACAGGAGGCAACTCATCGATGTATTTCTTTCACATTGATGTTTCTCTCTGTGTGTCTCTTCCCCTTCCTTCTACTTTCTCTAAAAATCAACGAACAAATATCCTTGGGTGAGGATTAATAACAATAACAAAAAAGAATATAGGTGGAAGAATTAGCCATTTCATTCTGTGAGAGAAGGATTGAAATAAAAATGGGTAAATACAGATGTGCTGAGGTTGACAAGGAGGAATTGAAGGTGCTCATGCTTGAAGGGCTGAAAGAAGTAGAAGATGAAATAACCTGGGAAGGGAGGAGGTGGGCAGGTGGGGGTGGTGACTAGAGGAGAGCAATAAAGGTTTAAAAGCAGCTGCCATGAGGTGTGAAGGAGCGTCCATAACTCAGCTCTATCTTCCTTTAGAAATACTGCTACACATTATGCTCCTTTTTTTTTTAACAGCTTCTAGAGATCCTTAAGATAAGACAAATCCATAAATATTTATTTATTGTACCCACGGAATACTCCCGAGACCTGCTTACTTTCTCTTCAAAGCACCCCCTGGGTGATTACTCTTTCATTTCTCTAATTGCACACTAGAGAAAGCTGCAGTTAGCTGCAACTAGTGTTTAGGTCTCTGCACACCTGCAGACCTTGTTGATGCATGCCTGAGCCCAGAACTCTCTGCAAGTACTTGCTTTAAAGAGGAAGAGGCCATGACCTTTCAACTAATCTCGCCTTGAGTCAGTAATGGGCCCAATCGGAACATGTATCCACGCATTTAGGTAATCACAAAGCACAGCCTCCTCCATTTGCTCCAGCAACTTTTAAAGCTTTTCTGAGTCTCCCCTTTGTACATGTAGGGTTGTGCTCCTGGTATGGTGAGTAGGGCACAGGAATAAAGATTTTAAAAAGTTTGGCATTGTGTGGAAACCATACATTAAATCAAGGAAAATTGCCTCCTTATCATATTTCTCTCCATACAGTCATAATCTCCTTTATGAATCTCTGAAGGGCTGTCATGAGGCTTAATTTGGCTCTTAGGATATTCAGAATTGTTCCTAATACTAGCAAAGGCTGCATGTAACTTGAAACTCCCAAAGTTCAGAGGAAGGTCAGGGGCTGTTAGTTTGCCTGCTTCAGGAGGGTCAGCATTTTTGAGGACTTTTGCTTCAACTGCTGGAGTCACTATAAAAGTCCTAGCATGGCTTCTCATGCAGGTGAGTGGGTGCTGGGTATGGGACTCAAATCTGCTTCTTGCACAGGGAACACATCTCAGATGATCAGCAGTTAAGAGAATGTCTGACTGAAGGTATAGAGAGAAAGACCTGTTTTAGTAGAGTTCAGGGATCAGCAATCTGTTTCAATGACAGGATTGTTTTTAGTCTAAACATCAGTAGTTATCCCAGTCTATATCTACAAGACTTTGAGATGAAACAAGACTATCTGGTCCCTGAGTGAGACATTAGCAAGTACAAACAGTGCTTTGAATCCAAAGGGGAAGATGGAAAGGCCTTATAACCAGAGTTCTCTCTTCTTTTTTCCTCGGGCTTTTACTCCTCTTTTATTTTGGTGGGTAATTATGGATTTGTGTATTTCTTCCACCTTTGGAATGGAGGATGGTCAATGGGACTAATTATCAAGACAGATGTTTTCACCTAAATGGGAGAGGAACACAATCAAGTTCTTTAATTAAAGGATGTCTATTATATGGGTGAGAACAAGAGGCAGTGCTCGCCATACCAGGTAATTTGTCTTATAGCTTCAATCATAACTGGTACCACAGAGCTTCTGCGAGCTATGTTTCGCGTCATGAAAAAATTTTCAACTCATAACTCTTTGTCATAAATTTTCCTTTAGTTAAAAATTAAAGTTTTCCACTGTCTGAACTCAATGATTTACTAACTCCAATCCCCCCGTACAAATGCCTGAGACTGGTATACTGCCTCTGGAAGACCGAATCTGGGAGGGCAGTGAGCACAGCTCAGAAACACGGGGAAGGGGGCGCATGCTGTCCTCGAGTTCTCGGAGCTCATGGGAAAGTGGTGACAGTATCGATGATACTGTTTCTGTGAGTCTGACAGTTCGCTGTATACCCCTTGCAAGCATCTCTATCACAAGCTGCCCTAGAACTTGAAGGTCGTTCAATTGGAAAGGGATGAAAACTCAATTGATGTGCTGGGCCTGGCCATTTGCTAAAAACCTCAAACACACAATTTGTGCAGATCCCTCACTTCTGCTTTACTGCCAGATACTGCCTTTGGGCACTCGAGCTGTCTGTGCTGCACCGGTGGTAATTGCAGTTCCATCTGCCCTTTTGGTGTAGTGATGAGTCTTGGTGCTTCCATCATCTGCTTTCTCTGTGCTCCCTTGCCCTCTCCAGACTGCCATCCTCTGTGCCAGCAATGTGCAGCTGATCTCCACAACCCCGGGAGCATCTGCCTGAGGTGTCAGAACACCCAGTTCCTGCTGCTGGGGGACCACTGTGTTCCTGACTGCCCTTCTGGTTATTACGCAGAGAAAGGAGCCTGTAAAAGTAAGTGTTGGACACAGGAGCTGGTGGTGCCTGTTGAGCTTCTCTTTCGGGTAATAGCTGAGGAGACTTGGGGGG